>NC_063257.1:30757055-31072882 GCF_019578655.1 Ricinus communis | reverse complement strand
TGCTATTTGAAAGAAATTCTTTTGCATCTAGCCTATTTTGCACAAATCTTGCAGGCTCTAACTTAATGAAGAATCACTGCACAGAGAAATCTACAATCTAATCTTGTGGCTTTTATTGTGTTAAATATCTTGAATACTTTTTTCCTTTTGAGGGAGTGCTTATTTCCTTTGCTGCACCAGGGAAATCAAAGTTTTGCACATTGTTTTACCTTACAACTTTGAAACCTACTTCTAATGGTAATTTTGTTTGCAGGTGTTTTCATCTGGAATAATGGATAACCTATCTATATTAAGGTCTAAGGTATCAGTTTTGGAGCATGAGGTTGACAGAATTGCTCAAGCTCTTATGCATGGGGCAAGACATTCTGATTCAGCAATCTCAAAACTTATGAAGCAGAATCAAAGTGTTTCTTCTCCAAGATTTTCAACATCTACCCCAAGGCCATCTGTTGACATTCGCAATAGACAATCTTCATTGTTAGCTGCAAAGAATTCTGACATTTGGGAGGAAAAAACATACAATAGAAGCAGATCAAGCAATTTGGCCAAACAGGGTACAGAGATATGGACCAATCCTACTGCTAAGACGCATAAGAATGACATAAGGACGGACATGCAGAAAAGCACTGGACAGAGAGCACAGAGCATGTGTTGCACAAGAAAAGTAGATGCTGCCCTTGCTTCAGTTTCAAGTGCCAATGCAAGAGAAAATGGTCAGGTGAACAGCAGTTACTTGTGGCAACGTGTGAAAGGTTTTCTGTGTGAAGGGGACCTTGACTCTGCATATGTAGAAGCTCTTTGTTCCACTGATGAACTTCTTCTAATTGAGCTTCTTGATAGAACTGGTCCTGTACTGGAAAGTTTATCACACAAGACTGTTAGTGACATTCTTAACACTTTGGCATCTTACTTCTTAGAACAAAGATTTACCAACTCTATAGTCCCCTGGCTGCAGCAGGTAAGTGCTTCATTACCTATTTTGATTATTGTTTTCACTACCTGTATGTGGTTTGTTTTGGTGTTGAATCCGGTATAATGTACTTCTTGATCGTTGACTAGATTTTACATAACTAGCCATAATATTAGAAATCGGTCTATATAAGTTGGCAAGTGTATGTGGGAGTTCTAGTGTTAATGGGCTTTATTAGCTATCTGTCCTTTAAACTAACTACATCTGGATTATTGACTATACTTAATTATGGTTTGCTTTAATGCTTGCAACCATTTGCTTTTCTAATTTCAGATGGACAATAATTTCTCTAGTTTTCATCAATTTTTTCTTTTAATTTTGTCTAGCTGATAGAAGATGAGTTGTTTAGTTAATGTATTAAGAAGAAGAAATGCATGACTTGCAATATCATGTTTTTCCCAATTTTTTTTTGCCCAAGCTTCTTCTTGTTGTTCCTAAAATTGTGCAAGATAAAGAATGAATACCCAAAGAAGGAAAACTAAGAAGGGGGGAGGGGTTCAAGGTTGCTTTCACTCCCTGAGGTGTTAATACTTCTCTTTTAGGTGCAAGTTAGTGCAGACTTAAATTATGCTGTAATTTCTTTTGGTATGATTTTATTTTTAGTAGTTTTGCCTTTTTTTCTTTTGGTTTTGTGAAGCAAATTGGAGTCAATGCTCTAATCATGTGTGTAGCTTGCATGTCAAATACTATGTCCATTGAATACAGATAAATGGATTCCATCTATATTGTGATAAGCAACCTATAATTATCTAGTTGACCTGAAAGTTGATGTTCATGACCCATGGAATGTGGTGTTAAATTCACTGGTGGGTTTCTTAATGTTGAATCATACCAGAATATTATGGAACAGTGCAACCGACACACCCACAGATGGATTTCCTACAGCGGAATTGTAGTTTTGTATGTGCATAGTGAAAGGACAACCATTTTGCAACAGAAAAAAAAATCAAATTTTCAAAGCCTTAAAAGTAAAATTAGACCATAAAGTTGTAGCTGTACTTTCCATGTTCTTACTTGGGCACATTTCACATTCTTTGTTTCCAGCAGCAAAAATTATGCATATATGACTAAGCAAAGACTTGGAACATTTCTCTGCAATCAATTCCATGCAATGCAATTTGAGGGAATAAGTAATATTTTGTTATTGCTGGTTCATAGAGAAGTGCAGTTAAGTTTGTTTTCAATTGTTCACAGCAGTTTGGACTTTTCATATCTGTTTGAATTGTCTAATATGATCGGTTACTTCTTTGAGCTTTTTAGGATCAGTTCTGATATACTCATCTTTTTGTATACAATGTTCAAATGAAAACCATAAATTTCTCTAATTTAGATGGTGGATTTGAGCACAATTCATGGACCAGATTATTTGGTGCTCTCTGCAAAAGCAAGAAGAGAATTCTTGTCTGCAATTCAGGAGGCTGCTAACATGGAATTTTCTAATCCTGCTGAAAGAAGATCTATCACTCAGCTTACAATGAGATTGTGCCATCTCTGGGGTAAGACAATCTCCCATGTGGTTATGTGAATATCTATCCTATAAACGTTTTAAACCAAGTTTTCTTCATTTTAGTTTTGAGTGCTAACGACCAATTTTCCATGTGGTTATGTGAATATCTATCCTATATACGTTTTAAACCAAGTTTTCTTCATTTTAGTTTGAGTGCTAACGGCCATTAATGATTTTCTTTCAAAATTATACTCACTCTTTTGCACATGCATAAATATTAGACAATACTTCCTCTGTCCCCAAGAAAGTACTCCTTTTTTCCTTTTTCATCGTCCGAGATTATAATTCACTTTTTTGTTTTCTTAAAATTTTTAGTCGAATAACTACTAATGGAAAATACTCTTCATTTATTAACATTAATATTATTTCCTCTGTCCCAAAAGGGTAGTTGTTTTTTCTTCTTTTGTCCATCTCGAATGATAGTCCGCTTTCTTAATTTTAGTTGTTAGTTAACTTATGTAAAAGATGCCTTTCATTTACTAACATAAATATTATCACTTAACATCAAATTTCAACTTGGTCAAAATTATACATTTTTATTCTAGATATTCTTAAGTTTTGATATAATACTATATCTTTTATTTGATTCTCAATGGTTAAAAATTATATAACAATAATGGATGAGTTGGTAAGTCCAACAAAATTAATGTGACTAGTTGACACTTAAAATGTCAAAAGGGTACTCTAATAAAAAATAGTAAAAATTAATGGTATCAACTATAAATATACTAACTTTTCTAATCTATTATAAATTAAAAGTGAATTATCTTTTTAGAAAGAGGGAGTAAAAAGAGTTATACATAAGAGAATCATTTGGAATCTTATAGGGGAAATGCTGTTGCAAGGTCTCCTTTCCTCCTTATAGAACTGGGATAGGAATAGGACTGCGCAAGGTCTCCCTATTTTACAAAAAGCAAATAGGGCATAAGATCTGATGTATGTAGCAATTAAACAGTGGAATAAGTTAATAAGGTTTGTTTAAGCACTTCTTTGTGGTAATCAGTAAGTACACCACAATCTGCTAGCACAGCAGCATATCGTACACTACTGTTCTAGTCCATACTTTCAAGACTAACAACTCTATTACATTTACTTTTTGCAGGAAACAGCTGCAGATAATTCAGTCTAGACGCATGGCTTCCACTGCATTTGTATTTTTGCTTCATTCAAGTAGGTATTCATGCAACTGATGCTGAATCTTGGCCTTTGGATTTATGCTTTTTCATGGAATGTATGTTTTCTTGAAGAAAAAGAGTTTGTTCTGAAACTGGGGGGGCTGAATTTATGTTCCATTGATATCAGTGGTTAATGTGTTGCCTTGAGATGATGAAAATACTTTATGTATTCTGGTTGCTGGATAATTATCAGGCATGTTAACAAGAAGCCATTCTACACGGATCACACCGTTGCGGCTTAATTCCTAACTTTGTTGGCTTTCCTACTACAAAAGTTTTCAGCATCTACTGTTTTTCAGCAACCCTACCAGATAAATGTTTGATTTCTCAGCATCTTTGATCCGTTCTCTATGGTATACATATGAGTAGGCTTGGCATAAGATCTAACAAATTTTTAATGTTGCAGCATGTAGCGAGATTGTGGTATGAATAATTATTACAATATACTGCATTTTAAGTCCGGAACTTGTGATGCCCAGTTCAATAATTATAATAATAATAATGACGAAAAGTTAATAACAGAATTTTAAATAGAGAGTAATGTTCTATCTCTCGATGATACGAAAGTTCTTGGTGATGATTCAAGCAAGGATGCCAAGGCTATAGATACTAATCACAGTGCTAAAGTGGCTAAATTCATATATATTCCAGGAGGTGAATGGATAAAGATGTGCATTATTGTGTAGCATGTATGGTTTTATACGATGGAACAATTTCTTGGAATAAGATTCAATTGGGCTAACTATTGTATGGGCTCAATTTGTCTCTATTTGATCTTTTGGGCCAATTTAATCTACGAATTTACTTATTTAGTTCAAATTGTTTTTGGAAAAATAATAAAAATGTCTTATGTTTTTTTTAATCAAAATTTATGGTATTAATTTTTTTATTTTTACTATATTAAAAAATTAAAAATACAGTTTTTTAATTTTTCTTTTCAAAATTATGATTTTAAATTTTTTAGTTATTTTTATGAAAAAATAATAAAAAATAATTGAAAAATAATTACATCATATTTTTTTTAAAAAGTAGTATATTTTTTAATTATATAATAAAAATGATATTTTTTATTGATTTTATGATAATTGTAAAGAGTTTTATTGTTTTTTAACTAAGAGAGTAGGAGCTGTTTATCTTTATAAAATAGAAAAGCGATTTTATTTTAAAATGAAATAAAAAATAATTTAATTATTTTTAAAAGCCAATTTAAATATTCTTTTGATATATATTAGCAGTCTAATTTATTTTTATCAATTTATACTTAATGGAGAGTGAGTCACTTTTTCAAATTGGATAATTTGAGCCAAATAAAAAGTAAAATTCTAAACTAAATCGGCTTGAAAAGTTAAAAAGGGACAAATTGAATTTATGCAATAAAATTAATTTTTAGTTAATTGATGAAAGAACTAAGACTACTAATAGTCCATAAAGTTGCTAAGAATATATTTTTATTCAACTTTGACAATGAAGAGGTGAAATTTAGGGCCTTACGCAATGGATCATTGTCTTCTCCATTTCCTTTTTTTATAGAAGACCCTTGATACTTAGAGAATGGATTCTTCTGTCGAAGATTCAATGTCAAATTATCCAAAAACTTCCTATTTGGATCAAATTTCTAATTTTCCAAGAAAATTCTATTTTAATAGGATACTTAAGTATCACAATCAATTCTTTATTCAGAAACTTCATATTTGGTTCAAATTTCCAAGGGAATTTTAGTCTAATAGGATGCTAGGTATCATAATCGATTTTTTATTTATAAATTTTTGCTTGTATGGCAACTAAATCTTATACTCGGTTCAACTTATGTGTTTTTTTTAGTACTCGTAAGTGTACGAACCGTTCCCGTAAGTGTACGAATCGTTCCTACACTAAGGGTAAGTTTATGGACTGATTATCAACACAAAACAATAAAAGAATAGGAACGAATCGTTCCCGTAACTGTTTTGTGTTGATAATCAGTCTTATAGTTCCTTAGATCTTAAAAGAACAATGAAAACTAAAACTATATGTTTATGGAAAACTGTAGAGCATTATGGGGAGAATAATGGTGGCAAGTGTAGAGAGCAGGTAGGAGAAAACTTCCCTCTCCAGAATTAGATTTTGCAGAGATTTATATAGAGAAGAGTCCTCCTCTATATAAATCTCCATAGAGATAAATATACTAATATAAGTCTATATAATATATAAGACTTTAAGTATCTTTATCTCTACCAAATACTATCTTATAAATAACTCTTAATATAAATCCTAATAATTATACAAAATGACTAAAATATCCCTTGGGCCTTGTAATTAGCAGTTCATGTGTCTTAATCTTAGGCCTTGATAGGAACATGTCCCATTAAGCTTCTTTCAGCTCCATATTTTTCTCTTTTTGCTAATATTCCTGAAAATAGATAATTAAGCTTAAGTGAGGTAAAAGCACATATTTTCACCATTTTATATATAGAAATATATCATTAAAGCTTTAAAATACCCTTAAATATCTGTATATAATTTGGACCGATCATATCACAGTCAATTTTTTATTCAGAAACTTCCTATTTGGGTCAAATTTCCAAATTTCCAAGGGAATCTTAGTCTAATAGGATGCTAGGTATCATAATCGATTTTTTATTTACAAATTTTTGCTTGTATGGCAGCTAAGTCTTACACTCGGTTCAACCAACTAATATTGCCCTCAATTTCACTGAAGACAATTATACTAATTTCTAGTGATTAAGTAAACATACAATAACAATTCAATGCATAATACTTTACATGAATCACTTTTACCTTTTATTATTCTCAATAACAAAATAAAATGGGATTCTTCGTATAGAGTTTTCCAAAAGTCTGCCTATTATACATACAACAATTTACAAGAAAGTTATATATGAATTAATATAAAACAGTTATTAATGTGGTAAGTGATGCCCCTAACTGGCTAAGGACTCATCTTTTACATCCTAATCATAATAGCATAACTAAATCTTGCCATGTTGGCAATCCACCCACACTATGGTTGAAGTCCATGCAAGTTAGCCTTGGAGATAACTGTTTGGTAACTATGCATTGCCAGCCAACCAACTCACTTGCGATGTTGTCTGCCTTCCCACATGTTATATAACTTGCCTTCCACATGCCTCATTTGATGCTCACATCCTCAGCTATTTAGCATCCTGCTAATGCCAGCCTACATGCCAATGCTAGAGATGCTCCTTAGGCTATGCAGCCTACCCACTACTTTAACCGCTCACATTGTTTTGCATGCTTGCCTACTTGGCTGGTGCTTGGCAGCAATGTGACAATCCCTTACACAACCTTTTCACCAAATTAGAGCCTAATAACCACTTCCATTAGAAGAACTCGACATCCTTATCAAAAGTCTTTATAATTAGGTATCAATTTGCTTCTCAAATTACTACAAGGTAATATCTCTCTTCCAAGTAGCATTAGCTTTATGGTTGCCTTTCCATAGTATTAGGAACTCTATCCTTCTATTTTTTGCTCTACTCAACAGTTTTACAATATAGAATTTCCTCATCATTATCAAGGAACTGGTTTCTAACAATGGGAGGAGCTCTCTTGCCTTTGCTTTTAGATGGTTTAGTCTCATCTTTATGGAATGGTTTCAAAAAGCTTACATAAATATAGGGTGCACTTTTAATCTTTACAGCAGAACCTTTTCCCCCACATTAAACTCCAAAGGCCTGCATTTTTTGTCATCATGTTTCTTTATTCTTTTCCTATTTGTTTCTAGCATACTAGTACATTATTGGACACCTCCTACTAGTTTTTTGCTTGGCAACCTCAAGGGGAGTGTTAGGTTGATATCCTAACAATAACTTGATAGAACTTAATTCAATGGGTAAAGATCGATGCAGATTATAATAAAATCGTACACCATCTACCATCTACCAACTCCAGCCAATTCCTTTTACTCATCAAAACATAAGTCCTCAAGTACTCCTCAAGCAAATGATTAATCCTCTTAGTTTGTCCACTAGTTTGGGGAGGAATGGCAGTCAAGAATTTTAAGTCTGTACTAGTCATATTAAAGAGGCCAGTCCAAAACCTGCTTATAAACTAGGAATCTTTGTCATTCACAATGTCATTTGAAGTACCAAAATGGTTAACCAAATTTTAGTAGAATAATTCAATAACAACTTTAGAGAGGCCAACAAAAAGGGTAATAATAAACACAATATACATAACCATAATAGAAGCTATATCATTCAAATAAAATCCATTGAAACTGAAACCCAAGGTCTGTTTGGACTAGGTAGAGGTTATATAGTCCAATGTTCTTCTTCCTTTCCATATTGTTTAGTTGACATACAAAACAAGTTCTCATATAAGACTCCACATCTTGCTCCATCTCTGGCCAAAAGTAAGATCGGGATAACAGAGTTAGCATCTCTCAACACCACAGTAACCGACTCATTATGGATCTATTGTTTCTTTCAATAATTTCTTATGCAATCTACCCATCGAATGCATAACAGTCTTCTCCTTTTTAAACTAAGAGATCATCCTTGTTCCATATTTCACTTTCTAAACTAAGTTCTCATAAGCAACACCATTACAAACAAGTTCCTTATTCTACCAATCATATCACACTCTACCGTGTGACTGAGTAGACAGTAATAAATATCTCCTTCCTGCTAAAGGCATTCGCAACTTGATTGTGCTTGCTAGGTTTATGCTCCCATACAAAATCATATTCTGCTAAGAACTTTTGCTAGTGGGTCTACTTTGGAGACAACTTCTTCTCAGTTTTGAATAAAGTGTTGACTATATTATCAGTTCACACAATGGATATGGTTACTAACAAATATACTCGCCAAACCTGCAAATGATGCACAAAACAACCATTTCTTTATTATGGGTAGAATACTTCTACTTGGCAGGACTACGCTTTTGCTTTTAAAGGCAACATGGTGGTTCTCTTGCACTAATGTGCCCTTAATTGCCTTGTCAGAGGCATTTGTATGCACTTTAAAGGACAACTCAAAATCATGCAGCCTTAATACTTGTTCTAAGGCAATGACATATTTCATCTTCTCAAGTTCTTCATTCTATGAATCTAATCAAACCCATCTTGCATCTTTCTTCAGCAAATCTATTAATGAGGTGCCTTTTTTGAATAACTAACAATAAACTTGCAGTAGTACTTTTCTAATCCAAGGAAAGATCATGATTTAGAAACTTTAGTAGGGGCTTGCTAATCAATAATGGCTTGCACTTTTTTAGGTCCATCCTCACTTGGCGATTGCTGACTGGGTGTCCTAAGAATATCAGTTTCTATATAGAAAAACTCATACTTTTCCAACTTCATATATAATTAGAATTTCACTAAGCGAAGTAGCAATTTCCTTAAATAATCAAAGTGTTGGTTAAAGGACTTGCTGTAAATCATAATATCATCTAGATATACTACAAAAAAGTCATCAATAAAATCATATATAGCCCATTATTCATAAGATTATAAAAAGTAGCAGGGGCATATGAAAAATCAAAAGGCATGACGAGGAATTCATAAAAATGAGTCATACAAGTGGTTTTGGCCTCATTTCCCTCAACAATTTTGACTTGCCAATAGCCTGATCTCGAATCAAGCTTGACGGACTATGATGCCTTGAATAACCTGCCCATCAAATCTTGCATAAAAAGGATTGGATTCTTGTTCTTTATCATTCAAAGCCCTATAATTAAAACACATCCACAATGATCTATCTTGATTTTTTTGGAATAAAACATGAGCACTAAATGGAGCCTTGGATAGTTGAAAATATCTTGCCTCCCATAATTCATTCAATTGCTTTCTCAAATCAATCAATTCTAACACAGACGTGTGATAATGGGGCCTAACTGGAGCAATAAAGCTAAGGGTCAATTCAACTTTGTAGTCTATTGCTCTCTTTTACAGCAAGCTTTTAGGCAATTCTAGCGGCATCACTATAAGCATAACTTTTTCATGGGCCAGGCCCAAGTGCTGAACGATCTCATCATTGTTTCGAGGTACCGTTCTTGGTACTAGGTCTGTTTCAGAATGAGCTGTTCGGTTGAATGTTCTAAGGGATTACGAAAGCCCAAGAGACCAATCGTAGAAGGAGTTGCCACCCGATGAGATCGAGACAGGTCTCAGGAGTGAGGGTGACGGCTTTGTACCCCTCATGGAGAACCTAAGTTTTTCCCTCCCTAAAATCAAAGATTTTAGGTTCAAAAAGTTAGGTATGAATAGGAAAGGTTTACGAAAGTACCCCTATTCGCTTAGGTAGTGAAGCGTAGCCTTCATTAGAGCAAGTGATTAATTAAAATTTAATAGAAATTAGTTAAAACAAGGTATGGCAGACTGAATGAGCACCAAGTTAGACTGAGCTAACGCGAGATCAGCCTGAGCTAGTGCGAGGTCAGTCTGAGCTAGCACGAGGTCATCCCCTAAAAACCATAATACAGTGAAACAATGACCAAAACAACAGAAAAGGCAGGCTAGCCTTAACTTTTGCCTAAGCCGCCAGCCTTTTAAGGTTTTCTGGCTGACTATTTTCTCTAAAATGCCCTAACTTTTTCCTAGGTCTCTTTTTGTTGGATCTTTTAGCCTAGTGTGCGTTTCTCTTTATTTTGATTTTTCCTTTTGTTTTGATTGATTCTTCTTTTATTGTTGGACTAGGTGTTATCTTGCTTGGTTGAGTAGCCCATACCCTTTTTATAGCTTATAGACCTTATTGCGGCCTTGGAGAGGGCATGTTTTGGAGTGATGGGCAGAGTTTTCCATCGTATTCGCATTAGGTTTTCTTTTAGGGATAAGAACCACATTGGTTTGTCTATATATTTTCTCTTTTTTTTGGGCTCATGCTTATCAGCACCCTTTTTCCAAATACAGATATCGAGGAAAAAATGAAAAAACCCTATTGATAAGAGTTACTACTTTCTCAGATCTCGGAAGGTGAAGAATAGGCGAATCCGAGGCTGCGGTCAAGGGTTGATCCGTTCGGAATTAGCTTTTTGAAACTAATTTGGACCTAATTGTTAGAAAAAAATTAAGTTTGAGGGTCAAAATTACGATTTTTATAAAATCAGGGACTAAATCGCAAAAAACTAGAACTTTTTCTTTAGAGCCAATCGTCTCTATATAGTGCCAATCTGCTGTTGACTCCCCGACATCAATTTTTCGGACGATTTTACGTCCAAATATAATTTCTAGAAGGTTTTCTTAGGGATAACCATTGTTTTATTGATGACTACTTTAATTTTAAATAATAATTGGATGTTTATCGATAAATTCCTAGGATTATCTCTTTCTCTAGGGTTTCCTCTAAAAACCTACCTCTATAAATAGTAAGAGGTGTTTAGGATTTCAGAAAGAAAGGAGGCAAGAATTATTTTTTGATCGAGAGTAATATTCAAAGCAAAGAAACACTTAGAAAGAAAGAAAAGAGAGAAAATTAAGAGAGAACAGAAGAAATTACACTATCGTTCATAATTAGTATTCAAAGACTCAAGTCACTAAGAAAGAAAGATTTTAGGAAACTGGCCACTTAAGAAAGAAAACTTTTTGGAAACTTTTTTTTCAATTGACTGAATATTTTTCCAAGTCAGATCCAGCTCTGGATTCCTACCTAATTTTTTATTCAATTGCTTTCTCATTGCTAGAGACATTTATCTTTTTGTTTACCATACACGGTTACAACCTTAGGGTTTCTACCACTACATATCTACATCAATCATAAAAACTAGTTCTTTTATTCTTTTTTTTATCTTTTTATTTACTTTTATATTATTATTTCTTAGAAACATGATTAGGGTTTTTTTTTTATCTTTGATCAATATGATTAGATTAGGGTTTTAGAATATGCATGTTAATAAGATTTTGAATCTGATAATAAGAATTAGGATTTTTTCTTAGATATGATACTTTGCCGATTAGGGTTTTAGATTTACTTGAAAAATATGATTATTGGATCAATATTTAGTTTTTGTCATTATAATATGTTAATTAAGACTAAATTAAAATATGATTCTTTGTTTTAATAACTTACTACTAGTTTATCGGATTTTAGGGTTTCTAGCAATCTAGGGTTTTTTTAGCTTCTGTACTTTATTTTATTAATTTTTTAGCTACTTTGTCTCATCTTAGTTTTGTTTAAACATCTATGCATGTAAAAAAATTGCCTCTGTAGTGTGGGTTTGGACTGTCGAACGAGAAAGAATCGAATAAAAATTGTTCAAAGTGCCCCCTGGACTCCAAAGTCGATCCGCTCTTCATGCACAACTGATCAGCTAACCATGTTGACCCCATATTTTTTGCTTTTTTGGCAATTCTTAATGTATTCCTGGCCCTTGTTAGTTTTAGGTCTTTTTGGTTCTGTAATCGTAATTGTAGGCGAGTTATAATAGCTAAGTTTTTTTTTCTACTTTATTTCCTTCATTATTATTTTATTGTTTATTGCATGTTAACCCAATAGTTAATTATATGATTGATTAATCTAAATGGGCCACTTACACTTAGGGCTGAAAACTGAACCAACACGAATCTCATAGCCTAATAGGTTAATCCACTTTAACTGGGCCTAAGCTTTAAAATTCAGCTAGACTATTAGGCTTTAATATGTTTTGTTAGGATTTGAACTTAGTTAGGGCTGAAATCACAATAAATGGGCCTTCTCATAATAAGTAGTCAAATAGGCTTAAAGGCTCACCCAAAGAGCATAACATGTAATTAGGCTAGAATAGGTGGGCCTCATGCATAATTGGTTAGTAAAATTAGATTAACAATTTAAATACGTGCTAGAATTGAATAAAATGGGCTAGAATTGGTATTATGTAATGTTTTGGCATTGCCTGTGTACAAAATGCTTGCATTTATATGGAATATTTTGTTAAATAATAAAATTAAAAACTAATATACATAAATAAGAAAGTTGGCTTCCGGATCCATCTATAGACTCTGTGGCTTAAGCTTCCTTATGGAATTTGAGTAAAGCCACTCATTAGTTAAAGTGTTCCGATAATTACCTGGGTGGCGACTCCCATCTCTACGCTAGTCTCAATGACTAGTTAGCATATTCCCGATTAGGTTGAAAAGCCTTACAGTGCCGTAGTCGCTAAAGACACTTGGGTGCGCGCCCGAAACTGCCACCCACAATACCCATTTTTAGCTCGACCAGCTTGGTGAAGGCATGGGTTGAGGATTAGACTAGGTATGCCTCTCAAGGATTCAAGCAAAACAATTTTGTCTCTTTATTCCTTATTTTTTCTTTATTATCACTCTTTCCTCGGGAGTTTAAGCAGTCTGTGAATGCGACCTTAGTTACGCTTGAATCAAATGAATAATATGGCACAAAATCATAATATGCAAATAAGTTAGTCAATAGGTAAAACATCTGTACAAAATAAACAAGATTGATTGTCCAATGCATGATGCTGAAAGTATTATCTTTCAAAGTCAAAATGCAGAGTAGAACATGGTGATCTTCACTCGAGATTGGAAATCTTCCCTCACCGATGAGCATTTGAACCCCGTTCATTAGTGCATAGCGAGGTCAGTTCGTAGCTAGGCAGCTGATGATATTTGCAGAAGACATTTGGATTACTGCCCATTTGAGTCCCATAGTCTTATGAAAGGTGACTTCATGACTTAGGATAAGGGTACCAGGAACTTGGCGAACTTTCGCGGTTGACTGGTTACACTGAAGGTCATGTCCAGGGCATTCACTTCTTTTGGGCCGGGATTATTTGTACTGCTTCTTCTAGAGGAGTTCTTTGAGCTCAATCTCTTCAACATTAGTAGCACAATCCCTCAAATCCTCAAAATTCTTGATGGGATAAGGAGCCAGCTTTTCATAAAGGTGAGACAGTAGGCCCTTGATGGCAAAGCGCACTTGACCCCTTTTTATTGCTTGGGTGGTCATATTTGCCACTTTAGTGTGAAATCACAAGATGTAGTCAGATGCAGTTTCACTAGAGAGCTTTCAGGTAGCTTCCAAGTCCCAAGTGCTCACTTCGACTTCGGTGTTGTACCCATATTGGCCCACGAATCTCTCAACCATGTTTTTCCAATCTTTCCTAACCTTCTCATCCAATTACCAGTACTAATAGGTTGCAGCTCTGATTAAATAGAGACCGAAGTACTGGACTATTTGTTGCATAGTCAGACAGGAATAAGTAGACATGCTGACCCGGTATGCATTCAAGAAAGCTTGGGGATCACTAAACTCGTCAAATCTTAGCAAGTCGGAGAGATTCACCTTTCTTTTAGTGGTTTTCAACACATATATCAATGTCTTCAATGGCTTCCTACCCTTTCAACTTGAGTAGTTTTTTCACTTTATCCAGGTGTTTTCTCATCTCCTCCAACTTAGAGTTTCCTACTGAAGTGCAGGAGATATACTGGTAGGCCTCGGCAAGGGCGTCAGAAGGACTTTCACCTCATCATCACCATCCATATGTTCATCAGAATTATTGCCATTTCCTCTGTCCATTCCTATAATTGGAGTAGTGAAGTCCAAAGTAATGGCAATTGTCTATCATCGTTGGCGTTGTCGGTGTTAGTTGGAGCAGTAAAACTAGCGATTGTGTTTATGGTCACCATGACCAGTTTTAGGAGATCTGATTGTTGCTTGACCATTTCCATAAGGTCTTGTTTTTCTGTTCTTTAATGGCAGCCATCTCAGCTTGTAGTGTTTTGCACATTAGTAGAACTAGTTCCCGCTATTTCTACCTATTCGCGCGTGGGTAGCCCTTCTCTTCTAACCCAAGCAATGATGATATAACTGAAACTACAAGGGATTAGAAAGTTGTGTATTGAATGTAAATGCAAGTGGATTTATGCATGGTATACAAAAGAGAGGAAACATTAAACAAAGAAAGGAGTTAGTCAGGATATATAAAAATTCAAAGCATCAGATAGGATTTAATAAGAGAACAAAAATTTTCTCAAATATTTACATACAAAACTCCCTCACTTTGAAGTTTATGGCACGCTCTCATCCTTCCCATGATTTTTGGTTTCGATATAACTACCAACTAGGGGATAGCAATACCTGCTCTTTTTCCTTCGGTGCATGGTCATGACTTTCTTGGAAAATAAGTGATATGCTTTCTTGATATCCAATAAGGGGATGGGTATACCCCATGTTAATTACCGAGAAAAGGGTCAGTTATCGTGAAAGACTTTCATGTTCATGCATCGAGAGATTCAAAGAGAAAATTGAGGGATTATTCGACTCGCCTAATTTACGATAAGTCTCTTCAGGTTTACCTATCAAAGGCGTCGATTTAGGATCGTACCGGAACTAGAGATTCTCGATTTAAGCAGGTAGGTATTTTGTCTAATCCCAAGGTCTTCTATTAATATTCTAACCATCAAGCAATCATATAATATGGTAAATCCTGGAAGAAGGAACTAGATGATACTATATGAGCTTTGGCTGGGATAACAAGGCTGAGTTCTCCTTGGCCTTGGAGAAACTTATCCCTTTTTTCTGCTAGCGTGCTACTCAACACGATAAGTTTATGCCCTCCTTAGTACGTGCCAAGGGTGATGGTCATTATCAATTTAAGTCGTCTCCTATTCATGTTGAACATGGATATCCCTTAGATCGAAGCCACCAGGAATATAAGGCCTTCCTTAATTCTAATGTAAATGCAATGCAAGGCTAAGCCAATGATGTTAGGAAAGGCAAAAGCTCATCCACTCCTCGGAATCAACTTCTTGAATCCCAAGTGGAGTCGCCACTGTGAGCATGACTTTTTCACGAGTCCATCCCAAATGCAGAGCGACCTCGTCATCGTGTCTATGTGCCATTCTTCGTACTAGGCCCATTTTGAAATAAGCGATTCAATTGAAGGTCTTAACGGATTACAAAAGGCCTTAAGACCAATTAGAGAAGTCGCCACCAGATGAGATTAGGATAAATTTTAGGAGTGAGAATGATGGCTTTGTACCCCTTGTGGAGAGCCTAAGCTTCCCCCTCCCCAAATTTAGAGATTCTAGGTTCGGAAAGTTAGGTGCGAATAGGGAAGGTTTACAAAAGCACTCCTATCTGCCTAGGTGGTGAAGCCTAGCCTCCACTAGAGCTGACTAGCCTTTGCTTATCCTAATAACATTATCTTAGCCATTTTTTACCCTATATTTGTTTTACACAACAACCTTTTTTTAATCTTCCTTAGCATGTGAAGTGAGAAATTAAGAGACTAACCTAAGGAGGAGGTACTTTGGTACCTTAACTAGTACTAGATGGAAGGCACATTGGTGCCTTTACTAGTCCTAATCGGAAGGTACTTTTGTACTTTAGATTTTATTATCTTCACATGTGAAAGGTGAATAAATCAGAATCCAGTTTTATTATCTAAGCTTAGGTGTTGGATTTGTTTTATCTTAAATTGAGGGGAGTATATAATATAGCGCGGGGAACATACGTTGGTAAGCTCGATTTATTTTAGAGTTAACATATGAGGTGATCACATAAATACTCAATTGATTTTATTTCTTTAATCATGTGAGATGAGAAACCTAGAAAGCGATAAGAAAGCATATAAAGAAGGGATTAGAGAGATTAGGAGCGCTTAGGGGTAAATTATTACAAACCACAGCCTTAGGGCCTAAAAATAAATAATATAAATAAAAGACATAAATAGAGCACGCAATTACAGAGTAATTAAATGGCAGAAAGTAAAACAGAATGATTAAGCAAGTGACTAATTATAATTTAATAGAAATTAGTTAAAACAATGTTTGGCAGACGGAATGAGCGTTGGGTTAGATTGAGTTAGTGCGAGGCCAATCTGAGCTAGCACGAGGTCAGCCCCTAGAAACCCTAAAGAAGCGAAATGATGACCAAAACAGCAAAAATAGTAAAAATGAGGACTATTAAGGCTGAACCCGTAGAGGTATAGGCTAAATCCGGGCGAGTTTAGACTTCCAGAAGTCCAAAATCACTAAAAAGATGAGGAAACAAAAAATGACAGTTCACAAGGCTATTAAGGTTGAACTTGAATGGGTACAAGCTAAGCCCGCGCATGTTCAACTTACAGAAAGGAAAATAAATGGATTTTGTTCCTCAAATCACAAGAAAACAAAAAATGAAACAAAGTAGGATGAAGAACATAAATTAAAATATAAAAAACATGCACCAAATATCATATAAAATTAGATTTGGCCCTCAAGTGATGGATTTGAATGTAAAATCGAAAGAGATGCTTTAAAAAAAAATGAATGTAAGACCTTTGAAAACACTTCCTAAGACCTTTTTAGGAGTGAAGACAGTTGGATTTTTTCTGTTTTTTATATATTGGGGAGAATTAGTGTAAAGAGAAAGTAGGGGTAGGGTTTTCTTTGTTTTTGTGGGTATGTGAAGGTGTGGAGATTAGAGAGAAAAGAAAGAGAAAGAGAAAATTTATATGTGTTTTAGGGTTTAAAATGAAAGGTTAAGATGTGTTTTATGGTTAGAGATTGGAAGGCTAGGATGGTGCCATCTTGCGCGAGCTTAGCCTGAATGTGGGTGAGGTCAGTTAGTCAACTTTGCTAAAGTGTGGTTTTTAGGGTTAACCCTCGGGGCTGTTTCCATAGGTTTAACATACGTTATTTATTCAAAATTATTCCACCAAATAAAATGTCTCATCATTGGACTAATAAAAGTTTTGATTTGAAAAATTTGGTGCTAACTATTGCATCAAAAATCTCTTTCAGAATTTCAGCTATAGAATTAGGCACCTCCACCCTCTTGTCAACTTGATTTCAATTAAGACAGCAAGATGTCTCTTTGTACCGCTTCAATGCTCTCTCAAGTGACAGAGCAAAAAGATATTTTGTCTTTTTTTTATCCTTCCGATTAAGGTGAAGAAACAAAACAAAGGCTTAATTCTTGCATAATCATTACTTTATTTAAGTGAGGCATTAGAACTATTCTTGCTTCCGTAAGAAATCAATGCCAAGTATCATATCAAAATCATCAAATGGGCTCACTATCTCTAATTTCCAACATTCAAAAGGACATTATATGCTATACCAATAACAACCTATGCCTTGACATTTACTGACTTTATAAAACTTGGATATTCTCTTATAGAAAACTCGTATAGTTGCACATGTCTGGTAGAGACAAAGGTGTGTGTGGCCCATGTATAATATTAGTCTCTTTTCTATTCACCTTCTTTTCAATATAATAATTGGTAATGTGCAAGCGTAATTTCATCTATCATGTTAGTTAACAAAGCAATACGGTCCAATTTAATAATTGAATTCAGTAACTGTAAAGGATTGACAAGAGTAGCAACTTTCTATTTTGGTTTCTCAAATTTTTTCTCTACCATGAAAGCATTCAACTTCTCCTATTTTGGACACTCCTTAGCTCGATGAGGGCTACTGCATAAGAAACAACCTTGATTGTTTCTTGAATTGTTCTCGTCATTGGATGCAACATTTTCATTCTTGTCCTTCAATTTATCACCCCCATTATTTTTTTTGGCTGTCATCCTTCCCTTCTCCTTCTAGTTCTTGCACTTATGATAGGACATTAAAATTAAAGGAGCACAAGAAGTCTCTTTGTTCAATCTATAATCAAGTAAGGCAATGATAATTACAATTGCTCTAGGAAGATCTTAGTTATTCTACATTCAAATTCAATCTATGCCTAAGGCTATAAACCATAGAGGAAGTTGTACAATTTTTCTTCCTCTAATATATTTTGAATATCTAGCATTGGGAACTAAATTCCTTTTCAGTCTGCTTAAGATGCTTCAACCCCATCTCTTACAGCCCAAGGAGTAGTGCTAGGAAGAAATTAATCCTTTGTTTTCTTCTTCAGTCAATCACATTTTTTGACTTTTGGCCTACCAACATTTGCGTCATATTTTGTGCGTGTTTTCCACCATAGTTTTGCATCACCTAAAATATACATGTTAGTAATCGTCACTTCTGTCTTTGGCATTTGTACAATGATAAAATACTGTTCCATATCGCATAAGAAATTCTCAAGTTCCTTAGAACTCCTTGCACCCAGAAAAGATTTTGGTTCATGAACTCTTATTATGGAGTACCATTGGAATACTACCACCTTCATATGCAAGTATCATTTTCTTTATAAACTTTTCCTATTTTATTAACAATAGGCTCACGCCATTCCACTAGATCAGATGTAAGATTTGCAATTTTGCAACTAGAGAATAATCTTCTTCCCTTTTAGGGGCCTTTCCAATCAAAGCCTAAAGCCTTGCTTATCTTTCTAGAATTTAATTGTTACCTCCATCCATCATTTGGTGGCTTTGCTACCAGTTATCACAGTGTCAATTGTTCGCTCACAAATTTCTACTTGTGTGAAAAACAAGTCTAACACTCGGTTCAACCAACCAACATTACTTTTACTTCTCATTAAGGACTACTATACAAATTTCCAGCAATTAATACTTATAAAATTATAATTAAATAGACAAGATTTTATAGGAATCATTCATAATCTTTATTATTCTCAATAACAATAAATGCAACATGCATGTGAATCCTCATATAGAATTTCCAAAAGGCACATTAATGCCCATATATACGCATGACCGTTGAAAAGGAAGTTACATGTAAATTAGTACAAAGCAGTTATCTAATATGGTAGTTAACACCTCCAACTGCTTAGGGACTCGATCTTTTGCATCTTAATCAAAATAGCATAACTAGCCCTTTCCATGTTTGCAATATGCCCATACTATGTTCGAGATTCATACAAGTCAACCTTGGAGAGAACTGCTTAGTAAACCTAGTGCCAACCAACTTGCTCACTTGTCATATTGCCTGTCTTCCCACATATTGCATAGCCTGCCTTTCCACATGCCTCATCTGTATACCTATATTCTTGGTTGTTTAGCATCTTGCTAATGCCAAATGGCATGCTAGTGTACTACCTAAATCAAGCAGACACGCTATTGAGGCTAGGAAATATTGCTTTGCATGCCTGCTTGGTTGGTGCTTGGGAGCAATATGACATTCCCTCACACACAACCCTACTCGCCAAATCAAGGGCCTAACACTTGACCACATTGTTAGTGTGTGCGACAAGCCATTTTACCTAGGCTAATTGGCTAAATCAAGGATGAACTATGCAAGCGTTCATATGGATCTTATTAGTAGTTTTCCAAGGTTCTTCTTAAGGATGGCAACGAGTCAGGTACTTATTGTACCTATTTTACCAACTCTAATGGCATAAATTAAGAAGGTGTATAATTAAACTTGAACGAGTTTAAGCTTATTTTTAATTCATATTTGATTGTTTTATATTTTATACATTTTTCTCTGTTTAATTACTACTTTTAGTTGTACTATAATTATTAAAAATTAAATTGATCAAAGTGGGCATGAAGTGAATGGTGAAGTGTAGATCTCACTAATAGAATTGAGCTTAAATATATGAAGGACTAGAATTAGCCACTTGGTTAGTTTAACCTTAGTACTTATAAGTTATTTATATTTCTTATTCTTCAGTAATGTGATCTTTAACATTCCTCCTCAAATGCAACTTGGGATTGACTTTAATATCGAGTTGTGCCTTGAAATTAAAGTTCTTCCCCTAAAACTTAGAATTGATAAAAAAAATAATGGCAAGACTATACTAAGCCATTGTGATTGGACATCTAAATGGAAAGCTAAAAAAGCTAAAGACAAATGAGCTAAACCTACTCTGATACCATATTAGAAATTACAATTAATGAAGGTGGGAGTAAAGTGAATGGATGAAATATAAAGCCTACTAATAGAATTGGGCTTGGGTCTAACCGATACTATTGTAAAAGGTCGACATATTGCTTCGAAGCACCATCCTAGCCAGCATACAGACAGGCATGTAAAGTAATGTGAATAATCAATGCAGTGGGTAGGCTACCTAGTCTAAGCAGTGAGTATGGCTAGCTTAGGTAATGCATTAATATGCAGGTTGGCATTAACATGATACTAAGCAACCAAGGATGTGGGCATATAGATAAAGCATATGAGAAGGTAGGTTATCAACATATAGGATGCAAACAACATGACAAGTGGGCAGATAGGCTGGCAATGGGTAGTTACCAAACAGTTATCTCTAAGCCTGAATTATATGAATTTTAAACATGGTGAGGCAGATCGATGACATGGAAAAAGGCTATTATGCCAATTTGATCAAGATGAAATAGATAATCCCTAGATAATTAGGGTGTCAACTGCCATATTAGACTATCTTGTGATAATCCACATCTAACTTTCTTGTAAACTGCCATGTGTAAATAGTGGGAAATTCTATATGAGGATTCCTGTATTGTATTTCCTTATTATTAAGAGTAATAAATGGTTAGGAGTGATTCTTGTAAATCATTGTGTATTAATTTATAATTGTGTGTTTATTTAACTGTTGGAAAAATTCATATAATTGTGTCTAGTGAAGGTTGAAGGCAGTATTGGTTGGCCAAACTAAGTGCATGATTTTGCTGCCACATGGGCAAATACTTACGAGCAAAAAATCGACCATATGATAATGATATCAGAACCACTAGACCATGGCTAGGGTCAACAAATGAGATTCATGAAAGACAAGCGAGGCTTGAGGCCTTGGTTGGAGACCCTAAAGGGGAAGAAGATTATTTTTAGTTGTAAAAATTTCCAATCTTAAGGCCAATATTATGGAGTTGTAGAAGTCTTTTATGGATAAATTGGATAAAATTCACAAAGGGAATGATGAATTACATATGGAAGTAGTAGTATTCCAATGGGCTGTGGGTGTTAGCACTGAAATGAGTAGAACGTAACAAAGTAAGATTTTTTGAACTATAATCTTTTATTGGTACAAGTAATGCTAAGAAACTTGAGAATTCCTTCTGGAAGATGGTGGAGTACTTTAAGGTTGCTCGAGTGCTAGAAATCAAGAAGGTGATAGTTATTAGCATGTATCTTTTAGGTGATGCAAAACTATGGTGGAGAACACATAGAGAAAATGATACGAGTACTTGTAGGCCAAAAATTGAAATGTGGGATTAATTGAAGAAGGAAATGAAAGATGAATTTCTTTCGAGCAATACTTTTGGGTTACAAGAGATGGCTTGAAGCCTCTCAAGTAGACAAACACAGTACGAGACTATATGAAGGAATTTAGTTCCTTGATGCTGGATATTCATAATATATCAGAGAAAAACAAACTATACTATTTCCTCTATGGTTTTCAATCTTGGGAGCAAATTAAACTTCAAAGGAAAATATTAAAGATTTTCCTAGTGAAATTGCAGTTGTCAATGCCCTAGCTGATTACAAATTGAATAAAAAAATTTAAGTCCAAACACAAGGGCAAGAAAAGAAACAGGAGGGGAAGAATTGACAGTAAAAAAATAATTTAAAAAATAATCAAGGTTAGTCTTGTGCAATGGCCCTCATCGAGCCAAGGAGTGTACAAAATAGGAGAAGTTGAATACTTGTATGGTAGAGGAAAACTTTGAGAAACCAATACATGAAATTGCTACTTTTGTTAATCCTGTATAATTATTGAATTCAACTGTTAAATTGAATCATATTACATTGCTAACTAACATGACATACGAAATTGTGCTTGTGCATTCTTAACCGATGCATATTGCAGTGAAGGTGAATGGGAATGAGATTAATGTTGGTGAATACAATGGTTACACACACCTTTGTCTTTACTAGGCTTATGCAGTCATATGGGTTAGCTTTGAGCAAATGTCCAAGTTTCATAAAGTCAGTGAATACCAAATCAGTGACAACTATTGATATTAGCATACAATATCCCTATGTTAGGAATTGAAGTGGGAAGGCACATATGATGTTGATCCCACTTGATGATTTTGATGTAATATAGGGTATTAATTTCTTAAAAGGCAAAAGTAGTTCCAATGCCTCACTTAGATGGATTGATGATCATGCAAGAATCAAGCCCTTGGTTTATTCCTTGTGTTCACCCTTATGGGAAGGATCAAAACAAGATAAAATATCTCTTTACCTTGTCACTTGAGAAAGGATTGTAGTAGGGCAAAGAGACAGATCTTGCTTCCTTACCTGAAACCAAACCTGATAAGAAGGTAGAGGGGCCTGACTCGATGGTTAAAATGTTGAAAGAATTGATGATGTGATACCACTAGAATTTTTAAGAATCTTGCCGCCAAAGTAATAAACCATAAAAATGAACTAATCCATTATTTTATTCCTCTTACTAGGCCACCTTATCACATATATCTATTAGAATTGGCTGAATTGAGAAAGCAATTGAATGAGTTGTTAGAGGCAAGATATATTCAATCTTCAAAGGCTTCATTTAGTGCTCCTATCATGTTCCAAAAGAAACAAGATGGATCTTTGCAGATGTGTGTTGATTATATAGGACTTTAAATAAAGTGACAATGAAGAACAAAAATTCAATCCTTTTGGTGCATGATCTAATGGACAGGTTGTACAAGGCATCATGGTTCACCAAACTTGATTTGAGATTTAGTTATTAGTAAGGCAAAAGTGCTGAAGGGGATGAGGCAAAAACCATTTATATGACTCATTGTGGCAGTTATGAGTTCTTGGTTATGTCTTTCGGTTTGATAAATGCCCCTACTATTTTGTAGCCTTATAAATAATGTGTTTTATGATTTTCTTGATGACTTTTTTTATGGTATATCTATATGATATTGTGATTTACAAAAATTTCCTTGATGAACACTTGTAGCATTTTAGGAAAGTGCTACTTCGCTTGTAGGAATTCCAATTGTATGTGAAGTTGGAAAGTATGAATTTACTAAATCAAAAGTAATGTTCTTGGGACACTTGATCGACAATTGCTAAGTGAGGATGGATTCAAGGAAAAAGAAAGTGATTGTTGATTAGCAATCTTCTACTAAAGTTTCTAAATTACTATCTTTCCTTAGATTAACAAACTATAACCTTAAGTTCATTGGTGGTTTTTTAAAGAAGGTTGTCCCATTAACAAAATTCTTGAAGAAAGATGCAAAATAGGTTTGGTTAATTTCGTGAAAAGAAACATTTGATAAGATGAATCTATTATTGCTTTAGAAGAAGTATGAAGGTTGCTTGATTTTAAGTTTACCTTTTGAAGTGCATACAGATGCTAGTAAGAGTTAATAATTGAACATCTAGACTTTGTCATTTGTAGGCATAATTAATAAATTTTATCATGAGGCTTATGATGGTGTTTGAAGGATATAAGTTTATACTCCATTAAGACTTTTTTTACTCAATAAACAACTTCTTAGGCCACGTCTATTACTGAAAGTAAGTTGAGAAAGATGAGCTTTTGAGAAATTCTTAAGCCCATGGAGAAAAATTACTTGATCTTAGAAGTGATGTGAAGAACTTTGATTACAAGCTAGGAAATGTCTTTTCGTTTTGGTTTGATCCTGGTTACATGGTCAATCTTTGAGCGAAAGGTGTCTGACAATTAATATTATAGCTCAAAGGTTTTAAAGGAGGCTCTTATTAAAGATGTATGGAGAGATGGAGCATAAGATTTACTCAACCCTACCAATGACAAGAAATGAATGTCAAGTAGTATTTGCTAATTATCATTAAGTGATAGCAAGTATGAAATTATCAAGGTGGAATTTTAATAGAGATAGTAATTTCTCTATAACTGGTACTTGGAAGGCTTTAAAAATAACTAGCAAAGAGGTGAGTAAATTATTGGGGCGTTCTTTTAGCATCCTTAGTTACAATTTTTTTGATTAGCTGGGAATGAAAAACAAGCTAAATACTCGTAATGGGCTGAAAAGATGAAAACTTAATGAGTTCTACAAGTTGTGTTCTTTGCAACCATAATGTGAAAATAATGAGTTATTTTTTCTAAATGTGGATAAATACCAAATAATTTAAATATTTATTAGTCACATGCCCACAACCTAGAATTATCAGCTAAGTATTAATTCCCAAATAAAATACTAAAACTAGAACAATTTCATGATAGAAAGCCAAAAAAAAAAAAATCAATAACTTAACATCTAAAGTTATGAGAATGGACATTTCTTTCAAGCAACTCAAAATCTTGAAAAAAAGGAATAAAGATTTTTTCCCCAAGCACAAAAAGATTTCTATGAAATTCAATTACTCATTTCTCTTTGTTTTAGAGATTTTAACATGTTCAACATTGTCATCCTAGCCTTTTGACGCGAGTGTAAACATTGGTGACATCGACCCCGGATTACTCAACTAGAGTCACAAGTTTAAACAAGTATTCATATTTTTCCTTATATTTCTGCATTGTTTTGGGGATTCGATAATAGTGGAATACACTATAAACCTCTTAGTGTTATAATTTTTTTAAATTTTTTTATAACTCAATAATAATGGAATAGATAAGCACTTAGGAGTATTAGATGTGTCTATTTCAAACAAAACCAAGAGAAATTCGAAAAGGATTCATGCTCATAAATATAAATAAAGTTTTAAAGGATAGAATTATACGAGAAATATCAATCAATCAATCTAGCATGGATACCAAGTTCGATTTACAAAACAAAATTAATTCAGCTAGGTCGTAACTCATCAAATAACTAATAAAATTATTATTTTGAACCTATAAATCAGAGAGAGAGACGATCATAACAAGTAATTAATCAAATTTAATAAGCCTATAAAGTAAAATAGTTGGCATATAGACAATAATAAACCCTTCCCCCACACTTGATTGACAGATTGTCCCCAATGTGTTTGGCATTCATAGCATAAAAAGAAAAAGAAAGAATAAAACCTACCAAGTTAGATTGATTTCTTATGGAGTCATAATCCATAGCAATTCATGTCGTATCTATTTACAGACCAAAAAGCTAAGATGCAAAAGTAGGGGTTATAAAGATAAACAGTTATCCAAAATAAAAAACAAAGCACAAAAACATAAAATCACAAATATCCTAATTAAGTACAGTCATTCAAAAATAAAATAAAGACATAAAAACAAAGCCATATAAAAGTCCAGCTCAAATGTCAAAGCAAAGTGGAGGTTCAGTCCTCCATATCACCATCCCCATTAACTACGGGATCATCAACTAGGTCCTCATCACTATCATTATCATTATCATCGGGATTAATGTCATAGAAACCTACTCCATCATCAGGCTAGAACTGGTGCTACTAATAGAAACAAGTTGGAAGCCTTAGTGGAGTGTAATTTTGGAATTGCTAATAATGCATCATCGAATTCTGAAACCAATATGTACTTATATGTTGTTGTTGTATCATCTCTTGCTAGCTCCTAAGCACACCCATCATCTGATTCTAATTTTATGCAATAACTTGTTATTTTGGCATTGTAAGTCGTGCATCTGCATCTCCAAATGATAAATTTGCTGCTCAAACTCAGTCGATTTCCTATCCTGATCCGAACAAATATAATTGTAAGCCATCTAATCACGGTATGGCTCACCACCACTAGGCAGAGGATGGATGACAAATATAAAGGTCTAGTGGCTGTAGGAGTATTAGCTGCATCAGAAGTGTTATTTGTAGCATGTGGAGGTTCCAGTTGCTTTGGTGGAGTAAAAGGAAATGAAGCTTATGGAGGAGGCATACTAAATATAATCTATTTTTCCTTGTTCATCTGCTGCAAGGTCTCATACCCCATAAGCTTTGGAAGGCCATCGAGTGTCATAGGGGACAAACCTTCGAAAATGCCCAAATTTTGTGCTAGGCGGGTTATATACATCCTGTCACAAAGATAACCTTTTTCAGACTTATTTTTTTTCTTTATAAAATAATTAGCAAGCACAAAGCAAAATTGCACCAAATATTCTCATCAAAGCACATTAAATAGAAAAGGTCCTAATTGGAGCAATGCCTTCCACTCTTATCTCTGCCCGCTATAGTCGTTATCAAGAGAAAATATAAAAATTGCAAAGGGAAAGATGCAAGTGCAGGAGCTTTAGATTTTGAAGTAACATACCTAGGAGCATTTGGATCGAGCTTCTCCTACACTTGTTCCACATTGCAGGTACCATAGAATTTAAACGGAGCATGCAATTAATCCTTAGAATTTACCTCATTTGCAGTGTAGATACTCGTAGCAACTGCAAATTCATTCACGGACATTTCAAAATGCTTTCCCCCAAGTCTGAATTCAATACTTTTCTTTATTCGATCAATCTTCTAGTAACTTGAAATCGAAGAGAATAATTAAACTCAAGTGCGTTCTCCCTATATGAGGGTTCAAAGATTTCAAAGAATTTTTTTCCATGCCGGTTGATTAACCCAACTTCTCATTTTTTCTTTAAAACACCACTAACCTCATAAAATCCCTATTGAAGTGGTGAGTAGGGGAAAACTTCTTCTTAGCTATGTGCTCAAAATGGCTCTTGAGACATTGTCAGTAAATTGAACCAAAGGATGGTTCCTATTAAAGGAAACTAGAGGGGCTGCAGTTGGAGGGATTTACAAAATAAATGTTCTCTCTTCTTAGCTATTTGGCAGGGAGTTGCATTGTGGGTCTTATAGCGGTAGACTTCTTCTTAGGCACCATGATTTTCTATAAAAAATTAAAAGAAACCCAAACTCAATCCATGCAAGAGATATGATAAAATTGAGAGTGAAATAAATCTGGTTCTTTGGTGTGTGAGGTGGAGTGTAATGGTGTGTAGTGAGAGAAGAAGGAAGAAGAAGAGAGATTTAGAAGACCTAGTTCTTTGCTTTTGTCTGAAAGAACCTTAAAACCCATCTTTATTTCGTGGCACGGCTGGATTACACGGTGGGGTTCTTTCCCATATAAGCGTGGTGAAATTAAATACTTTTGGGATCAGTATGTTACACGGGAGGGGCACTGTGGTATGAGCTCCCTATGTCACACTAATTTAATTCTTTGAGATTATAACACGATGGTGTAAACTGCCAGGGTGCTCGCTGTGTGAAATTCTTTTTTTTTTCTACTAAAAATTACTTCTACTATAGGATCACACGGCGGGGTAGACTGCCTATGTACTCCCTATGTACTCCCCATGTGAAATTCCTTTGTTCTTAACAAAATTGTGTATAATCTCCTTCTTTTCATATGGTGAGGTCATGTACTAATGTACTACCCATGTGGATTTCTCTAAAAATTCTCTAGCTCCTGAATCTACACCAAGACTAAACACCTTATGTATCATCCTTAATCAAGTTATACTAGAAATATAAATAAACTAAACCAAAGACAACACATAACATGACTTAAAAAGAAATAAAGAAATCACAAGAACTTTAAAAAAATTGGTAGGTTGCCTCCTACTAAGTGCTTTTTTAACTTCGTATGAGCTAGGCCTTGGGTTGATTTCTCATCCGGATTCAAAATATTGTAATAGTTATTTTCCAGAATCAAAATCTCCACCAAAGTAGAGTTTGAGCCTCTATCCATTTACCTTAAATTCACCCTTTTAAGGATGAGACAAGTCAACAACGCCATGTGGAAAAACTTGCTTAACCACAAACGGACCTGACCAACGAGATTTCAACTTATCTAGAAAAGTCAAAGTCTCGAGTTGAACAAAAATACCTTATCCCTTGCTTGAAATTCTCTTGGACTTGACTCAAGCATCATGCCATTTCTTCGTGTGCTCCCTGGTTAGATGAGCATTCTCATGTGCATGTGATCTCCACTCGTCTAACTCGTTTATCTACAAATTCATTTCCAGCCCTGCACTGGCTAGATCAAGGTTAACTTGTTTAATAGCCCAAAATGCTTTATGTTCAATCTAGACAAGCAAATGACATGATTTTGCATAGACTAGCTTATATCGTATAGTGCCTAAGGATGTTTTAAATGCATTTTTGTAGGGCCATAAAGTATCATCAAGTTTCTACGACCAATCTTTCTTAGATCGCTCTATAGTCTACTCAAGAATCCTCTTGAGTTCTCTATTACTGTTCTTAACGTGACCACTAGTTTGGGAGTGATTAGGGATAACAAATTTATATGTGACACTTACTTATCTACACTTTTTCCAATTGAATATTACAGAAGTGGGTAGTCATATCACTTATAATGGCCTTAGGAGTTCTAAACCTACAAAGTATCTTCTTAAAGAATTTCATAATTACCCTAGTATCATTACAACGCAAAGCTTACACCTCTGCCCATTTAGACACATAATCTATAGCTACAAGAATTTACTTGTTACCAAAAGAAGATGAAAAAGGTCCTATGAAATCGAAGCCCCACACATTAAAAATTTCACACTTAAGTATATCATGTTAGGGCATCTCATCACGAGATGAAATGTTACTTGTGCATTGGCAACGATCACATTCTTGTACAAAAGCCTGACTATCCTGGAACAGAGTTGGCTAATAGAACCCTAATTTGAGTACCTTTTAAGCGGTTCTACTTGCTCCATAATGTCCTCATGTTGGTCCACTATGACAATGGCCAAGAATGCTCATAGTTTTTGGCCATGCCACATATTTTCTGATTATCCTGTCAGCACAAAGCTTAAACAAAAAAGGATCTTTCTAAAAATAATATTTCAAATCAGCAAAGGATTTCGTATTCTATTGATAAGAATAATCTTTTGGTAATTCCTTAGCTACAAGATAATTTGCGAAATTAGCATACCATGGAATAGAAAAGTCAGACCCACTAACCAAACTTACCATGGCATATAACTGCTCAACTAGAAAATGATCATTGATGTCCTTCTCCTTCTTCTGTAGCTATCCCAAATATGGATTTTCAAGGCGAAACAAATGATCACCTGCCAACTTCTATGCTCCCCTTTTATCTTGTATCTCTAGAACAAATTACCCACCTTATCAACCTTAGCTTCACATCAATTTTAAAGAACAAATATCTTAATGCCGAATGATCAGTATAGACAATCACTTTTAACAAGATCAAATATGACCAAAATTTGTCAAAAGCAAAGATAATTGCAAGCAATTCCTTGTCAATGGTAGTGTAGTATGTTTATGCTTCAATAGTTGTCTTACTAGCGTAATAGATTGGTTGAGAATGTTTCTCCTTCCTTTGAGCCAAAACAACCCTAAATTGCGAAGTCACTCGCATCACACCTCAGCTTAAATGGTAGAGTCTAATCTGGTGCTACCATATTGGGTGCATTTATGAGTTTTACCTTCAAAGAAGAAAAGGTGCCATGCACTCCTTATCAAACACAAACTCAACATCCTTTTTCAAAAGCCTTGTAAGGGGTCTAGCAATTTTTGAGAAGTCCTTGATGAACCTCCGATAAAATCCCCCATATCCAAGGAAGCTTCTAATTGCTTTAACAGATGAAAAAGGTGGTGATTTTTCAATAGTCTTAATCTTTTCCCAATCCACCTCAATTCCTTTGAAATCTTATGGCCTAATAGAATGCCTTCTTGTAGTATAAAATGGCACTTCTCCCAAATCAACACTAAATTCGTCTCCTCACACTTGATGAGCACCCTCTCCACAGTACCCCAAGCACTGATCAAATGACTCACCATGAATAAAAAATGTCATCCATGAACAATTCTATGATATCCTCTATCATATCATCAAAGATAGCCATCATGCACCTTCGAAATGTAGTTGGTTTCTTCTGTAGGCAAAGATCCTATAAGGGCATGTGAAGGTAGTCTTCTCTTGATCTTCAAGGGCTATAGGAATTTGGAAATGACCCAACATGCCATCTTGCAAGTAATAATATTACTGCTTGGAAAGTCTCTCCAACATCTGATCAATAAAGGGCAAAGGAAAATGATCTTTCCTAGTAGCATTATTTAACTTCCTATAATCGATGCACACTCTCCATCTGGTCACTATTCTTATTAGGATCTACTAATGATTTTCATTAACCACCATTGTCATGCCTCTTTTCTTTGGCACAACTTGCACTAGGCTGACCCATGAACTGTCTGAAATGAGATAGATTATCCCTACATTAAGGAGATTGATCATTTCCTTCTTCGCTATTCTTTCATATTACGATTGAGGCACTTTTGAGGTTACACCACAATCTTGAATTCCTTTTCCATAAGAATCTTGTGTGTCAAAAGGAGGGGCTAATACATTGAATATCTGTAATTTTCCATGCAATAGCCCTTATATACCTTCTCAACATCTCCAATAGCCTAATTTTCTATTCCTCTATCAACTCGAAGCTCATAATAATTAGAAGCCTAGAACCCTCCATCAAGAATGCATATTCCAAGTGAGCTGGGAGCTGTTAAGCTCTAAAGTAGGTGGGTCTTCGATGGACAACTTCATCCCTTCTTTCTTGGGCATCTCAATAAATTCAAATTCCTTCTTCCTCGTTAGTTTCCTAGCCTCTAAATTGGCTAATTGCTCAATTACTTATAATGTCTCTAATTTTCTTGCTCTTGTGCAAAAACAATTCAAGAGGATCTTTAGCAATAATAAATGAAATAAGATTGACATTTTCATGCACTATCATATCATCACTGTAATCTAAATAATCAAGTGTAGTTGGGTGTTTCATGGCATTTGGGATTTGAAAACTCACTTGTTCATTCCCTACCCTAAGAATGAGATTACCATCATAAAAATCAATAATAGCTCTAACTGTGGTAAGAAAGGGTTTACTTAGGATGATGAAACATCAACATTCATTCATATCCATTATTACAAAGTCCATAAAAAAATAATTTCTTGAACCTTAATCAACACATGATCAATGATACCCCTAGGGTATACAATAGATTTATCAGCTAACTGAACAATCATAAGTGTTGGTTGAGATTCTCCTAGTCCTAATTTCTTGAACAATTTATATGGCATAATACTAATGCTATCCCCTAAATCAACTAATGCACCACTAACATTTAAATTACCAATAAAGCAAGAAATATTAAAACTCTTTAGGTCTTTTAGTTTCTTTGGTATCTCCTTTGAATAATCATTGAGCTCTTCTCCAACAGCTGCACCATTGATACTTTTTCTAGCTTTCTTTTGTTAGAGAAGAGCTCCTTCAAGAATTTAGCATACTTGAGCATGTACGATAGAGCTTCCACAAAAAGTATGTTAATGTGCAATTAATTAAAAAGTTCAAGAAACTTATCAAATTGTGTATCCAATTTGTCTTTTTGAAGATGGGATGGATATGACACTCTCGGCTTATACTCCTTCATAATAGGGGTAGGCTTTGATGTTTCTTCTTCTTTTTCTTCCACTTTAATCTTTTCACCCTTATGTTCTTCAACTACCTTTTCAACCACCTTAGGTTTTTGTTTTACTTCTGAAGATGGGATGGATATGACACCCTCGGCTAATACTCCTTCACAGTAGGGGTAGGCTTTGATATTTCTTCTTTTTTTTCTTCCACTTTAGCCTTTTCACCCTTATGTTCTTCAACTACCTTTTCAACCACCTCGAATTTTTGTTTTACTTCTTCTACTTTGGTCCCCAATTGCTTACCACTTCTCAAGGTAATGACCTTGAGTTGTTCTTTAAGATTTGTCTCTGTGTTGCTAGGCAAGCTTCCTTGGGTTCTTTCATTAAAATTTTTTGCAATCTGCTCCACTTAATTCTCTAAATTATGAATTGAAGCTTGTTGGTTCCTAAAAGTGGTTTATGTAGATTGAAACCAGGTTTCAAAAGCTAAAATGAACTTCTCCATTATCTCCTCTAGATTACTCCTTCTAGGAGGAACCTACTGCTGATGATGTTGTGGTTGATTCTATTGTTGGAATCCTGCAGGTAGAGGTCTCTACTGACTCTAATTCTCCCAAGAGAGATTCAGATGATTTCTCCATTTGGATTATAGGTATTGCTGTAAGGGTTGTTCTGTTGCCTCAGAGCATTACCCACATGATCAACCTACTCCGATTTTGCAAAGGTATTTTCATTCTAGCAATCTTAGCTTTAATGTCCAATCCCACACCAATCGCAACTCATAACTTGTGCTTGTCTTCTAGATGAATACATAGTCAAAGCAACAATCTTCTTACTCATGGCCTCTAGTTGTGCAGTTACAGCTACCATAGGGTCTACTACATGAGTTTTGCTTCCTTTTACTATTCTATACTCTCTTAGATTCTACCATTGATATTTCGTGACTGCTATGTCCTCAATAAGATCCATGGCCTGCTTTAGGGTCTTATTATTAAGTGATCCACTCGCTGCTGCATTGATAGAATATTTACTTGCATAATTCAACCTATTGATGAATGTCTGAATCTGCAGCCATAGAGGTAGACCATGGTGTGGACAGCCTCTTAAAAAATCCTTGAACTACTCCCAATAGTCATACGAGATTTCATTCTTCTGTTGAAGAAAACTTGTTATATCATTCCTCAGCTTAGAAGTCTTAGAAGGTGGGAAATACCTTTCCAAAAATTTCTCAGCAAGCTGATTCTATGTTGTGAATGTTCGTACTAGGAATGACTTCAACCACTTCTTCAGTTTGTCCCTTAATGAGAATGGGAACAACTGTAATCTAATGGTATCATATGATATTCCATTAATCGTGAAGGTATCACAAATCTCCAGAAAATTATCCAAATGAGTGTTTGGATCCTCATTTGGCAACCCATCAAATATACAAGTATTATGCACCATCTGTAGGTTGGTCTTGATCTCAAAGTTATTTGCCGCCATATTCGGTCTAGTAATACTTGAATTAGCCCTATTTAGAGTTGGTCTTGTATAATTTTGCATGGTTCTCTCTTGTGGTGGATCCACCATTCTATCTTAGTTCCTTTAATTTCCTCTCCCAGATTTAAGTCCTCAGGAATCCCCTGATGGTTAACTTATTGATGTTGTAAACCCGCCACAGTTTTGGCCAAAGCCCATTCTTTCTCTTCCTTTCACTTTTTCCTCAAAGTTCTTTTCAACTCATGGTCGCATACGAGTAGATTCGAAGAACTAGCTCTAGTCATACACAAGCAAAGTACCTGTAGAAAATAAAACCACAAGCAAAAACTAAGAATAATCAAATAAAAATACTAAACCACTAGCTTCCGAAGTACTAATAATATTACAATGTAGTCCACGACAATGGTGCCCAAAACTTGATGCGCTCTACGCACAAGAGTGTTATTCCACTGAGAACTAATCATGAATACTATGTTTAAACCTTAATTAATGTCTAACAATCAATTTGTTGTTTGGAATTTTAAAATTAAAGTGAAGGAAAATATTGAATGAAGCAAAAATCTATTTAGGTGGTGAATCCCCCTAAGATATTCATGCATTTTATGAATCAATTAACAATTAAATCAAACCAAAGAGTTGAATTGACATTCCTCTAAATTAGGTAAAAACCTTTCTCAAGTGATTAAACCCCTATTCTTTAAGAGCAGGGCAAAGAATCTCTTCTTTAGCCAACTCATTAGGTCATGCATTTAGTCTAGGGAATTATCACGTCAATGAATCTTGTTTATCTATCTCTAGAATTCCAATCAATCCTCTATTTCTAAAAATGAATAATTCATAAATAACTATGTATAGTCAATTCTATGAAAATAATATTTAATTGAAATGTCGACCTATCAATTGAAATAAACATAAATAAATTAAAGAAATAAGACAACTCAATAACAATGATCCAATTGCATAATAAATGATTCAATTCATATAAAATAGACTAGGGTTCATCAACACCCAAATAGAGAAAGATTAGTTACTACACATTGAACTAAAGAAAGAAGAAAAAGAAAAAGAGATTCTCAAAGTAGTCATGGTTGAAAAGATAAACAGATCTTCCACTTTGATCTTCAAAACTTGAAGAAATTCGTAGATTTGATATTTCTTCCTTGAAAATCTTGTTCAAACTCTTTAAATCTCTCTAAAACTAATTTTTCTAAATTATTTTCTCACTTTAAGAATGTAAAAACTCAAACCCTTAAAAATAAAATATAAAAATTCTTAAATAGCAAAATAAATACAAGGTGACACAATGAACACACGGAAAGACTACACAGTCTTGTCACGTGAAATAAGTTGAAGCACTAATTCTTGTTTGGGTCACACGGGCAGCACACGAGGGCCACACGGGAAGAGACATATCCCCGTGTGAAGTAGTGCAGGAATAGGCAAAATGTATATCTGACCCACACGGGAAGAGTACATGGGGGTATGGACTTCCCGTGTCAGTCGACTATTGATTCTACCCTCTTTAGCTTAAAATCCTGAATTTGGCACGACGGGGTAGGCTGCCCGTGTGTGTCTTGTGCCATCACTATGATTTGTCTTTCTGAATTTTTATCTTTTTGCTATGTTTCTTAGGCTTTTTATTCCTTTTTGCTTCTTGACATGAATTATCTTTAAATTGCCTAAAAGAACTGATACTTAACAAACTTATAAAACTCAATTGGAAGGTGTAAATTAATACAAAATAAGACGCAACAATAAGTATTTTTAGCACTTATCAATAGGATTTGGAGGAAAGTGTTGAATGCAGGTAGAATTAGCAGAAGGCTTTATTTCTGAAAAAGAGATATGAGCTAGCAGTGTAGAAAAATGTGGGCAAAGGCGCTTTGAGCAGTATCAGAAAATCTCTATCTTAGCATTTATGATATTATTTGGGATAATAAAAATATTACTAGTTTGTAGCATAAGCAAGCAAATCCTAGGTGAGTATTGAATCATATTAAGACTTCTATTATTTCTAAAATATTATAACAATAGACAGGTTAATACCAAGATTAATAATTTCTTTAATTCCAAGTCTTAGTGTACATGTTGCATTTTTTAATTCTTTGATTTCTTGCCTTTAAAAATGTGTGTTTCAAATTGGTTGTACATTTTCATAAAATTATGCCACGTGAAGTCTCTTGGGAAAACTTGGTCTTCTATTGCCTAAGCCGCCTTTTTAAGTTTTCAACTTAGTAGACTTTATTTTTGCCTAAGCCGTCTTTTTGGATTTTCAACTTAGCTCTTTTTTCTTTCTTTTTCTTATTTTTTTTATTTCCTTTTTTTACAGATTTAACTACGCAAGAAGCTTCAGATATTGACCATCCTGTAGAACATCGACAAGTAGGAGCCGAAGCACATGCAAGTTCGATCGATTGCCACCCCACGAGACCATAATGGCTGGATTTCTTGGATGAAGGGAATTCTGGACACGCTTATCTGCTGGACTTGCCCTGGTGAAGAATCAAGCATGTCATGCTCATGGTGTACGGTGATTGCATGCCTTTACCTAGATTGCAGGCATCCACCTTTTGCACACATGTAAGACTTTACCATCAACACGGGTAAAAGCAATAAATTCTGGAATTTCCTCCTAAATTCAGAGGCTTCCCGCTGAGACAGGATTTCCTGGATAAGATAGATAGATTATGGCCCCGTCGAGATATAGAGCACAACCTTGACTTTGAAGACGATTTGACCACTAATGACAAATTCAAAACTTGGGTCAAGCTTCAGATTACCACTTCCCTTGGATTTGCAAGGTTCAAAAGGACTCAAGAGCTAGCTGTTGATTCTAGAAATGCAGATGTAGATGCAAAAAGGAGGAGAAGATGAAAATATGATTTTAGATCTCATTTATTTTTCTTAGGACTTTAGCTTAGTTTTTCTTTCAGTTAGTGCATAGAATAAAATAGACATATGTATGTTTGATAAAAATTCTAAAAAATTTATTCCTTTAGTAAAGGCCCAAATGGGTATATTTTAATTTCTCATGATACAACTCCTATCATCAGTCAGTCTTTTTAGATTTTCTAGCTAATTATTTTATCTCATTGTCCTAATTTTTGCCTAACCAGCCTTTTTTAGGTTTTCTAATCGATAAGCTATTTTTCTATTATTATTATTTTTATACATAGCATTTCTTCAGATGATCCAAGTTAATTGGCTCAGAGTACTCGTTCCCTTCTAAGTTTGAGATCTTAGCAGCACCCTTAGGCAGATTTTTCTTTACCAAGTACAGGCCTTCCTAATTAGGCTTAAACTTCACTCTTGGGTCAAATACAATAGGTCTTGTGTGTTTCATCACCAAGTAACCGGCTCTGATATTCCCTGGCTTTACTTTCTTATTAAACGCCTTAGTTATACGTTTCTGGTACAGCTGCATGTGATAAAGGGCTTTCATCCTCCTTTCATTGATTAGAGCCAACTGTTGATATCTCTACTCAGCCCATTAGTAATCTAGTATTTCAACCTCTAACACAACTCTCAAAGATTTGAACTCTCACTCAACTGGCAAGACCGCTACAGTCCCATAAACCAAAGAGTACAGAGTCTATCCTATCGGCATTCGCTTAGTTATTCGATATCCCTAAAGTGCAAAGGTAACCGAAACAACCAATCCTTATGATTCTATACCATCTTCGAGAGTAATTTCTTTAAGTTCTCATAGTTGCTTCCACTGCTCCATTTGCATGTGGTGTGTACAGAGAAGACCTGTTATGTTTGATCTTATACTCTACTAACAGGTTTGCTATGTCACCCGTGAACTGCACGCGTTGTCTATCACAATATGATGTGAGACCCCATACCTGCAAATCAAGTTCCTCTTTGTAAACCTAGCCATCTGCCTTGCCCCCACATTAGTAAATGACTTAGCCTCAACCTACTTAGAGAAATAGTCGTTTGCCACAACTATGTACCTATGACCATTCGAAAGAGGCTTTATCTCTCCGATGATGTCTATTTCCCAAGTTACAAAAGGCCATGGGGATGTCAAATTGTGAAGTTCGGTTTGGGAAATATGACTCACGTCACTATAGAGCTGACACTCACGATATTTCATTACCAAAGCTATATAGTACTTTTCCATTATTAACCAGTAATGACCTTGATGCATAACCAATCAGGTTAACACTATGTCGCTCATGTAAGCCTGCATACTCCTTTATGCATCTCCTCCATTACAACCTGCACTTCCGCCTTAGTAACACATCAAAGCTAGACACCTGAAGTCATCATTCTGTATAACACTCCATAGCTGAGGTAATCTCTAACCTAAATCTAAAGTGCATACCTTTCCTTCGTAGTCGCTTCATCTGGGTATTCCTTATCTTCTACAAATCTTTTCAGATTGTAAAACCAATGGTTATCTTCTAGTCTCATTTGGACTTGCATTATTCGGTCTCGCTGATAACAAGGCACTCCTAACTTTATAATCACCAACGGCTTCATTGGAAGCTGCAAGAGGTTGCCCACATTGATGATAGGGTAACCAGTGCATCTGCCATCTCATTCTCATCCCGCGATAGGTGTATGAACGAACACTTAGAGAAGTTGTAGGCCAAAGTCCTGAGGTAATTGACATATGGCTTTAACCTTTCTTCTTCACATCCCATTCCTCAATGGCTTGTTGAATCACTAGCATTGAGTCCTCGTAGACCATCAGCTGCTTTACTTATGCTACCACAACCGCTTATAATCCAAATAAACATGCTTCATACTCTGCCATGTTATTTTTCACTTTAAAGTCTAATCTTTTGGCCATTGGCAGCATTTCTCCTTCCGGTGTGATTAGAACTACTCCTAACCCTGCACCTCTTGCATCCACAGCTTCATCAAAGTACATCTTCCATTCCTAGATCTCGATTCCCCAAGTTTTCATCAGGAAACTCCAAGTCCCAAGGGTCAGCTCCTTCAATTGCATTTTAAGCTAAGAATTCTACTACAGCCCTGCCTTTGACTACCTTCTTGGTGATGCACTCAATTTCGAACTCTGTTAGAAGCACCAACCATCTTGCCAACTTTCCTGTAAGAGACAAAGCTTCAAACAAGCACTTCATTGGGTCTATTTCTGAAACTGCTTGCACCCTATAAGACTGGAAATAATGTCTCAATTTTCTCATAGCCCATATAATGGCTAAATATGTCTTTCCATAAGGTTACACTTCACAAGGTTATACTTTCACTCATATGGCAGTAATTTCTTACTAAGATAATAAACCACGTGTTCCACGTCATTAGGCCACACTATGCTACCATTGACCCCGTGGCATCCTCTTCCAAGGCCAAATACAAAATCAAAGGCTTACTGTCCTCTAGCAATTTCATTAGATACTTTTTAATTCTGTCAAAGGCTTTTTGACAGTGCTCATCCCATGCAACAGGTTGGTGTTTCCTCAAAAGCTTGAATATAGGATCACAAACCATTGTGAGCTTAGAAATGAACTTATAGATGTATTGCAAACGTCTTAGAAATCCTCAGATTTCTTTCTCTATTTTCGATGATGGAATACTCTTGAATAACCTCTACCTTGTCCGGATTAATCTCTTATTCCCTGTTGACTCACTATGTGCCATAGCAACTTTCCTAATATTACTCCAAATATGCTTTTCTTCAGATTAAGCCTCAAGTTAGAACTTTCCACTCGTCCTAAGAACTTATCAAGAGCTTGGAAATGTCCTACCCTTGTTTTAGACTTTACCATCATATCATCTACATACACCTCCACCTCATTGTGCATCATGTCGTTAAAAAAGGTAGTGGCTACTCTTTGATAAGTTGTTCCCGCATTCTTTAGTCTAAAAGGCATAACCTTATAGCAGTACGTACCCCATTCAATAGTGAATGTTATCTTTAGCTTGTCCAGTACTGCAATCATGATCTGGTTGTACTCGAAGAAACCATCGGTGAAAGAATACATTGTACTTGAAGCGGCACTATTCAAGGGGAAGGGAAAAATCGTCCTTAGGGGATGCCCTGTTCAAGTCCCGATAACCCACGCACATCCTTACTTTTCCATCTTTCTTCGGGATTGAGACGATATTTTCCAACCATTCAGGATAGTCGACTACATCAAGGAAATTAGATTTTACCTGCTTAGTGACCTTTTCCTGAATCTTTTCTACCTATTTCGGCCTTATTCTTCTCATCTTCTGCTTACTCAGCTTTATATGTGGATAGGTTGGAATGTGGTGCTATTTTCTTGTTTAACCATGGCATATCATCACAGGATCAAGCAAATACTTCTTTTTCCATTATGTTTCTAATTTTCTCCTCTTCTCAAGAGTTATATCATGAGCTATCAAAATGTTCCTTGGATTTGCATCTGCGCCCAAATTAAATGAATCAATTTGGATGGAATTAATGTCAAACATGCACATGTCATAATTATTAAAATGCTACCATTAGGAAAAACATTGCACAAATAAGCAAAATCAAAGTTTATATCATTGATCTTATAAATAAAAGAAACATCGTCCTCATAAGATCGGACGCGATTTCATCATCATAGTATACATCAATGATATGCTCCTCTATCAAAGCAGCTAGCTCTTATTGACTTAGCTTTTCAAGCAAAGAGATGAACTCTTCCAGCTTCAGCTCTTCTACCTTAGTGGTAACCTTCTCACAAACCTCATTAATGCTTAGCTCAACCATCCTCTCATGTTCTTAAATATTTTAAATCCTGGCACCTTAGTCCTTGCTATTGTAACAGGTTCACGCTCTCTAGAGTAGGGCTTGTACTCTTGGACAAATACGTCTTTTAGAGTCTTACACTTCGATTTGCCCTCATCTTCATCCTCACAGTAACCCAGTTTGTGTCGAGTTTTCTGACCTTTGAAGTCCAGCAGCTCAGCAATACCTTGTTGGTTCTTTCCCAGTCCCATTTTAGGCATGAAATCCATCTTTTTAAACATGTTGGCTACTTTAGGATCCATGTAGTCCTCATAAAGAACAACTTGGAATCTAGCAGGGGTTTTCAGCTCCTTGATAGCTTCTTGGATAGTCGAAACAACTTTACCACCTTCGGTGTTGATAGTCACTATTTCATCTTTATGATGAACTTAACCTTCTGATGTACATTGGAAAGAACTCCTCCCAGGGCATAAAACCATGGCCTACCCAATAACAATGCAAAGGTTACTAAGATGTCCAAGACAGTGAATTCCACCCAGGATTCGATGGGACTCATTTTTACTAGTGTGGAAAATGTCTCCTCCATGTCTCTTTTCATTTCGTCATAGGCTCTTATAACCATATATGATGGTTTCAGGTCTTTCGCAGTCATCTCCAACTTAGGGAAAAAAAGGAGCGACACACATTGATATCCACCATCACACATGGGGTTCTTTTTCCTTTGACCTATGTTGCTATATAGAGAGCCTTCTTGTGGTCTTTTCCCTCAAGTGGTAAGTCTTCATCCGAAAAGATGATCATCCTGGTAGTTTTGTCAGTTACCGTTTTGATAATCTCCTCGGGAGTAGCTGTTGTGTTGATACCTATACCAGACAAGGCTTGGATTAAAGCCTTTCTATTATCCGATGAGTGCATCAACAGTTTTTAAATATCGGCAATCCTTTTGTCTTTCTTTAGCTGCTCTAACAACCCATTATCCCTTTCTTCAGGTGCTTTCTCCACTTGTTTTGACTCTTGAACTCCCATGTCTTCACCTTTACCCACTAGCTCAGCTTCTTTATCAGAGTCCTTGTCTACCTAGATATCCTTCGACCCAGTGTCTTAGACTTCACACTCATCCCTAGAGTTGTACCAAATGTGATGGCCATAATCGACTTTTTCTTACCCTCTTTCTAGACCTCTAGAAGACAAGGTTCATAAGCCACTTGATCATTGTTTGACCCCCAATCACTCGGCACAATATCCTTTACCTGAATCTCAGTCGAAGGAGGCTGCAAATATCAGACTTTGAAATCAAATATACCCAAGGGCTGCCCTAGTAGGTCTTCACTTTCTTGCCGAGGAAGTTGCTCAACTTGTCATTCCCACAATCTATTAAGTCTTGAATCTCATGCTTAAGACAGTTGCACTGATTCTTCACATGCCCGAAAGCCTGATGATACTCATAATATTGTCTATTGTGAGGGTTAAGATTGCTTTTCTATGATTGGGGCTTAGGTTTCCCGCTCCATTTTAGATGTTGGAACACCACGGATAGTGGTGCCCCTGGCTCGATGAAGGTTCTTGGTGAGCTATTTGGCTCTGGCTCAGATTGGGATATGTCTTAAACGGAGTTCATGACCTCCTCTTCGCTAAAATCAGAGGTGATCATGGACACTTGGTTTGGGGGTGCTATGTTGTCGTAGTTTGGTAAGGGATTTCTTATAATACTGGGTTGGTCTGAGTCAGTTAGTTTTCCAGCATCAATGAGGTCTTGGATTTTGTGTTTAAGCCGGATGTAGTTGTTTGTGTGGTGGCCGGGTGCTTGGTGGAATTTGCAATAGATGTTAGGTTTGTAACCAGGTGTATTAGGGTTAGGGGGATTTTTGAGGGTGGTTGGTTGAAGCATATGCTGTTTTGTACCAACCTCTCAAAAATCTTTAAAAAAGGTTACTTGAAGTTGGAGAACTTCCTCGGTTGCGGGACAACATTCACATCTGAAGTCATGCTCCCTCCAGCCTGATAATTTGGCATTCCGCCGATTCGTATAGTCTTTCTCTTGTTATTTTTTATTTCTTCGACCTAAAGCCTGTCATCATATAAGTCCATGAAAGTCTTCGCGTTCATCATCAAAAGCCTTTCAACCCATCTTAGAAGAACATTTCAGACTACTATACAAACTTGGTCCTTTTCAAAGGGCTTTTTCTTCATCAACCCAGCCTTATTCCTTCACCTGGTCAAGAAATCAGAGAATGACTCATTTGGCTTCTGCTTGGTGGACTCAAGGTCCCTAATTGACACTTCTAACTGAGTATTATAGTTGTATTGCTTAACAAAAGAGTTACATAAACCATGCCATTTCGCTTTGGCGGATTCTTCTAAATAATGAAACTAGTTTACAGATGGTCCTAGAGAAAATGCAAACAACTTGACAATTTGGGTCCTACTTAGCTGAGTAATTCCTATGATAGTGACATACTGCTTTAGATGAACCTTCAGATTACCAGTCCCGTTGAAATTGTTCATATTCGGAATCCTGAACTTTGCAGGCGCTTGTCTTTGCCCGTCAGCACGCATTCTTCGAAATCATAGGTCAAGTCTAACCCTTTGATTTTCAGCATGCCTTGCATTTTGTTAAGCTTAGCGCTTAAGCCACTCACAGTTTCATTAGTGGCAAGGGCAGTCACCCTTTTAGGTTGGTACAGCACGAACTCATTAAAATCCCATAGATTCTGGGGCACTCTTCTCCTAGCAAGATCTTCAGCATTGGCATTGGCATTGGCAGCGGTAGCGGTTTCAGCGGCAATTGCAGCCTGATCAACAACTATAAGAGTAACTGGGGCAATTGGGGCAACTGGTGGGGCTTGATTTATAGCCATCCCAGCCAAAAGTTGTTGGAGCTCCTCCCATATCACACCCCTTAGATCGTCGATAACAACATTTTTTAAGATCTCAATATCTTGCTCATCAGCTCTCTCATTGGCCATCTCAAATGTAGCTTCAATCTCACTAGTGGAAGCTTGATGTCTTTGCTTGGTACTGTAGATAGTACTTTTGCCTAATTATTTTGTTAAATAGTAAGGATCTGTAGAAACCTTTATTAAATACTGCTAATTATGTTAGACATTTTAAATTTATGTCAATTCTGTTTCAGATCTATTAGTAAGAAGGTCTAGTTCTATTTCATTTTTGTCTAATCGTGTAATTATAATAAGACAAAAAATAATTGTGTAATTATAATGAGACAAAAACAATCATGTAATTATAATGAGACACATATTTTCATTACTTAATTCACCTTCACTCACTAATACAATTCTATCAAATTCTTACACCAATACAAAAATAGCTCAAAAACCAACCAAGAACAAATAGTAATTAGATATGCTATTTTCAACTTTTTCCTCAGATTTTCACACTTTAACAAACTATGTTTCTTCAAGCTCTTTAATTCCCTCCATAAGTCTGCAATTTCCATCCTCACATCTTCCGGTGCCACACCTTTTCCAATTACCTTCAGCCTCATGTTTTTAGCTATTAACACATTTTTCTCCATTTTCATATCATTTATGACTTCTTTCACCCTCCCACTTAATGCTTCATTATACCACTCAAACAAACTACAGCTTTTAACCTATAATTTTCCATTACCCAAAAGCAAATTCCATTAACATCGAATTTCAAACATATAAAAACAAATTAGTCAATTATTTACACTTTCACCTTATAATTAAGGCATCCGAAAAATCTCCTCCCTAGATTTTCATCGGTCTAGGAAGTCCATCTGGGAGCTTTCACTTTCACTCCTCTATCTTTACACTTGCAAAACTTAGGTTGTCCTTCATAGTAGATTTCCTTATTTGATCACCTTTTTGAGCTTGCTGACGATGAAGAAGAAACCATCACATTTTTTCCAGGTTACAAGTAATGAACTTCTTGCTTAATTCAAAAACCCCCTTTCTCAATTTGATTTCAATTTTTAGGATTTATAAAGGAGAAGAACAAAACTAAAAGAGGGGCTTCATATAACCGTTGCAGATGGGTCTCAAAGACTAACTACCCTCGCTACGTCAATTGAGAGAAAACGCTCATTTGCCGAATATGAAAGAGCTGTTGAAAGTGGGGGTTATAATGCAGCTAAATGTTAGTTACGTGTTTAAATGTGCCAAAAAAATGATTAGGGGCTTATGTGCTCCTTGGTGAAAACCTTAGAAGTGTTTATGCACATTTTCCCTTTTTAATAATATACTAACTTTTCTTTTTGTGAGTGTTTCTCAAACATATAAATTCATCAACAAAGTATGATAAAGATGGTTTTGGTGTTGCACGAGGATATACCTTCACTTTGCCGAAGAAGTCTTATTGGTAGGGCTTTTCTTTCATCGATAAAGCCACAATAATGTCTTATCGTGCCTATCACAATATAATAATATTTCAAATTTATTAATATTTTAAATAAAAGTCTCCAGCTAGTTATATTATATTTATTAAATTTTATATTTAATTTATAGAATAAAGTTTTTTATAGGTCTAGAAATATGATTTTATAGACTAATTTACTAAAATTATAAGTTTACATGGTTATTAAAAACATTTCCAACAAACTCATACTCATCTTCCACCATAGGAATATAAATAAAATGACTTACTAATCATGTTCTTTCTCCTCCGAGGAAGAAAGTAGCCTTGATTATATATATATTTTTTATTATTTTCTTGTTGTTTTTTAAGAATTACATCATCTCTTTTCACTTATTTTTTTCTCTTTTTATTATTTTATTATTTAAAAGTTAATTAAAAACAAAATAAAAAATATTATTAAAATATACATGCATTTCAGATTAAATTAAAATTAAAATTAAAATTTCATTATTTATAATTTAATAAAAAGACAAAAAAAGAAGAATGCTCTAAATAAAATGAAATGAGCAACAAATTAAAACATACTAAACCTAATAATGAAAAATTAATATGTAATTACAAAATTTAAGAACGTAGCAAAATATTATTTTTAAAGAAAACATAGTACAATATTTGGATAAGAAACTAACTAATATCCTTAATTATTTTTTATTTATTCAATTGGAGAATATGTCTGTCAACCAAGTGAAGAACTAAATGAATAAAATTATACTGAATAATGTATGTCTTACTAGTTTGTTCAATTGGTTCATTTTAATCCTCTCAGAATACACTTGAGCATAGCACCAGTACCATGAATAAAATGATTTTATGAAGAATTTCAGTTGAAAAATAAAATAATAAAGTTGAACTCCATATAATTTCAATGGACACCCTCACAGTTTCTTTTGTCTACATGTCACAAAAACCAAAGAACCTAAACCCCATAAATGTGCTCTAAATGATTGTTGTTGATGACCTAACAAGACGTTGGACACCTTCATGCCTCTTCATCTCCACTATTAACTCAACAAGGTAGGTTAATAAAAATAACAGTACGCATATCAAATTATTAAATGTTGTAGCTGTTCTTACAGCAACATTTTAAAGTTCTCCAATTATAAGGAGAAGGAACTACTAATTATAAGGAGAAAGAACTACCTTAGATAACATCCACTGTTTGTTCAGAAACTCGGTCCTGGCTATGTTAAGGACTGAATTGGGGAGCGAAACATCCTTTGAGAAAATGAATAAAATCATTTGAATATCTAAAAGTGATAAAGAACCACAGACAAGAATGAGAAAAAAGGAGCAAGAGCCTGTATCCATTGAGACCATGTTGAAGTCTGCAGTGAATCTCCTTCCATCTTCATTGAGGTTTCAGGACAATAACCATACTGATAATATAAGAAGTGATGTCATCACAGAAGTCCAAAAAAGAACAACTAGTGAAAGAGGAGAGTAGTATATTAATACCTTAAGAAACTCCGAGACATCCTTAAATGAGTTTCGTTGGGTACTAAGATCTTTCGCGGTGGATCCCTTCCCACCTGCCTCTGTAGAAAGGTCTCACCTGGTTCAGGACTTCTGATTTTAAATTATTTTGTGAAGATGATGTTGGTGAAAGTGAAAATTTTTGTTTTGGAAGTTCAAGTGGTAATTCAAGTAATTTTGGGGAAGGAAAGGGAAGTAACATCGCTGTTGGGAGTGATAGAGGAGGTGCTAATGCAATTGGGAGGGGTAGAGGAGCTAATGCAGTTGGGAGGCGCAGAGGAGCTGCCAATGCTGCTAGCAGAGGCAGGGGAACTAGAAATGTTGTTGGTTTGGGTAGGGGAGCTGTTGGCAGGGGTAGGGGTCTTGCAAATGCAAAGGCAAGTGATGTAACTAGTTCAAGCACACAAGAACCTAAAAGATATCAAACTTAATAGCAGTTAATTTCTCATAAAAAAGCCAAATTTAGTGGCTATGGTGTTTACATCAATGAGCACACAGGAGCTCCTATTCAAGATGTAAGTGCTCAATTTCTTGAATTAATTTGTTAAATGTGTTATTAGAGCTGACAGTTTATCTGTCAAGTATTGTTAATTACTATTCTATTGTATATTACAGTATGGCCAACCAACTAGCAAAGTAATTCATTATCCACAACTGAAAATTTCATCTAAAGTAATAGGTAATTTAAGGTATCAACCACATGGTTTGAAATTTAGAGGCAATCACCACTAGACAGTTGCAAGAGCAGAGATCAAGCATTGAAATGCAAAGGAGAACGCAAGCACAGTCAGCTGCTGATATAACTTTGAGCCAACTAAATCCTTTATTGCCACTAAGAAACATCCAAAGCAGTCTCAATCAACCTACTGGAGCCAACAGGCCAACCAAATATAGACATATTTGCTCTTTTTTAAGAATTTCATATTTGTAACTTGACTACACTTGTGTTGTTTTAAGAAGACTCAAGATATGAACAATCTGCCTAAATTATGTTTAATTGATTACAATTTTTTTCATGGAGTCTTTTTATGAGCCAATCTTAATGCAGATTACTGTTTTAGTTAACCTCACTCCTATTTGTTATTATCTGCATATTGCAAATTGCTTCCCTGAAACAAGCAAGTACCTCATATCATTAGACACATTAAACAATCATATTATCCACAACCACCTCAATCAAGTTTAAACAACAATACATTTTTCATTTCAAAGTAAATTGATTACATTTCCACAAGCACCACCAAAAACTAACCAAAGGCACCTCAATCCTGCTCAATACTTTTGATAACATAATCATTAATATTCCTGATTCATTTTGTTAAAGTGTTCATAATCACATTGCAATTAAACCCTACAGATTATCCATGCAATAAACACCACCACAACAACACTAAATGCCCAGTGTAACTTTTTTGCTTTAACAACAGCTTTGTTCTTCTCATTTTTTAGCTTCCTTCACTTTATTCAATAATCGAACCAACACACGTCTCAACTGATCAAGAATGACTAACACATGCCCTCCTTAAAAGTTATATCATATATCTTAGTTATATCATAAATACAATTGTTTTAAAATATTAAAACTCTAAATAAGCAATGAACAAGCTCACCCCAAATCTGCCACATCCAAAAAAGCTGTCAGGATTTATAAATGTCATTAATACTTATAAAATAGCTGGTTTCCTTACACCCACATTTAGGAATTAAAAGTTGGCCTTGAGCCGAATTAGATTGAGAGTACGACATTGCTTCCATCGAAAGAGAATTTTAAGATTTAGGTTTTCTAATTTGGGGATGGGTTTAGAATAATTTCTTTTCAATTCATTGAAATGAATAGACAATTGCAGAAAATAAAGAATGGAGAAGAAGAGAAATTGGACAGATGGAGTTTAAGGAAGAAGAAGAATCCTAAAAGAGTCAAATCCCTTATGAGCGTTGTCTAAAAAATCCTAATTTGTTCTTTTTACCACGTAGCATGTCTTTTTCACCTGTTACTCGCTTCAATACGCGTGTATCTACCCGTCCTGCAAACTATGCACAAAGGTGTTTATGAGCTGCAATATAAGCAAGTTTAGGTGTTTAAGTGGTCATTTTGAAAGTTGAGGGGGCAAAATGACCAAACTTGTCAAGTATAAAGGGCTACAAATGCATTAAGCATTTTCTAAATATATTTTTAAGGAGTAGAAAAGAGAAAATGAGAATATGTTGAGGATTTGAAAAAGACCTAATCATGTTTCTAGAATCATAAAGTAATACAAGAACCAGATTATTAGGAAAGTGATGTCGATGATAATGGATGTATGGGAACCGCAATTTTAGAATCGTTTGCCCTCAGTCTCTAAAACTTGAAAAAAGCAATAACTTTCATCGTAGGATTTTTCATAATTCCCTCGATATCTAAACCCGAAAAATGGATGCTGACAAAGATAAAATATTCAGCTTGAAGATCCGAAAGGAATGGCTGATAACAGGAATTGTGTCATGAGAAGAAAAAAAGTAATCATTTGGGCCTTTATTAAATAAATAAGATTGGAGTCTAGAGTTTTTATTAAATTTGCATATGAATGCTTATTACTTTATGCACAAGAATAACAAAATATAAATCTAAGTAAAATCTATAAGATCTAAAATAGAAGCATTCTACTTTCTCCTCTTTGCACTTGCATTCTTAGACTCAGCAAACAACTCTGGGTCCTCTTATCCCTTGCGAATTCAGGTGCAACAGTAGTGTGAAGCAACCAAAGCCTTGAAGTTATCATCGATGGTCAGATCACCTTCAGTATCGATGTTGTGCTCTATAATGCGACGAGGCCACAACATCTCAATCTTGTCCAATAAGTCTTATCTTAATAGGAAACCTTGAAAGTCCAAAGGATATTCCAAAATGAATTACTTCTTCCCGTATTGATAATAGAGTCTAGAGGGGGTGTAGAAAGTAGTCTCTCGAAGTCCAAGTACAGGGACACAAGCCTCGTATACTAAAAGCATGACATGTCGAATCATCCACCAAGGGCAGGTCTAGCGAATAAGAGTATCTATTATGCCCTTCATCCAGCTAATCCAGTCTTATGACCTCGAGGCATAACTATAAAGCGAACCTGCACATGTTCGGCTTATATTTAGCAATGTCTCTTAGAATAGTTAGTACTTGAAGCTTCTCATGCAACCAAATCTTCAAAAAGAGAAAACAAAGAGAAAAGTAAATAACAATAAAGAAAAAGAGAAAAAAATAAAAGAAAATAAAATGCTAAGTTGAAAATCCGAAAGGGGAGCTTAGGTAAAACTAAGAGTTTGCTAAGTTAAAAAAACCTGAAAGGGCAGCTTAGGCAAAAGTTAAGACATTATCCTGCTAAGTTGAAAACCCGAATGGATGGCATAGGCATAAATTAAGGCATAAAAGATAGAAAAAAAAGGGATTTGGTTGCATACATGCAAGAGGAAAAAGCTACCAGTAAACCTTTGATGAGTTTTATACTTATCTAACCTAATGATGGTTTCAACAAGAATTATTGGAACTAGATTAGCACTATGCTTCACCTGGTCAATAATCTTGGCAATTTAGATATCTCCCCCTCCTTAAGGAGAAACTAGCAAGAATTGGGCATAAGGTAGAAGCTCACTATCCTAACCCAAACTGGTAATACCCCTTTCTTTCTTGTCACAGCAAGGAACCAAAGAAGTAAGGGGTAACATATTCACCAACAGTATAGGAAAGTACCTTAGCTGGGGGCATGTTATACACCTCTACAAGTTTTCCAAGAAAGGAATCATCAAGCATTGGCAAAGAAATCAGATGGGTAGAATATCTAGGACCTCCAAGAATGGTAGTAAATTCTTCAATCATTAGGTAGAGCTTTTAGCAATTGAAATGGAAAAATGGTAGTTTAAACACCAAAATTTAGCAGTCGAAGCTTGGTATGCTGCAAAGCCTTGAAGGAAGAAAGGTGGGATTTCCCAAGCTTGACCCATTCATCACTAGTTAGGGTTTTGAGAAGGGTTTTGATCAAACGCTCGAGACTACCATAATGTTTTATCACTTAATTATGAAGTAAGTAATCTGTCTCATAATATTAAGGAATAAGATTCTGAGATAAGCATATGAGTGCTTATTACAAGAACAAGCTTGTTGAATACGACCCTACTAAGTAGTCCATATGGAATTTACCCCAAGTGTCTATAGATAATACTTTTATGATAATCATGTAAGAAGTGATCCTTAGACTTCTGATAACAATATATTATCTTACATGAGGATTGTTATACTTTGGTACTATCTTATGTCCTCCTATCCATGGAGTGCTCAAGGGATAGACATTGGGTATGGTAAGAATCATATGTAGATAATGACTTATCAATAAAGAACTCATTGCCTAAGGTAATATGTCATAGGACCTTATCCTAATGATTCTTGATATGATTTAACTTGAAAATCCTTGGCCAAGGTTGTTTGAATAAAGATTATGAAAAGTGTTTCATAGATCTTATTCCAAATGCTATATGCAATTATCAAGAACAAATATGATTGGTTCAATTATAGAGTTGACACTTACATCTATACTCTATGAATCAACTAGAATAGAAGTACGATGAAAAGATTGAATTACATTGTATGATTGTTCACTACAAAGATTGATTAAAGCACTATAATAATTTCTACACATTTAGGTGGTCATGAGATACCATTCTTTATCTATGAATATGGAGTAAGTTAATTAGAGAATTAACATTGAATTAAAGGAGTTTAATTCATAGTCCATATTCATTGTCAACATGTTAGGAACCTTTTGAATCACACATAAATAGATTTTAAGTGAGGATTAAAATGAGGCTTTAAGTATTCGGCTTAAGCTCATATGTATTGGGCCTAATTAAGAGTTAATTAATTAAAAACTAATAGGCCTATAGTATTCAGGCTATATGGGTTTATTATCCATAAATCAGATCTTAATTAATCAAAGTCCAATTAGAAAAACAAAAGCTCAACTTAATGTGAGCTAAGACTTTGTAGAAATCCTAAAGCTTTAAGGACTTGATTAAAAGGCCATATATAGAGAAAGAGATGTTATAGGGCGGCAAGGAAGAAAAGATGATCTTAATGAGAAAAACATTTTCTTGAATAGAATACCCTAAGTGAATAAATAAGATTAATTGATTCATTCTCCTTGCTTGGAATTAGCATTCAATCTCCTACATCTCTTTTTAATCTCTTAAAAAATTGTTTAAGAGATCTTTGCTTAAAAGCTTATATAGATCACCAAAAGAGGCTGGTCATTTGAGTAGCTTTGAAGTGCATTAGTCATCCTTAAATAATCAAGAATCAACAAAGCTAAAAGCATTCCTTGGATTGGCTGAAAACTCCCTTTGTAAGCCTTCTCCATATTTTGCTTGTTTTGTGTGTTATGACCACTTTACATCAATAAGATTCTTAGTGAGAATTGAAAATTCTTTATTTTGCTTTCATTGTGCCTTCTCTTATATTTCAATATGAATTCCTAACACAAATAGTAATACAAAGAATGTTCTAATACATAAAAAAAGGCTATAAAATAAAGGGAAACCATTTGGACCCTTCCCGGAATCATCCATCCCCTCATCTGAGTTGCTATCTAAGCTTTAGGTCCAAAGAAGAGACAGTTGGAGTATTAGAGTCCCAATCTACTTCCGTTGAGCATCAACCTACCCTTGCAAGCCCTCATGGTCCCTCTGCATGAACCCAAAGGATTAGGCATGCATAATATAACACAACATGCATACATCTCATACATCAATGAGCGGCAGTCTTTGCCAAAGATGAAGAACTGTCTCCTAGCGACAGCAATGAGCGGGTGTATGTGCTCAAACTGATCTCTATAAATCTATAAGATCATATACATATGGCACTAACATTTCAAGAAATCAAAAGCAATAAGAAGCAAGGAAAGGAAAGGATACTCACATTGGTGCATAAGCTCGAAATGAACTCCAGAAGGAGGCTCGACTCTAAGGCCAGTCGGTGGTCCATAATGCTAGAAAGACTCCAATATGACATAGTCGGGTTTGGAAGAAACAGAATACTCCTAAGAATCACATCTGACATCATCATAGGAGGTGCCTCGGAAGCGATGATAGCAGATGAGCCAAAAGCACGAGTACCCTTAGGACAGTAAGCGGACAGTGCCTCATCTAACTCTGACACCCTAGAAGCACTAGGTCAGGAGAACTACATGCAATAAAAGGAATGTTTAGAATATCGCATGATGGAATAGTAATAAAGTAGAGAAAAGCAATAATGAAGTACTTGTGCAATAGTGTCTTTGTCTAACGGCACAAACCCCAGCAGTTGAGTCATAAAGGACATGTAATCAGTCCTTCTCGACCTGATCGTAAGCTCTTCGAGGTTGTCGTGATCCTTGATTCACTTCTCAAGCTCCTTATCTAAGAGGTTAGCTATCCAAAACATAGACAATGGGGGCGACCTAGGTAAACGTTAAAGGGTAGGCCCCCTCTCCTAGCAATAGATACGCTCGCCCAAATACCATATACGGCAAGCAGGCCCAGTAAGGAGTATCCTCTTATGCTATATCAGTAGCGGACAACATGTACGAGTCCTACCTTTTCCTATCTTTGAGCCAGTCGGTGCAGATCTGCAGCAACCAAAATAAGTAAGTATCTGAATGTTAGTCATGTAAAATAAAACTAATAGATATTTTCTTTTACCTAATCTCAAGTCAGGGCATTGATCCAAAAATGGTATGTGTGGACCTGAGCCCATTACAGGGCTATACTCCTGCTTGAGCCCCAGCGGCTCAAGCGAGGGAAAGATTGGGAGGTATTAATGGACCGAGCCCCTATCAATATACCAAGCTCCAAGGTCCACACCAGTACTCAAATGGTTAGCAAATAAGAAGCAATAAAAAAAGTGCAAAAGGAATTATGATAAAAAAGAGCCTTTTGCTCCTTCAAATCCATGATATCAAGATGTTGGTATAAATAAGCTAAGATATCAGCCCCCTAGTTGAAGGAAGAGACCCAGTCCAACTCTCTCAGAGGGCTAAGTGATGGGCTCTTTATGCAACCTACACCTAAGGCAGTGACCCTAACGATGCAGCCTAGCACTAGTGAGTATCAAGGTCGTATCCCTGGAGATCGGGTGAACCTAGAGTTACTACTGCTTGCTATGTTATCTAGTCTGAAATAGGGTGTGAAAGTTCTAACATACCAGCTAATGGTTATGAGTGCAATTAAGTAAATGAAGGACAACGAACAATCAAAAGACAATTGCAAAGAGAGAAACAAACCCAAAAGGGAGCCTAAGTGATGGAATTCTAAAGATGGATTTTATGGATTGCCGATCTTGCTTACCCGTGCCTAAATCCCCGAATTGAATCCCGCCTCTCTCGAGCTTATCAATTCCTAAACCTGCACTAACCTAATGGAATCTCTTCCTATCGGATTACTACAGATTAGCATTAAGTATGATTTAAAACTATTAAGAGTTATTAATTCTTAATCCGGCGAGTAAATCAACCTTATCTCTAAGTGTTAACTACTAGTCCTTACTATTCAATGTCCAGTTGTAACAAGCATTTCTCAATGTCAAGAAACAACCCAATAAATAATTAATTCAACATCTCAAATTAACTGAATCAAACTTTTATTACTAAATAGCAAGAAGATTGCAAGAATGACAATTATAAAACTAACAATTAAGCATAATCCATCAACAAAAGTGAACCCCAATGGGTTCAAAAGATCTAGCTACTCATGTTCATGGTTTAAGCAATTAGGGAACAAAATAAGGAAAAGAAAATTAAAGGCATGTATACCCTTCTCTTTCAAGCTGAATGAAAAACCCTAAATTTGCAAATTTGAAATCTCAAACCCTAGTTGCCTCTTGAATGCTCCCAAAGTTTGTCTTGATCTTCAATTCGATGTTGGAACAAGTGAAATTCCTCCTTCAATTGATGAATTTGATCTCTCAAGGTCTACAATTGAGGTATAGGGAACAATTGATTAAGTGTGTATCTTGGAATTGAGTCCAAAATTCGTCCCCTCTCCAAAAGAACTCAAAATTGCCTATATAGTTGATTCAGCATGGCCGGAGTCCAGGCCACGAGTCCAGCCGGCCGACTCCTTCCAAGCCGTGCCCAAGCCGGTGCTGAGCCACCATAGGCCGTGCTGGAGGCCGTGGTGGCTACGGAAGTCATGCTGAAATGGCACAATTGAGGATAGCCTCTTGGTAATTCAGCACGGTCGGAGTCCAGGCCGTGCTCAACCCTCGGGGTGCTAGTTCTCACCCAATTTGATGGATTTTGGTCCGTAATCACACGTATTTCCCTCGATTATTAATGGTGTCCTTCGAAAATGACCTGAAACGAGAAAGGAAATAAAAGACAGGTGATTCTAGCATAAAACAGGATAATCATGCATAAAAATGTAAACAATCGGGCATGAAAACATGTGTAGTATGATGCTTATCAAATTACCCCATACTTAAACTTTTGCTTGTCCTCAAGCAATCAACAACTCACTCCTCAAACAGATACCAAATAACTCAATCAAATGCATTGCAGGAGGTTAGCTCAAAACAAATTTCAAAACTCTATAATGATTTTTCCCAAAATCCCCAAATCACTAAATCCTTAAGAGAGAGAACAAACTTAATAAAGTTGCTAAAGTTAAAATGATAAACCATCTAAATTGAGAAATTGAGAACCATGCCTCACAAGATGTCATTCAAAACACACAAGTGTATATAGGTGAAAGAAGATCGCCAAGCTCTCAACGCAAAAATACAGAAAAAGTGCTTACCATAGGCTTGCTTATAGATCCAATCTCCACTACTACAAAATAATCAATAATCATGATCAAAGGGTCTTGAGCCAGGTTGTAATGGGGTTAAGGTAGGGTACGTATAAATATGGAAAGTAGGCTACAAGTTGCTGGAAGTTAAGCAAGTGATGCAAGAAAGTAACGAAGGATCAAGTGTTGTACCAAAATGAATACTAAGTTGCTCTAAAAATAAGATGATGCTCAAAATGAACTAAATTAATACTCTTTTTTTTATTGAATATATATATACTATGTATATATATTACAACAGCTTATGTAGGGGTTATTGGTTATTGACACATACAATAAGACTGAATATCAAAATTTTTTTTTTTTAATTGAAGGGAGCATCTATGAAAAATCTAGCAACTTAGTGAAATATATGATTGCAGATTGATCCAAAATAAAATGCAGCATAAACTTACATAATTTCCAGCAACAATGGTAGAAAGAATGGTCAAATGAATAGAAGTGATAAAATGAGTGTCACTGTTATTATTATCACGAAAGGAAAGGCTAAGGCTCAAAATTGGTTCACTAAGGGAAAAACAGGGTTAGGCTTTTTGGCCAAATTGTGTAAATCATAAGTGCCCAAATCATCTCACGATTATTGACAATTCATGTAATCTCAAAAGATATCGTAAAGCAAGAGATTATATACAATGCTCACTAATGAAAGAAAAGGGAGCATAAAAATAGTGATGCACCAATTGGCTCAAAATCTCACCATTTGAGTGGGTTAAAATTGCATGAATTCTCAAATAAAAGTTTAAACAGTCAATCATAATAATAAGCAACAATATTAACAGTTTTCTATATCTAAGATAAAGTAAAATGGAAGAATTTAAGGAAAAATACCAGTTTTACCTGGCTGGATTGTAATTAAGAGATTCGTTCATTGCCTTCTTCCAACAAGGTTCGATAAAAGCTATAAGGGAATCCATTCAAAGGAGAAAATCATTAACTACTCGATTAAAACAAAACTCAAGATAAGGACAGAATAATGAATGGACTCAATCAATAAGGGATATTAAAACAAGATAAAAACAATGAAGATAAAATTGGTACTGCACAAATCTACGACCTAACCACACTTCCGAAAAATCATCCTCAATGTGAACAAGGTAGGCACTCCAAAATAAAAGGAATAAAATACGTGAAATGAAGCTAATTATGGGAGTCCATAAAAGAAATTAGAAAACTAAGAGAAAAACAAGACGGCAAAAGAGATAAAAACTAGAAAGTCTACTAGATACGCCCTTGATGTGTACTTTAACACTTCAAAATATGTTAGTCCTCAAAATTACGTACGAGCATCAAGTAGGCTAACTCCTGCAAAATTCAAGAATAAACACATTCCAAGCAACATCTAGTAAAAGGTTCAATAAGATAGCATCTCCTCAAAATCAAACTTACTAAAAACAGACTGAAATATCTAACTGCAAATGACTACATAAAATAAAATAAAAAATGTCCAAAAATTCAGAAAGCAAAAATAGATTCGGGAATGCCTCCCGAAGGTGCTTCTTTTTGTTCGAGTCGTCTAGCTGGACTCTAGATCAGCATTCCTGCATCGCGGGCAAATTAAGAAGGTAGGCTCAATGTAAGTTGGGGCTCGAGGCATATAAGCGCAATGAAAAGGTCCGATGTGTGCAGTAGATGACCAAGGAGGTGCTCTCTGGACCGATTTGGGATGTCCATTCATCCACTCCGAATTCCGGCTAAGTGACCTGTCAAAAACAAACTTGCAACTACCCTTCGGGTCTATCACAAAGACAAAGTCTCATATTGATACAAGTTATTTTTTTCAGATGAATAACACATACTAGTAGGGGAAGAAACATGTATAGCATCATCCATTTGTACATCTTGTGGTTGTGTATTACATTGATGAGCATAGTTTTACACATATTTGCTTGTATATTATTGCGTATGTTCTTAGCAATTATTGTGCTTTTATTCCCAGATCACTCGTGTTTTGTGTTCTTTTACATTTCAGGAACATTTATAGGACCATCATCGGTGTTTAAGCAATTATAGATCAATACGTGCGGAAACGGACGAGAATTCATCAAGATCGGACAAGAGCCCGCGTTGCACACATTGAGCACGGCCTGAGTCAAGGCCGTGCTGACCATCACGGCCTGGACTCTAGTCGTGACCAACCATCAAAACTTGGTCTTCAAAACAATGGTTTGAGCACGGTTTTCGTAGCCACCACAGCCTCCAGCATGGCCCGTGGTGGCTAGCACGGGGAGCAACACGGTCGTGGTGAAACCCTAGTTGGTGAGATCCATAATTTCAGCACGGCATGGACTCCGGCCGTGCTGACCAGCACGACCTTGACCACGGCCGTGCTGAGTTAAATATATAAGAAAAATGAATTTTTCTTAGAAAAAAAAGGGGAAGAAGTGACAAAAAGCCCGGTTCGGTTTCGCATGATTGAGTGCGAAAGAGAGTCATGGGAGTAAGAATCCCGGAATCGCAAGGTTCCGAGTGCAAAACCGTAGTGGAAGCAATTCAAGAGGCAGTTTGGGAGATTAATCAAAGTGTAGATCCGGATTTGGAGTACGTTCATCCAATTCGAGAGAAAAGGGTGTACATGTTTTATTTTCATTATTCTTTCATTATAATTGATTTCCTAGATTGTTTTAAACATGAACATGTTTAGCTAGACTGATTTAATCCATTGGGATTTCTTTACTATGTTGGCTTGATATTATATTGTTGGATTGTGTGAGTTGGTTTTGTATTCTTCTTGTTTTCAGTATTAATAAGATTATGCATTATTCATGAGACGTTGTGAATTGTGATGTTTAGATTGCTTTATGAGATTGAGAAATCCGTTTGGCAATTGGAATTTTGAATAACAAGAACTGGTTAATAATCGCTTAGAGATAAGGATAATTAACTAGCCGGATTAAGAATTAACAAAGCTTAATAGAGGCGGATTAAAGCTTAATGCTAATTTAAGAATCAATCGTTAGGAAGGGATTCCAACTTTAGGTTATTAGGTTTAGTAATTCGGTTATCGAGAGAGAGAAACCGAATTCGGTTAAGAATTCATCCACGGGTAGCATAATTAGACTCACCGATCCTTTATCTTTTGTTCGGTTGCCAACTAGTTTAGATTCCCTTTGGGTTTGTCTTCTTGTCTTGATTATTTCATTTATCAATTACTCCTGCATCTCCCTCAGAACTTAGCTTGTAGTTAATAGTTAGTTTAGAATTTATTCATTATCCATTTTAGGTTAATATAACAAAGAACAAAGGAGTAACTCCGGGCTTTCACTTTCCCGAGGAATACGACCTTGATACTCGCTATTAGTGCTAGACTGCATCGATAGGTACACTGCCTTAGATGTAGGTTGCATAAAGAGCCCATCATACATGCAAGATCAATTCCATCAATACAACAAATGGCATGAACATGGTCGGTGGAAGAACTATCAAATGAGGGTAAACTAAAAGTGACACAGTCGTCCCCTACATTAAGTTCTAACTTCCCCTCAAATACGTCTATTTTAGCTCTAGCTGTGGCAAGGAAAGGTCTCCCCAAAATTAATGGTACACCATGCTCATTGTCCATATCCAAAACCACAAAGTCCACAGGAAATATGAACTTATCTACCTTAACTAGCACATTTTCCACAATTCCCCTAGGAAGCTTAACGTAATTCGGCCAAGAAATTGAATGCACATCCTAGTGGATTTTGCCTCCCCCAAACCTAGCTTATTGAACAAACTAGTGGGCATGACATTTATGCTAGCCCCCAAATCAGCTAATGCATCATCAACACATAAATTACCTAAAGTGCATGGAATAGTGAAACTCCCTAGATCGTGACGTTTCTCTGGCAACTTGCTCAAACACCGAGCACTCCTCATTGTCGAACATAGGCGACCTCCTCCAACTTCCTTTTCCGCTAAGTATGTCCTTTAAGAACTTAGCATACTTGACATCGCTCCAATGCATCAATAAAAGGCAAGTTAATATGCAGTTGTCTAAAAATATCTAAAACTTATCGAATCGTTTCTTTCTCCGCTTGTTTAGCTCTAGCAGGATAAGGAATCTTAGGTTGATATTCCCTGACTGGAATTGATTTCACCTTTTGTCCCTCAGGTTCCCTAACCTTACTGCTTGCCTTAACCTGCACATCAATAGTGGCGTCATCAAAAACAGGCTTAGAAGGAGTTGAAACTAACTTACCTGAACACAAAGTGATGGTGTTCACGTGCTCCCTCGGGTTAGACTCAGTGGTGCTCGGGAGCGCTCCTTGCTGCCTCTCAGACAACATCTTAGAGATTTGGCCAATCTGGGTCTCCAAGTTCTGAATCGAGGCCTGCTGGTTCCTAAGTGCACTATCAGTTTGCTGGAACCTCATCTCCGTAGACGTCACAAACTTCATCATAAGCTCCTCTAAATTTGACTTCTTTCTGGTAGAGGAGGAGCTTGTGCAGGCCCAGCTGAATGTTGCTGCGGCTGCTGATGAAGTCTCTGAAAACCAGGTGGACCCTGAGCGTTATTGTTCCTCCAACTGAAGTTGGGATGATTGCGCCACCCAGGGTTGTATGTATTGTTGTAAGGATCGTTCTGCTGCCTTGGGGCATTTCCCATATAATCAACCTGCTCAACATCAGAAGACATAGCAGAATTAGATGGAAAAGTAGTAGAGGATGAAGCAAACATACCTCCCGCGGTACAGTTCGCACTATCTCTCCCATGCATCGTACATGCTTTCATCATCAAACCGCATAAAAGAAGATATGTCATTTCTAAGTTTAGCAGTTTTAGTGGGAGGAAAATACTTATATAAAAATTTTTCAGCCAACGCCCTCCAAGTAGTAATTGTTTGTTGTGGAAGAGATTGCAGCCATCTCTTTGCTCTGTCCCTCAAGGAAAATAGAAACAATCTCAGCCGAATGGCATCATCAGTTGTTCCATTTATCTAGAATGTGTCACAAATCTCCAAAAAGTTAGAGATATGTGCATTGGGATCCTCGCTAGGCAAACCTCCAAATTGCACGCTTTGCTGGATCATCTGGATAACATTGGCCTTTATCTCAAAATTATTGGCCGCTACAGCAGGTCTGACTATACTCGTTTTCGTCCCATCTAAAGATGGTCGAGCAAACTCGTACATCGTCCTCTGATCGTCATTGGCCTGGGGCTCATGGTTTTCCATCGTGTCTAGTCTATCCACAGGTACCTTAACCTCAATCTCCTCCTCTTCTAATTGCAACCTCTTCCTTAAGAGTCTGAGGGATCGTTCTGGATCAGATAGAGGCTCTATAAGATTCGAGTTTGAGCTCCTGGTCATAAACTACCTGAAACCGAAAGTCCACACAACCACCAATCAACAAAAATAATATAATAATAAATAATAAATAATAAAAAAAATAAAAAATAAATAAAAAATAAATAAAGAATAAATGAATAAACAAATAATGACTAAATTAACACAAAAACAATTCACTCTAGTTCACTGTTACTGTGTTCCCCGGCAACGGCGCCAAAAACTTGATGGGCTCTTTATGCAACCTACACCTAAGGCAGTGAACCTACCGATGTAGCCTAGCACTAGTGAGTATCAAGGTCGTATTCCTGGAGATCGGGTGAACCTAGAGTTACTACTGCTTGCTATGTTATCTAGTCTGAAATAGGGTGTGAAAGTTCTAACATACCAGCAAATGGTTATGAGTGCAATTAAGTAAATGAAGGACAACGAACAATCAAAGGACAATTGCAAAGAGAGAAACAAACCCAAAAGGGAGCCTAAGTGATGGAATTCTAAAGATGGATTTTATGGATTGCCGATCTTGCTTACCCGTGCCTAAATCCTGAATTGAATCCCGGTTCCTCTCTCGAGCTTACTGAATTCCTAAACCTGCACTAACCTAATGGAATCTCTTCCTATCGGATTATTACAGATTAGCATTAAGTATGATTTAAAACTATTAAGAGTTATTAATTCTTAATCCGGCGAGTAAATCAACCTTATCTCTAAGTGTTAACTACCAGTCCTTACTATTCAATGTCCAGTTGTAACAAGCATTTCTCAATGTCAAGAAACAACCCAATAAACAATTAATTCAACGTCTCAAATTAACTGAATCAAACTTTTATTACTAAATAGCAAGAAGATTGCAAGAATGACAATTATAAAACTAACAATTAAGCATAATCCATCAACAAAGGTGAACCCCAATGGGTTCAAAAGATCTAGCTACTCATGTTCATGGTTAAAGCAATTAGGGAACAAAATAAGGAAAAGAAAATTAAAGGCATGTACACCCTTCTCTTTCAAGCTGAATGAAAAACCCTAAATTTGCAAATTCGAAATCTCAAACCCTAGTTGCCTCTTGAATGCTCTCAAAGTTTGTCTTGATCTTCAATTCGATGTTGGAACAAGTGAAATTCCTCCTTCAATTGATGAATTTGATCTCTCAAGGTCTACAATTGAGGTATAGGAAATAATTGATTAAGTGTGTATCTTGGAATTGAGTCCAAAATTCATCCCCTCTCCAAAAGAACTCAAAATTGCCTATATAGTTGATTCAAGATGGTCGGAGTCGCACGAGTCTAGGCCGTGATGATTGACGGCCGAGTCCAGTTGTGATGATTCGACGGCCGGAGTCCGAGCGTCTTGAATCTGTGGAGTCTGTCGACTCCTTCCAAGTCGTGCTGGCCGATCTTGAGCCACCACAGGCCGTCTTGGAGGCCGTGGTGGCTACCAAGTCGTACGAAATGGCACAATTGGGGATAGCCTCTTGGTAATTCAGCACGGCCAGAGTCCAGGCCGTGCTCAACCCTCGGGGTGCTAGTTCTCACCCAATTTGATGGATTTTGGTCCGTAATCACACGTATTTCCCTCGATTATTGATGGTGTCCTTCGAAAATGACCTGAAACGAGAAAGGAAACAAAAGACAGGTGATTCTAGCATAAAACGGGATAATCATGCATAAAAATGTAAGCAATCGGGCATGAAAACATGTGTAGTATGATGCTTATCACTAAGTAATAGAGGTTCAACGAGTTTCTCGTGTCACAGAACAGGGTGGTGCCGAACAAATAGACTAAGAAGGCTCGAGCCATCTAGTCGACCTCCCTAGCATAACATGGAATGAATCCTCTATAGTGAAAATGAATTTTATGATAAGCCAAACAGCAAGTGTATTTTTGCATAGGTAAGAACCTCAACAAATCAATGATGAACTAGTCCCAAGCATTGGACCTCTGGTCATGAACAGTATCATCAAAGGGCATTAGGGTACTCGAGAATCAGTTATAGCAGCAAAAGAAAGTGAGGACAATATCAGCACTCTGATCGGGGAGTGAAAGGTGTAGGTGGTATCCATCCACCTCTCAATCAACACATAAACAGAGGTTTGATCAGTCCTCCCAACAGTTAATGGAAGTGTAGCAACGAACTGGCGGAATCCAATGTCTCCAATTTAAGCCTGAATGGAGCTTGAAAGCTCGTCGAACCACTCGCAAGTCTATAGAAGCTACTGGCAAACCAAATCGATACCATGTCAGTCTGATAATACATGAAAAAAGCAGGTTTAATACATTTTACACACATCAAAATAAAAAATGAGGTACGAAAATCAATTTTTTCAAGTTTTCGGCCAAATCAGTGTGTGCAATGATGATTCAATGTGTGCAAAAAAATCAATATGTCGATCGGGTTTAAATATTTAAATAGTATATGTTTAGTATATTTTGAGTATATTTTTATGTATACATTACAATTAGATAAGATCAAATGATGAAATAAAGTGCAGTTTATAAAATCTACAATATGCTTACATGTGTCAAAATCAATTGACGAATTGTATATAATGTATAAATATGAGAAAAAAATATACAATAGAGCTAAGAGTAAAAACATGCACATGTAAGAGATTTCAGATTGACCAAATACCATGCCCCCATGCTATGGTTGTACTCAAAGAAATATATCAAGAGCCATATGCTTTTTGTTTAGAATACTACACAAAAGATATATTACTAAGAACATATGAAGCAACAATATATATAGTTGAAGATCAAATAATATGGAATATACCAACAAAAGTGAAATAAGTAATAGTGCTACCACCACAAGGAAGATTGAAGTATGAAAGACCAAGAAAGAGAAGAATCAAGGCAGGATAGCAAAGTAAGAATAAAACAAATGTGATAGACAAGGACATAACAAAAGAAATTCAAAAGTCTACCAAAATAATAATAATTATGTATTTTTGTTTTAATATAATTTTTGTAGTTTTTTTAATTGATATAAGGTATATTTCATGTATATGAAACTACAAATTAAATAATTGTGTACTATCAAATATTATGGCTTATGTACATAACAAAACATTTAGCAATTCAATTTAAAGTTAAATTTTATAATATTATATTTAATATATTGAATGAATTATTAGTTTCAAACAAAAAACAATTCTCTGCAATTATTTAAGAATAAATAAAATTTAATTCTACTAACATTTCCTTGTATATAATATAAAAGACCTATCAAGAAAAAACAAACATGCAAAATTTCAATGCCACGCCTTATTGACATGGATAGGAAATAGGATATGATCAACAGCTACTCACGGAGTTGAACATAATATAGAAAGTCCAAGAATGTAATTCGTAACAGGATGAGAAACTGAACAATAGATAAATCCTTCTTCCTTTTCATATAATCATAATAAGAACTTTACATGCGTTGATTGAAAAAATTATTTATTGTAGTACATCTTGGAAAACGACCATGAAGAATTTTCTATTTCTTCTATAAATAATAAAATATCACATTCAAATACTACAAATAAACAAGAAAAACGGTAAAACATAAAAAAGATAAGTTAATACTAATACTAAATTAATATGCAGTGTACATCAATTATATATCTAGTATACAATAAATATATTTTTAAAAAATAAAAATATAAAACTAATTCAAATTAGATTGAAAAAGAAAAAGAAATATAAACTCACACGTGATGAGTGAAGTGTGTGAAATCCAGTTTTACGACCAAGAGTTTTAACACCAAGACCACAAGTAGGCTTAATCACATCATTTTTATCCTCATATATCTTTTTTTCTTAAAAAGAAAGAAAATATAATCACAAAAAGCATTAAGAAAACTAAAAAAACTAAAACTAAATAATAAATTAATTACTTGTTCTTATTTTTCATTTCAACATCCAACCATAAATCAAAAGCAACTTACTTCTTAAAATTATGATAACTATTAAGATCGTCACTGTAAGCACCTATTTGTCGAATTCAAATATCTAGAGAATTACAAAAAATATAGTGATAAAAGTTATTATTCCTCCTAAGTCTCACAGAGTTGAGAAAAATAAAATTTTTGGTTAGGGTTAGAAGTAATTGAGCTAATATTATTTTCTGAAATTAAATTGGACTAAATTAACAAAAAAAATAAAATTTAGGGTCAAAATCAGCCAAATTACCAAGTATAGGGACTAAATTATAAAAATTTCAAAAATTAGCCAATCGGCTTTGCGTATAGCCGATCAGCTCTATCCAAAACCCATCGGCTCTATACAATACCGATTGGCTCAAAACTCGGATTTTCGCATTGTTTTTCAATGTTTCTCGATCTTAAATGTTAATAATTATTAAAGTAAACTTTCTATAAGGTTTTTATTGATAATTGTCTAGCTTTTAATTCTATTTTATAATTAAATATATTTTTCTTAAAAACTATTCTAAATATTTAAAGAAATGTATTTATCGATCAAAAAGAGTTTGATAAATCCCTTTAATTATTAATATTTTTTTGGAATTATCGATAACTAAAGGGATGATTATCTTGGACTCTAGAGTTTCCTCCACTACCTCTATAAATAGAAAAGGAAGTACTAGGTCAAGGGTTTGGTAATTCTTGGTAGAAATAACTAGCGGTGAGTTGGTGAACATACTATGATTTCCAAAAGCAAACACAAATTCATCAAATACTCTAGACCCCTACCCCATATTTGGATCAACCTCTTCTTCTATTCCTGTGATTCAAGGATCTGCTTAATATGGTGACAACTTGAGGGTTCTAAAAAAACCCAGTCATCTCATCATCTGTTTATTTATTCTTCTTCTGATTCTGTTTATGATTTAGAGACATGTTCAAGATTGGTTTCTTTTTATTAATTTACTGTTTAAAATCTAGATTTGTATGTTAGGGTTTTGAATCCAATAACTATTATAAGATTACAAGTTAGATATAAGTTTCTTTTTGCCACATTTCTTGCTAGAATCACATGATTAGATTTTAAAATAATTGTTCTAGTAATATTTTGATTAAGTTGTCATTTTTAGTTAATTATCTATTAAAAGCTGCTCTTATGTTAATTGCCTACTGTCAATCTGCTTAATTCCTGTTGATATTATCTTTACCTTAAAAATTAATTAATCTCTTTATTTTGCTTTGTTTTATGTATTAATCAATTTTTTGTGTTTTTATGTATATTGATTTTTGGGAGTTCTAGAGTATTTGTCTACCTAAAGCTCGAATCGGCCTAGGAATCACGCATAGAGCTGATCAGTTGTTCGCTCCTCATTCATTTGCAATTTTGGATGGATTTTCGCCTAATGATTGGATTTTGCCAATTTTAACCCCTTTTGCTCGTTTTTGGCTAGTGTTTTTGCTTATTTTATCAAATTTGTTACTTTTCTTATTTTTTGCTTTCCAATTTTGTATGTAATCTGTAAAATAGTAGACAAATATTTTCTTGTTTGATTGCTAACTAAAAAGAATTCATATAGACTTAGGCTTAAGAATTGGACCTTAGCATGTAATCTGTAGTCCATTAGGCTAAAAAGATGATAAATTGGGCATAATCATAAAACCCAATTAGACCTAAGTGGCTTTGCCATGAATAATTAATGAACCAACCCATTTAGACTTAGGAAATTAAAACAGGCTTTTGGCATGCAAGATGTAGCTTATTTAGGATTAAAGGCCGGTGTCAGCATCTATTTTTCAGATCTAGATATCGAGAAATTTATGAAAAATCCTGTGATGAAAGTTACTACCTTTCTTGGGTCTCGGAAGACGGAGGATGGGCGAAATCCGAGGTTAAGTTTGATTTTAATCTAATCAAAGTTATCTTTCTAAAATCAATTTGGCTTTAATTGTTAAGAAAAGTGAAGTTTGAATGTCAAAACAATGATTTTCGCAAGTTTAGAGACTAAATTGTAAACTTTTTTTGAACTTCTGCTCTTTAGAGCCAATTGGATCTACATAAAGCCGACCGACTCTACATGGTATAAATTCGTGGTTTTCTTGATCTGACGTCATTTTTTGGCATTAAGTGTGGGGTGAGTTGATAGGCATCATATTACACATATTTACATGCCCAATTATTTACATTCTTGTGCATAATTATCTCATTTTATGCTAGAATCACCTTTCTTTTGGTTCCTTTCACGTTTCAGGTCATTATCGAAAGACATTGTCAATAATCGAGAAAAATATGTGCAATTACGGACTAGATTCCATCAAATTGAGCAAGGATTAGCATTCTGAGGTTGAGCACGGCCTGTACTCCGGCCGTGCTGAATTGTCAAGAAGCTGCCCCCAGAAGTGCCATTTTGGCACGGTTTCCGTAGCCACCACGGCCCGTGGTGGCTCAGCACCAGCTTAGGCACGGCCTAGAAGAGGTCAACAAAACTAAATGTGCGGCCGTCTTGAAGGGACTATATAGGCAAAAACGATTTGGTGAATGAGGGTTCGATTTTTCTGACTTGATTTCCATTATACGAACTCAAATCATTTGTTTTCAAACCTCAATTGTCAACTTTAGAAGATCAATTTCATCAATTGAAGGAAGGATTACACTTGTTTCAACATCGATTTGAAGATCAAGACAAGATTTGGGAGCATTCAAGAGGCAAATTAGGGTTTGATATTTTGAATTGGAAAATTAGAGTTTCTCATCCAACTTGAAAGAGAAGGGTGTACATGCCTTTAATTTACTTTTTTGATTTTATTCCTTATTTTGTGATGTTTATTAGTATGAGTAGCTAAATTGTTGAACCCAATTGGGGTTCCTATGTTTGTGGATTGATCTTAATGTTATGAGACTTTGATTGTCAATTCTTGATTCTTCTTGCTTTCGTTATTAATGAGAAGTCACTTTATTCATGAGACGTTGTGAATTGTGGAATTTAGATTGCTTTATGTAATTGAGAAATTCATTTAGTAATCGAAAAATTGAATAGCAAGAACTGATTAATAATCACTTAGAGATAAGGGTAATTGACTAGCTGGATTAAGAATTAACAAAGCTTAATAGAGGCGGGTTAAACCTTAATGCTAATCGAATAATCGATCGTTAGGAAGAGATTCCAACTTTAGGTTATTAGGTTTAGGAATTCAGTTATCTCGAGAGGGAGACCAAATTCAGTTAAGACTTCATCCACGGGTAATTGCAATTGATAATCAATTTAATCTCTATCTTTATAAAAATCCAATTAACTTAGGTCCCCTAGGGTTTGCTTTTCCTTTGAGATTTTTCCTAAATCCTTTCAGATAATTTGACATTTAATTTCTTGTTTGTTCATAATTAATCATAGAACAACACTTCATTGAATTCCTTAGGTTAGATAACATAAGACACTATAGTAGGTGTAGGTTCACCCTTTCCTGAGAATACGACCTTGATACTCACTATTTGTGCTATTCTGCATCAATAGGTTCACTGCCTTAGATTATAGCTACGTAAATAGCATATCATATACACTATTAACTAATGAAATTAAAGAATAGAATACATATTAGGGAAGTTGCTTTCCAAATCAATCTCCAGATGTGGTGATCTTCCTTAAGGAATCTAGTTACGCCGCTCAATTAGAAGAAGTGTCCCGAAGATTTATCCAAGTGGCGACTCTATTTCTCCGCACTAGTCTCTATAACTAGTTAGTGTGTTCTAGGTTAGTTTGAAAATCCTTACAATATCGTAGTTGTTAGAGACACTTGGGTACATTCCCAAACTATCGCCGACAATCACTAAAAGGACATAGATCACGAATCACCCTCTTAGATTTCTTTTCTTCAACTCCACTTTCAAAAGAACCAAATTCAATCAAAAACGGTAATTTAAACATAAAACTAGATTTAATCACCCTCATAGAATCACTGGTGTATCAATACCAGAATGTAAACAAACAGTACCATAAACAACACTAGAATCAACAGCCTGCAAAACAAACAAGTAATAAAAAAATATACAAGAAATCAACAACAAAATAAACTAAAGGTAAACAAAGAAACATAAAAATACAAATCAGCACATCCCAACAGACTTCATAGCATTAGCAATTGATTCTTCTAAAACTACAGGAGCAATATCATCAAAAGAAGATCCGTAACTGACTTCACAATTCATATTATTATTTTTTAAATATAAAATATAAATTAAAAACATAGAAAAAATAAAAAATATTTATAAAAATAAAATAATAATACAAAAGATCTTATCAGTACTGACATCTTTTAAAACTTCATCTAAAATCTTCTAAACATCAGCTCCATCTTGAGCACCGCCACTATTGTCAATACCAGCATCACTACAACCAGAACCAACTACCAAGAAAAAGAATAAAGACAATACAATCACATAAAGCATGAAATAAAATAAAAATAAAGACTAAAATAATTACTTGTTCTTCTCTTCTATTACAATATCAACAACAAAACCAGAACTATCACCCTCCAAAAACAAGAAAGTAATAAAAATTATACCACATATCAACTAAAAATCAACTGAAGACAAACAAAATGAAAATATAAATAAACAATTACAATATCTCAACAGACTTTATAGCATTAACAATTGTTTCTTCCAAAATAACAAGGTCAATTTTATCAAAAGAACCAGAGCTCACTTCACAACTCATACCAATCTTATAAAAAATAAAAAATAAAATAATTATATCAACAACTTTATCAATGCCAATATTTTCTAAAACTTTATTTACATTCTTTCTAACATCAGCTACAGAATCACAAACACCACCAATACTACCTGTACCAACACCACTTTCAATATTACTATCTTTCTCAACAACATTATCAGCAGTACAATCATCCTCATCATCATCTTTTTTATTTAAAAAGTTCATTTTTAGAACTATAATAATCATCTTTTACTTCATCTTTGTCATCCTCTTTTACTTCATCTTCTTCATCCTCTTTTTTATCATCTTTCTCATCTACGTTTCCTTCCTCTTGCACCTTTCACATAAATTTTACCCCTTAGAGTAAGATTAAAAACTTCTGAGCTTCAAAGAAAATCATTAAATTTTTCATAATCAAACACATTAAAATCAGCCAAAGGAATCAAGTTATCTTTCGGTGATGCCAAAAAATTAAGATGCAGAAAATACAAACAATCAAGCTTCAATGCATCATCATCACACAACCACATCGTACACAAAAAAACTTCTTCAGTCGTTTGCTTATTAATCCTTTTAACATCTCTAAAATACTTACTAACTAACTTATCAAAATCTCTATCAAACCCAAGCTTGCTCAATTCACCTTGACATTTCAAATATTTCACCAAAGCAAACTCCTCAATACTAAACCAACCTATAAACTACAAATGTCAAACCACATTTCAAATATATTCGTCTGCTCAACCTCCCTAAGAAGAATATAATGTATAAGTTGAGATTGCAACTTAGAATGAGGCACATCGAGAAAATGACGAAAACAACTATTTTGAAACAACAATAACCGTTTCTCATCCAACTTCTCTTTTATATTTTTAATAACATCATCAAATAAATGGAAAATAATTTTTGCAGTGAAACGATCTTCTTCTTTAACTTTGAACACCCATAACTGAATAAAAAAAATAATCAACAATATATATAAAAAAAATCAATTAAAACAATTTAAAAACATAAACTTGAAAAAAAAATCAAAAATCAACAAAGGTTAATTATAATTAAAACCAAATAAATTAAAGAAAAAAATACTAACAAAACAAACTAATTGAAGCACTTAAAACACAAATACAACTAAAATAAATTTAAAACAATAAAAATAAAGAGATCAAACAAATTCAAAAAATATAAACATTTTCAAATATAAAATAAAAATAAAATAAAATAAAAACAACCATACTAAAACATCCAACAACAACAAGAAACATTGATTATTTTTAAATGTTAAAATATTAAAAAAATTTAACATAATTAACTAAACAAACAACAAATAAACCCTAAAAGATAGGAAAAAAAATAATAAAAAATCTTACTAAGTAAACCTAAAATCAAAAGCAAAATAAAAATGAAAAAATAAAAAAATTAAGAAAAATTAAAAACTTAGCTTGATTATCCTTCAACTCCTCAACAACAATCTTGCTTCGTTTTCTAACATTTTCTTCCTTCAGCTCATTCTCTCTCTTACCTCAAGATTTTGAATCAATAGCTTTCTTCTTGATAGACCTTTTTATAAACTTTTCTCTTTTTTGTAGAATGTTGCTTCAATTAGGGCTGAGCACGAATCGTCCAATTCGGTTATTTATAACTCACCAGTATTGTATCAAGCCTCAATTCTTTTAAAATTTAAAGTACAAGTACCGTACTAAATATAAATGGCATCATATACCATACCGTAACAGTAAAATATTTTTGAATCAGTTCAATTCGATTATAAAAATCTTCGGTTATCTCGGTTTTTGATATTTTCTGATACGGTTATTCGATTCAAACAAAAATCACCGAAATCCATGCTCAGCCCTAACTTTAATCTCATTTTGTTAACTTTAGTTTTCTTAAACTTTCTAAATATTTCAGAAATAGATCTAAGATTAGAATAAGTAACAACTATTAATAAAGAAAAAGAACGGTTAAGAAGCTGAAATGAAAGAGAAAATGGAGACTAAACCCACAAAAGATTATCAAAGTAGAAGTAGCGAATGAAGGAAGAAAAGAAAACATTTAAATGTATACCAGCAGCGTAAAAATGTAAGAACTTAAAACAAGAAGGTATTTTTGGTATTTTTTTTCAAAAAACAATGCAACTACTGTAATTTCCTTTAAGAAAAAGAAAAAAAAGCAAATGTTCCTCAAAGTTTTGGCTACATTGAACACTTATTCGTCAGACTACCTGAAGGCTTATTTGTTTTTTCCTTTTCAGCTTATCATTATTTCTTTATATATAACCATTAGTAAGATTTAGTTCTAAATCACATCATTAGATTCATTTCTTACAAATCATAAATTTTATCTGCCTAATTTTTGCAACAAAAATAACATGATAAAACCTGTTCTGCCAACGTTCCAAATTATTTTAAATTAGGAAGATGTAAGATAAAACTAGTTTTTCAATTGGTTGTGAAGACTAGCATCCATGGATTCTATGAACTGTTGGGAAGTTAAAAATACTGATGTTACTAATGGCATATCTTGTAAAACTTGATGACTCTCACATTTCATACTTTAACAAATCAAATTGCAAGCAGAAGTTCCATACTGCATTGACATCGTAATCATGATCAAGAAAGCATTTGCCTCCTTAATCTTATGTTCCACTACAAGCATTTCGGAAAAATGAGTTGCCATCGAGTGATAATAAATAATAGTGTTACAGAACAGTCATCATAACTTGAAGTTCAAATGAAAATCAGCTTGTCGGTGCACAATTTCTACCGATCTTTGAGTTCCTGCTCAAACTGAAGCAATTTTTCACGGACAGACTGCAGAAACAGTTTCAGATCCTGGTTAATCTGTAGCTTATCTTCCTGCAAAAGATCTTTCTCGTCGCTAAGTCGCACTTCCATCTGCAATATTAGGAGTATTGATTTATCATTAGCTTAAAATCCAGACCCAGAAAGAAGCCAATCTAATAGCAGCATATTTATTTTCATTTTTAGAGTGAAGTGCAGACTCCCTAAAACCAGCAGGATGCAAGATTAAGGAAAAGTCAGAACAAAATATGATCTGGATTAAATTAAATAGGGAACTCAATATTAAAATTAATCTCAAACTAGTTGGAGTCAAATTTATCCATCACCCCATCCAATCTGCACAGTTCATAGCTAGTTCCTTAGGATAAATATCTTCTCTCTACTTCCCTAGGTGCTTTGAAGATTTCAACAAAGGTTGCCTAGCCAAGCAATGTTTGGAGGCTGTTACATAACCAGAACAAGCCGCGGGTGAAGATTTTGAGAGGTCTCTACTTCCCTAGAGAAGATTTTATGACAGCTGGTAGCAAGCCGAATCAATTGTGGTTATGGTCGAGCCTCTTGATGGGGAAGGAAGTGCTGAAAGAAGGATTAAGGTGGAATATAGGTAATGGCTTGGCTGCTCAAATTTGGAGTGTCGGGTGGTGGATTCCGAACCTGCCAAATTTAGAATTGGCTAAAAATATTGCTATGGAGAAAGTTCCAGATTTACTGAAGGGAATTAAATCAGGCTGGGATCAAAGGAAAGTTGCTAGCATATGTTCTGAAGAAGACGCATAAGCAATTCTGACTATCCCCATTGCTGTGTCTGGAAAGGACTGCTTGGTATGGTATTTTACTAAGAATGGGCAATATATGATGAAATCAGGATATAAGCACATCAGGCTTCAGTCACATCAGATGAGCCATCCTCATTCTTCTATCCAGTTACCCAACGGTTTGGAAGCACTTGTGGAAACTCAGCCCCTTGAAAGTTAAGAACTTCCTCTGGAGGGCAGTTACTAATTGCCTTCCTATTATGAACAACCTGTGGAAAAGGATTGTCCTCATCCCCTTTGTGCCTGATCTGAGGTATGCAAGAGGAAACTGTTGAGCATATGGCTTTTTTTGCCATCCTGCAAAAGCCACCTGGTTTATGAGTCCATAGGGATATAAGGCGCACGATGTTGGTTTCTCTACATTTGGAGACTGGTGGCTAGACGTCAATGAGATTAAGAATATTGTAGGATGGTTTTTGTTACAGATTTCAATCACTAAGAATCAAAAGTTGATTTAGTGATCAACTATTGAAAGTAAGTAGATTTAATAGTGAATGTATTTGCCTAGCGTGGTATTAGCAAAGCAAGAAGATTAGCTGGAGAATTATAACCCTGATAAAACTTCTGTTGTGCATCTCTCCATTTCATTAGTTGAAGAATCATAACCTCATAACACTTCTGTTGTACATTTCCCACTCCATTAAGAAATAAAACTATTTTCCTAGCTCCTTTTAATAATTCGGTTTTCCACATTTAAGATCTTTGAGGAAAAATCTCCCAGATTTCATAAAGAGAAGCATAGGTATTTTAAGAGAGAGAACACAGAGAGAGTCAAAGGGATGAGTTACAGGGAACAAAGAAGTGAACTTCATGTTATACCTTATTTGCATATTAAAATTATATCAACTTTTGACAATTTACCCATTTATCTATCCAAATTTAAGTCTTCAACTGCTTTTAACTCTGAATCTAAAAACATGCGGTTGAGCCTGTTTAAAAAGTCCTCAATATGAATAGAAGTTAAAGTTTAAGGGTTCAACACTAGAGACCTGTTAGATAGAACTCATAAAACTTATGGCTTAAAGATGGTATTTTCCTGGTAATAATTATACTGTTGCCCTCATAATATTTTGATACAAGACCATGAGTTGAAAAACAGGTAAGAAGTTATTTTGACACTCTTCAATAGAAGCCACTGAAAGAACCCAAATAGTCTTAGGAACAAATTATAAACATGAAATCAAAATATCTGAGCTGAAGAAACTATAAAAAGAAGAAAGAAACAGCATATCAAAATCACAAACTTTCCATAAACTTGCTTATGAGAGGTGAAAGTTTAACAATAAAAATTATCTGATGGGACACCAAGAGAAATAAGAGAACAACAAAAGAGGAAAAAAGGATATGACAAAAGCAGCATTTCAATTTCTGTCTTATTTGTAAACAAACCTAAAGGGGCATGCATTGAAGTAGGTGTGCTTTAAATCGATATGATAAAATTTTGGAGAAAATATTTTAGCTCTGTATTAAAATATGACACCTTGAAACCCCATCCAGAAACAACCAAAAAAAAAAAGGAATAGAAACAAGGCTGAGAACAAACTCCAAAAGCCAACTCATTTTATGTTAAAAGTTGTCCCTGATTATTAGTTTTCATGTAAAAGGATCATGGAAGAGATTCTCCCAGAAAACAGAGACAAAGAGGAAAACCAAATCCATAAAGTTTATCATAATATACACTTTTTTCCTTGTTCTAATTTTATTAATTTTAGCTTACAAGTTATAATCAGTGGAAAGCATGCAATTCTGAGAGACAAAGTGTTCTATAATATAACAATTCAATCACTAAAGTCCATTTATATTTTAAGACCAACACACAATTTAATTCAAAATGTTAGCATCAAAGTATTATAGTACTTTAATTCTTTTTGAAATTGATAACTAAAATGTAGAGTCGTTAAGAAACTTCAAGGACTAATAATGTTAATTTTGAAATAGCAAGGATCAAAGTGGTTTCAAGGCCACACCACATGCACTCCTTAAAAAAATTTCTCGCAAAGAAAAGATGAGAAAAAGGATGTGACTGTTTGAATAGAAGAAATACAATTATTTCAATCACTTGAAATTTCAGAAACGAAACTTAAGAAAATAAAACAAAATTAAATTAAATTCTGTCCCTTCAATTCTTCCCAAACACAGCCCTAAGCATTCAAATGGAGAAGAACATACCTGTAAATCATCTAGCTCACCAATTGAGAACTCTGGGATATCAATATCAGCCTTAACCGTCTTTTTCTCCTCTTTGACAGTCCACTCTCCTATTCCAATTAAAGTACCAATTCAATTGGTACACGTTAAACAGATTAAAAATAAAAGGGAAACAATGTTAAGGTGTACCAAGTTACCTTTTATTTTCAATGTCAACTCATATGTATAGCCAACTCGTTTCTTGTTTCTGACAGTCACCAAGAAGGCCTGCTCAGTCAGAAAAATATACACCAATAAACTACAAAGTTGAAACATGTTCCAATAGCACAAAGAGCTAAGATTATAATAGATACTGAGAAGCAAAAGCAGAATCCTACAACAAAAATCTATAAAGAGGGATAACATGGTTATGAAAGTGAGGCAATCTTATACAGAGATGTTCCATTATCTGATACTAAACAGTTAGAGTAAAACTCTCTCTCTCACAAATTTAAATAAATAGCATCTTTTATTAGTAATAATCAGATCACAGAAGAAGCTAATCATTAATATGTAAGAGAACAGGAAAAATGAATAAATCTACAGGATATAGCACAAAGTTAGAAAAATCAACCAAGTACATGACAATTTGTTGTGAAATAGAGTTTACCATGCATTACATGGGCTTTCAAGAAAGGGCAGGCGCAAAACATAGTGTTTTATTGGTTAAACGTGGTAAACTTTCCATTGATTGTTAATGCCATATGCAAGATGCTTGGTGGCTACTGGAATTAAATAAAAATATCAAGCAAGATGACATTTCTTTAAGGAAAATAAACAAGAAATGAGAGAATGCATATCCATGGATGTACAGATATAACTAGTTACAAGAACTCACATCCCCAGAACATTTAGACACTTCTGAAATTTCAGCCTTGCCAGCAGAGAACTCCAAGGAGCCTACTGTCACAAGCAGCTCCTGAAATAGAAACCAAAAGAAGAAAAAAAATTACAAAAACAAAAAACCAACATAAAATGGTAAACTGGAACCTACCCACAAATTCAATGTTGTTGATAGTAACGATAACACTAAAAGGGGGAAAAAAAAAAAAAAAAGATAAAGAAATTGCTTACAGGTGAATGAAGGTACAGACCTTAATCCTATCAGTTGCCCATTTATTAAGACTTTTCTCCTCCCAAGTACCAGCCTGCATACAATCAAACAGTCAAAACATGAACATAAACATAAAGAAGCATCAAAAACAAGAAAAAGAAAAAAAGAAAGAAAGAAACTTTATAATGTCAAATGAAAATACCCGATTCCAGACAGAGCCAAGGGTGTTATTATTATTAGTATTATTAAGAACAACATCATTGGGAGATAGTTTCTTGGGAAGAGGAAGTGGAGCTGCATCTGCTTTTGTCTCTCTAACCCAATACCTATATGATGCTCCTTCCTTCTTCTCTTCCTCTGTCATTCTCTCTCCCAATGCTTACAAGACCTTCAGATCTTCAGATCTTCACTTTATTATTATTATTGTTATTATTTTGGGATCAAACCCAAGTCCTCCAACAGACTCTAATCTTGTATTGAAATTAAAAAACTTGTCTTCTTTCCTTCCTCACTCTCCGGAAGCTTCTTGCCTTTTCAAGAACCACGAGCCGCCCTGTCTCTCTGGTTTCAGTCAGACTTCCTCAGCTTTAACACTTTATTTATCATAGGTTCACCCATTAGACCTCTTTGGACTGGGCAACTTCAGGTCTCTTCAAGTGAGGATCATCTTTGAGTCTTCAGCCCAGGTTTTGGTAGAGCCTGGCCCACTATTATTCAAGATGCAAGTCTTATGTTTTCATATTATGTATGTATTAGCTCATATGAATATTTTGAACACATAAATTTAAATTCTTTTTTAACGTAGGTAATTCACTAAAAGAAGTTGAAGAAAAATCCATGTAGAATTTCTCTTTTAGCCATGCAGCTTGAAGAGAGGCATTTATCACAAAGATGAATGCATATAGTAACAAGTTCTGCTAGCTTGTGAGCTAACTTATTCCCTGCTCTGAGAATATAATTAAAATGAATCTAATCAATTCTTATACAAAGAAGACTTATATCAGCATGTAACGGTCCTGCTAAGCTTGGTGAGGATGAGCAGTCACTGATGGCATCAATAACACATTTTGCATCCCCTTCAAAAATTATCTTTTTTCACCCCTTAGTTGATGCTCAAATGATAGCTTCTTCATAGCAATACTTGCCAGGGTGAACGGATTAGTGATATGGGGGACACGTCAGCTTTAGTTTCCACAATTTTTTATGGGTGGTCTCTGGTTACCCCAACCATAACTGCCCATATAGAGGGGATTACTAACACTAGCATCCACATTGATTTTGAGCAAGTTAGTGGGAGGAGGCTTCCAAGAACTATCTAGGTTGTCAGAAGTGTGGGAAGCTCTTTGTTGACTATAGAAAGTTGTCTAGGCTACTTTAAATTCCTGCTCTTGAAAGTTTGCTTCTTTTAGGATTTTCTCAGGGGACTTGCTCTAGTGTTCATATAGGAGGAGGTTCCTAGATTTCTGGATTTGCCGCATGATAAAGACCATTGAAGCTAAAGCGTCACAGTTTGGCTCATTATTATTGAAAGGTTGACAGAGTTTAATCCACAGCTACCACCTCGAGGCACCCTGAAGTATGGTTGATTGGAGAGATAAGCAGGATTGAAACTAGGTTATTTATGAGTTTAAGCACTCAAAGAATAAGTGTCTAGCAGTTTCAAAAGCACCACATCTTTTACATCCACTAGGATTGTAGAATCTATAGGGAAGCACATCATCAGTAAGGAGATAGTTAAATAAGAATCTCCACATGAAAGACTTAAGCTTACTAGGGATCTCAAGCTTCCAAATTCTCTTCCAAATTTTTGCATTCTCACTCTGGATGTGCCTCATCTTACTTTCTCAAGGGAAGGTAAAAGGATCTTCTAGGAGTTGAGGATGTAATGGTATGCATAACCAATAGAGGAGTTTCTTGACTTTATGAAATTCTAGATTATTTTGTCTGGGTAGTTAAAGATACGGATTGAAATGCTAAGTACTCTTGTTGCATTCTTATGTTCCGAGACTTGACTTACCCTCCAAATTCTAGAGATAGGGTCAATAAAGCATGCGACTCTCGTGTCATTGTTGTGCAAAGGGGTTTTAACTTGATAAGTTGAGAAGAACTATTTGGAATTCACCTCTGGAGCACACATGAAATCTAGTTGCCATTTCCCACTTGCCATCTAAGACCATTCCTAATTGCATCCCTACTTTTAAGAAGGCTTTGCCATCCCTAAGAAGCGTTGATACCTTTTTTAGCATCCAATTTAGAGGTTGTAGGGAAGTATTTCTTTTTTTAAGATTCTTGCTAAGAGGGAGTTTGCGGAGCAGATAATTTTCAAGACTTGCTTTCTCAAGAGAGTGTGAGTGGCAGTTTGAGGCGCACCCAAAGTTGTAGCAACTACAATACTACAAGATTTTTCAACATAATTTGAAATACGCTAACTAGTCATAGAGACTAGCATGGAGAAAAAGAATTGTCATCAGGATAAGATTACTATGACACTTTTACTTCTTATGTGGCAATAACTAGATTCTATAAGGAGGCTTCACCACATTCAAAGATGAATTTCAAAACCAACTTCCTTATTTATATATTCCTACCTTTAATTTTATTAGTTAATAAGTTATTCCCTATAATGCAACATAATAATTTTTTACACATAAGTAATACAGTATGTTGAGTCCACCTAATTCTAACCCATTTAATTAAGCCTAGCTCAATCTCCATTTTATTGGTTAATCTACTTAACTATTCAATTATGCAAATGCTCACTTAGTCTAGCCCAATTTCATATATTAAGTCTAAATTACCAACCTTTAATTCTAAATGAGCTATTTTTTACATACCAAGCTTGTTTTATTTTTCAAGTCTAAATGGGTCAATTTATTTATTTAACATGGCAAAGTCCATCTAAGTCTAATTTAATTTTATAATTAGGCACAATTAACATCTTATTAACCTAATAGACTACAAATTTCATGCCAAAATCTAATTAAAAACTCTAACTCTAGGTGGATCATTTTTAATTATCAATCAAACAAGCAGACATTTGTCATCACGGATTACAAGAAAAATAAATAAAATAAAGAAAAGCAGCCTACAACTAAATAACCCAAATTACTGAAAATATGCAATAAAGGACGGAAATCATCGAAAATCCTCAAAAATCAGCAAAACGGGCGACAGACAGACGAGCAGCCGATTTGGCTGTGTCACAAAACTGATCGGCTCTATCATGACTCGATATGTGGGCTCGTGATCGGTGCTAGAAAATGGATAGGCATAAGATCACCAAAACCCATAGCAAGCCTGACTAATCAATATTTTAAATAAAATATATTTCTTTATCCAATATATTAATGTTTCACTATCTAATCCTTACATTCACAGTTACTACAAAATTTATATTGGTTCATCAGCAATAATACCATTAATACATCAGCAGATGGCTCATCATGTCGAATAGAAATAATAAGTCTGAATGTAAATACTGTGGAGTTGCTAAAAATTTAAATAATTAGAAATACAAGAAAATAGATATGTTGAGTCCGAGGAAGGAAAGAGTCGGGTTGCCAAAATGAGAGGAACAGCAAAAAACTTAGTTGTCACCTGAAAAATTAAATTTGATACTATCAGTCTTGAGAGTGAGTTAAAATCATATAATCCGAAATAAATATAACAATTCAAATAAATAATTAAGTAGATAATAAAAATTATTATAGAATAAATAAAACGTGTGTCGTGTTATAATTAAAAAAATGCAATTTTAACATAAAACGGGACAAGTACAATAACAAAATCCTATACTCCAATTCTATCAGTCATTTGAGTCTATTGTTTCAATGAGACTGGCGCCTAGAGAGCAAAGCTCGACCAGGGTCCTTAAATCCAGTCTTGTCACTTAATTATCAATACAATCGGCGCTGAGAGAGCAATGCTCGACCAAGAACCTTTCCTCCAACAAATCAAAATTTTCGTAAGCCTAGAGATCTATGCTCAACCAGGGTATATCACATAAACATTTCCCTATTATATGTCTCTGATTTATACCGGTGGCACGCGGTCCTAATGCAACCCATCAAGTGATATTTTTTACCGTCGTCTCGTCCCTAGTCACATTACAATTATAGCATTAAAGATATTTAAAAATGGCATGAATCGCAAGTAATCTTAATATTATTTAATAAAATATTAAGTATTAAATTTAAATAGCATTGAGTATAGAAGACATAAAAATTAAATGCAGTATTAATAATAATAATAATAATAATAATGATAAATATTATGGTAAAAATAATAATAATAATAATATTGATAATAATAAAAATAAAACTAATAGTAATAATAATGTTAATAATAATCATAATAATTATAATAAAATGATGTTGCATTTAAATTAGACATATAACATATGTGCAATGATTATACGACTTTAACTCATAGTTCATAGTTCTAAAGACTTTCTCTAGATGCTTGTACACTTTTGGTGGAGCTGGCTAAACCGTCGGATTATCTAACCATCAAAATAATTTAATTAACAAAATATTTATATTTAATCATAGGCCTAAAGTCTTAGAATTAAACTGTCTAAAAATTTTGACTGATTCCGACTTAAAAATTCTACCAAAAATATTTACACCCACCCCCCACCCTATAGAATGGGTCCAAAACCTGCTAAAAAAACTTTTAACATTCGTTAAAAATTCCAAAGGATTCAGGTCATCCATAACTGCATTATTTTTCCGACTATGCAACACAGCACAGTCTAAAATTAATAATAATTAGTCTGGCATAAATACTTATTCCACAACCAACTGAAAATTAATTTTACAGTATTTAATTTAATTTTTCATAGCCACAATTACCACAAAATTGAATAATAATTAACCACTATTATTAAATCCATAATATTTTTATAATCAAGCTACTAATTAATTAAGATAAATTATTTATTTTTTAATAATTAAAAATTAATAGACTAAATATTATCTAATAATTTTTTGGATCCAAATAAATTATACTAAGCTAAAAATCTAAAATTCTGCGGGATCCATGTCAAAATTCAAATATAAAGGTGTCTACGCAAAGCATAAGACGCATGAAATCCGAATATGTAAGTATCTATGCCTGAAACTCATCGGAAGCCACCAGATCGAGTTTGGAAAGCTTCGGCTCTAATGAGGCTTAAACATGCCTTTCGGCAATGAAAAAAATGGAGGGAAAGGCTGTTTTAATGTTTTCAATGGAGGGGAATCCGTTTCCAGTAAGACGATGGCAAATGGTGGTTTGAGGAGGTGGGAGTCGGTTGGGTGTTTTCTTCCTCCAAGCTGTCATTTTTCCGGTGAAAAAAATTGAGGGAAGGGGTCGCCGGTGGAAGGAGGAGAAGAGGAAGGCATTTCATGGAAAGAAATTGGCGGTGAAAAATCTCAATCCGGTGCGACTAGGGTACGTCCGACAAATTTTAATGAAGGGAGAGCCATTTCAAGACTAATTTTGCGAATTTTGGTTAAGAAACGAGGAAGTAATAAAAAAAAGAGTAGAGAAGGATATATGTCCTAAAGAGAGCAAAAATACTGTTTTGTTCCCTGACAGCTTAAAATTACATTTTAGTTCGTGGATGCGCCAATCATTAGTGCAGTCCATAGAAAGACATTCATCAAATAATATCTTGAAAAGTGAATATTTCAACATTCAGCCCCCATAAGTGAAAAATAAATTAAAGTAGGCGAAGTCCTCAAAATTAAGGCAAGTGAAATCTACAAACTTAAGGTAGACAAAGTCCTAAAAAATTAAAGAAGACAAAGTCCTCAAAATCAAAAGTGCATGGTTCTTTACATCAAATCAAAATTTCTATAGCTTATTTTTTTTTACCGTATCCTTGATAATTATGATTTTTCTCAATTTATTTAATCACATGTATGCTTATAAATCTTGACAAACTAGGGGCAACTATCAGCATTTATTTTCTAGATCTAGATATTGAAGGAATTACCGAGAATCCAATGATGAGAGTTACTTCCTTTCTCAAGTCTCAAGAAGTTGAGGACGGGCGAATCTCAGTTAGGTTTGAAAATAATTTAGCTAAAATTACTTGTTTAGAATCAATTTGGAACTAATTGTTAGAAAAAGTTAAATTTGCAGGGTGAAAGGACAGTTTTTGCAAGTTTAGGAGCTAAAAATGCAGATTTTTCTGAACTTTTTTGCTCCTCAAGCTAATCGGCTCTGCATATAGTCAAATTGGCTCTACACAGTCCTGATTAGCTTATTTTTCGAATTTGATACCATTTTACGTATATTTTAACTTAAAAACGCTAATAATTAATAAAAAATTTAATTCTAGAAAATATTTAATAATAATTGTTAGATTATTTTTTTATTTGAATATTAAAGATTTAATTTATTGGATATTCATTTAAACTTAAATAATTACCTGATAAAGGAAAATCTTTTCTTTTGAATTTAAAATCGATAAAAGCTTATCTATCTCCTCTAGGGTTTTCTAAAAACCTACCTTTATAAATAGAAAAAATGACCTAGGTTTAGGGTTAGCTATATCGATTATAGGCTACTATTACTAAAAATGCTAAAAAATCTATGTTCATTTAAGCAGAAATGTTTTTAATAATTGTGAGGTAAGTCGCTAAGAAAGAACTTGATATTAAGAAAGTATTTTTAGAACGACATAAGGTTTTTTTCCAAGCATAAACAACATGAGATTCTCATCCAATTTTTAATTCAACCACCTCGTCATCTCTAGAGACTTGCAAATCAGCAATCTATTGTGAAAACCTGAGGATTCTCCCAAATTCAGCACTATCAGCATCTCTTTCCTCTTTACTGGTTCTTTGGTTTTTATAATGTAAGAAACATGATTAGGTTGATTCTTAGAATGTCTTATATGATTTACATGGTTAAATTTAGATTTCTTTATGAATCTGATAGCATGCTTTCTATAGAGTTTTGAATATGATGATTGGTATAATTACAGTAACATGTTGGGTTTGTAATTTTTTAAAATAATTACATGATTGTATCAGATTTCTAGGGTTGCATGTTAGAACCTAAAATCTTCCATTTGAGGTTTTCTTATTTTTTGTCAGTTTATTCTTTTTGTGTTTGTGTTATTTTCTATGTGTTTTAGTTTATTTTAATTCGTTGTGTCTTTTATTTCATTATTTTTCAAGTTTTAAATTGATTTTTGTCTCCTATACATGTGAAATTGGCTTCTAGGTGTGAGGATCGAAGAAAAGTTATAGAACCTACCCTGAATAAGCCCTAGAGCCGATCGGTTTTGTGTAGAGCCAATTCGGCTTTGTGACCTAGACCGATTGGCTCTACACAATTTTGACCTTAATTTCATATTTCTATGTATTTATGTCTCTTTTACATCTTGTAACTTCTTTTTTATGCGTTTTTCTTTTGATTTTTAGTTATATGAGGGTTGTAATAGCTATTGTGGACTTTAATTTTTATATTATTTTGATAGATGCCAAATACCTGTTACGTGAATTAAAATTGGATATATAGACTTTAGGCTTAAAATTTGGACCTGGCATAAAAATTATATTTCACTAGGTTAAAATTTAGTAAATTAGGCTTATATTAAAATCCAATTGGGTTTGGATTAAAAAGTAGTCCATTTAGATTTAAAGGCTGGTAATCAAGTACATAACTTGTAATTGGGCTAGGCTATATGAGCCTTTATACAAAATTAGCTAATAAATCAAACAAGGGTTGGACTTAAATAAACTGGGCTAGACTTAGGAGGATCTCACATGTTGTAATGGATGTTTATAGAAATAAAACTATCATATTTATAGGAAATAGCTCGTTAAATAATAAAATTAAACATAAAGATACACAAATAAAGAAGTTGGCTTCTGGATCCATCTCTCTAGATGTGGCGAAGCTTCCTTATAGAATCGAGGAATACCACTCAATCAGAAAAAGTGTCCTAGAGAATTACTGAGGTAACGACTCCCATTTTCGCGCTAGTCTTTATGATTAGATAGTGTGTTCTTATTAGGTTGAAAAGTCTTGCAGTGCCGTAGTCGCTAGAGACACGTTGGTGCACACACGAAACTGCCTCCTTCATCAACTATACCAAAATCACCAACTATTAAACAACTATTTTAAAGGATGATGGAAGGTTATATTATAAACTATCATGAGATCTTTTTCCAATCAATTTTAATTATATAGGCAGCAAATTATTTTCTTTGAATCTATCACGTATCATTCAGAAAGATTTAGCAATTTCATTACAATCATCAAATATTCTAATAAGTCCAATGATAATTTTTTTCTTTAACATATTGATGCATTTCAGAATTCATAAAAGTAGATATTCTATTCCACACCTCATTTTTCGTGTCATATAGATATATATAACCAAGCAAATTTTGGTTTAACTCCATCAACATGCAACAATGAAACAATTAAATGATGCTTTAGACCACATATTTTGAAAACATAAGGACTTGATTTTTATTTATTTCATAATCAACTTTGCCACTAATTAATAAGAATATAAACATTGAATTTTAAACTCTTATATTTTCTCGAAATTTCGATGATAAAGATTCATTTTTCATTATTTAACAGATTGTCTAAAAATGCAAGAGTTTTTGGCAATAAAAGTAATTTTATTATACCACCTCTACAACACATTTTAAACTCTTTTTCTCCGTATTGACTTGAGTCACCGACGCTTTCAGCTAACCAATATAGTGCACTACTATATTGTCATTGGTTATTCGGCAATGCCTAAATCTGACTTTTTCAAGTAGTTTTCTAGTAAAGTATAATAAAAAAATTAGGATAACAATTCATTATATATATATTATATATGCACAAAAAGTAAAGAAAAGAAAGCGAATGTTTATTTATTAAATAAATATACAATTTTTAAAATAAAAGATTTTAAAAGAAATATAACTTACAAGAGTTGTACAATACACAAGGAAAAATTCTCTCTCTTACTCTCAAAACTCTTATCTCACTATATTTCTACTGATATGCAGAGAACTTGAAGAATACAAGATTCTTGTGGTTTTTCTAGTTTGCCTTATTCTTTGAAATCTCCTCTATTTATAGAGGTCTTGAGCCTTCAGCTTCAATAATTCGTTCTTTGGATACTTTTGATAATAGAGCAAGAGGCTCCATTATTTTCCTAAGATGGAACATAAGTTGTCTGCAATGCTTTGAAATAATGGAGTCATTTTTCTTTTTCTTTAATAATAGTGCAGGATAAGAAAATCTATTGTCTTCTTTTTCTTTTGAAAATACTTTTTTTTTCGGGCTTTTGGCCCATTACAGAATGTCACCGTGGACCATCATTTCTAGTTTTTAACCGAAAGGCTTTTCAAGGCTTTACAACATTTTATCTCATGGGTTTGAATATCCCAAAATAATCATCTTCATTTGATTCACCTTCTAAGTGAATGGCTGCAGAGCTAGTGCTTGAATTATCCCTTCTTTGGGCTTTGTACTATTCCTTTTGGCTTTTCTTCTTTATCCTTTGCTTTTATTTTTTGGGGTATTGTCACTTATGTTTTTGAAGGAACTCTCTGGTTAGAAAGTCTGGTATTGAATTTGAATCTTTTTGTATGTATTCAATTTCAAAATAAAAAACAGAAAGAATAATTTGCTATCTTACAAAAATTTACTTTGAAGCTATATTTTAAACATCTTTTTGTAATACTTCTTTTGCAGATTTACAATCAATCTTTAAAAAAAAAATTTGATTTAAAATATCACTTTGAACTTTAAAATGCATAGGACTATTGAAAGAATTTCCTTTTTGATGGTTGAATAATTTTTTTGAGTAGTATTCCAATGTACAGAAGTAAACTGGACAATGCATTCTTTATTGCTTTGAACTTGTTTTAGAATTCCATCATAACCTAAATCTGATGCATCAGTTTAACTATTTTGAATGCAGATGGATTAGCAAGATGCAAACATGGAATTTCAGAAACTTGCTTTTTGATGCTTTAAACAATATTTTTATACTCATCAGACCATGCATGGGGATTTTTCTTCAACCTATTATGAAGAGACTTTGCTAAACAGTTTAAATTTGGATAAAAGTCCATAACATAATTTAAATTGCCAAGAAATATTTGTAATTGAGTTTTTTATAAAATTTTATTAGGAAACTTTGAAGTAAAGACTAGAAATATTTCAATTGGGGTAATAGTTCCCCGAGAGATGTAATGCCCAAGAAATCTAATCGTTGTTTGAAATAAAGAGATTTTAGATTTTGAAACAACTAAACCATTTTTCTTGATAATATAGAAAAACGTGTTTAAATATTTAAAATGTTGTTCAAGAGAATTTGATAAAATCAGTACATCATTAATGTACATAATGCAGAACTTTGAATAGAGATTAAAAATATCATTCATAATTCTTTAAAATTCAGAAGGGGCATTTTTTACACCAATTGGTATTATATTTCATTCTTACTCGTCAAATAGAACTGTAAATGTAGTTTTGTAATGGTCTCTAGGATGAATCTGGATTTGCCAAAATCCTGACTTCATATTAAACTTTGAAAAAATGAAAGCGGAATGAAGCTTTTGAAGAAAATCTTTTTTATTTGGAACAGGATATCTAATCTATTTAAGAGCTTTGTTTAAAGGTTTATAGTTAATTACTAACCTAGGGGTACCTCTTTGTATTTCACTATTTTTATTGACATAGAAAGCTGCACAAGATCAGAGGATCGTGATTTGGTAATTAAATCTTTTTTCTCTAATTCTTGAATTTCTATCCTACAATAATTTTCTAAGGCCTCGTTCATTTGAATAGGCCTGGCTTTGGTAGGAATTTTTGTCTTTCGCTAAATTTTTTTTCATATGGTAAATCTACCATATGTTGTTTTCTTTTACATAAAGCATTTGGAAGATCTTAACAAACTTCTCTTTCAATATTTTTTTGAAAATCAGAAATTCTTTTTTGAATAAAATCATTTTGTAATTGGCTTTGAATTTTATGTAAACCCATATCTTGTTTCAAATGGAGTAGTTAGGTTTGCCTTTCTTTAATTAAAACATTTATCTTAAAATTATAAATCGAGTTAGCCTTTATAAGATTGAGATTTCTTTTCTTAGGTTTTTCTAAAAAAGAAAAAATAACTTTTGAATTCTTAGCTTCGAAAATGATACCATATGTAGATACTTTGAAAGGAGTAATCAAATTAATGAAAGGAATCCACAAAATAACCGTTTGACGTAAATCCTTTGTAAGAATAAAAGTATTTATTAAAGCAATGTCTTTGCTTAAAATTGCAGCTTTAGTTTTTCCGGTAATTTTAATCTTTGAATTATTGGCAGTAGTAAGTCTTTCATTTGTCTCTTGATAACACATTCTAGGAACTAACTCATAATTGATACAATTGAGGTCTGCTCCGGTATCAAACAAGGCTATAGTTTCTATTTGAAAATCATCAGAAAAAATGAGTTTTATCTGAATCAGATATTTTCTTGAGGTTATCTCTTTTAGAACACTAATGAAATTTTTTGAAACACTCTTAGAAACCTCAAGATTTTAAAAATCATTTTATTCATCAGAATCTGATTCACTGTTTGCTTTAAATCAGGCTTTGGAATAAAACAGAGTCATTTTATTGCTTTCCTTTTAATTCTTTGAGTGCTATTTTAATAGCTTTAATTTCTTTTTGGAGTTCTTGGACAATAGAAAGGAGATGCTTTTACCTTTTTCCTTTTTTCAAAATCGTAGTAAGATCGTAGGTGTTCCTACTAAATGAAGAGATAAAGGTTTTGGTTTTTAAAATTCTTTTAAAACTTGTTTTTGAACTTATGGGTTATTAATATGCTTAACAGCTTTAAGAAGAGCTTCTTGTTGCCTACTGAGTATATTAATGGCCTTTAGAACCTTGTCAGAATCTGATTCAGAGTATTCAGATGAGGTTTTAATTGTATCAATTTGGAATTCTTCCTTGTTATCAAAGAGATTAGAAGATTCTGATTCAAAAGTTTCAACCAGAAGAGCTAAAATTTTGTTTAAAATTTCTTCTTATATTTGAAGCTCCTGAAGTTTTTTAAAAAACTTACAATATTTTGAAGTATGACCTTTTTTGCAATACTTGTAGCAAGTAATTTTGCTAAAAAAAATTTTGGGTTTCTGTTTTGAAGATTTTTTTGAAGAATATGACCTTTTGTAAAAACTTTCTTTATTCTTTGGCACCTTCCTGCTTTTGTGAAAACATTTTTTCTTATAAGATTTTGAAAAATCTTCCTAACATTTTCCTTTCTTCATATCCTATTTGAGCTGTCTTTGAAGCCTAAGATCATGGCAAATTTTTAGTATTTCCTTCTGAGTAATGCTGAGATCATAAGGGATTTGGCCATTATGGGCTTCTTTGATAAATTCCTGACTCTCTCACCTAGTATTTTAGATAAACTTGCTAAGAATTTCTTTTTCCAGAATGGCTGGTTAGAGTATTCCCTGAGCATCACTCTAGTTAGGAAAGTGCCTTTGTAAGCTTGGAAATTGTTAAGCTTTTTACAGGTCAGGTTGCAGAAAAGTTCAACATTCTTATCTTTGAAGTGAGATGATCTCCTATGAAGTGAAAGGAAATCATAAGGATAAGGGTTGACACAACATCTTCAATTGGATTTCCTAATTCATCTATGATAGGGGTTCCTTCAATTGTAGTTTGGATAGCACCTATGTAGCTGTTGGCAGTGTTGGGTTTGAGTGAGATGGTAATCCCACCATCCTTTAAGTTGGCATGAAAAACCGACTATAAGGAGTTCGACTTTGGCTTTATCAGAGGTACCGCTTTGGATTTTGTAGGCATTTCTGCCATGGTCATCTATTGTAAGAGACTAAGAATATTATACTCAGACATTCTATTTATATTTCATTCATAGATGGAAGAGGCATTGAATCTAGACTAGGTAAGGACATTATTCTTGTTTTCTATGCTCAGGTCAGGAGCAGTAGTTCTAGGAGTATGACAGGTCAATCTAAGAGTTGTTTACTCACGTGGTGTGCTGCACCATGGCTTTTAACAGAAGAACTTATGGATGGGTCAGTTTAATGTCTTTTTTTTGCCTCTTAGTTGTATTTGAGGAATTATTATAATCTACTAAATTTAAGAGACTCGTATAAAACATAAAGTGTTTTATGAATTTTAATATTTTGAATACTTGAATAATCGTTATATCAGTAACTATTACGTCAATTGAATTTCCTTCATTTTGTACAGCCGAAGTTGTAATATGATTGCTCTGAATGCTGGTGCGAGGAGCATTTATAACTTCAGGAGAGTTATCTTGCATATAAAAGTATCTTAAGTTTTATTTTTTCATGAAAGTTTTAAGTATTATAAAAAATTATTATAGATTTAATTTCATACATGAGTTTTGATTATCTAATTATATTGGGACATCTATTAGATCTGCGTTGTTCGTAAAGCTGTGGCCGCCAAATTTTATACTAAATAGACAAGTAAAGATATAATTGCTCGTAAAATAATGCAATTAATATGGCCTTATGTGTTCAAATCAATGTTCAAAATAGAATAACTGGTTTACTTAGAATACATATGTGTTAAGCGAGACAAACACTTCTATCGAGCTGTATTTTATAAAGATAAATGATGGATTAGAGTAATATACAAAACAAAGTTCAATCATAATTAAGTCAATAAATGAAACTGGAGTTAATAGACACATCATAAAGATTTTAAGAAGTATATGCGTACGAAAGCAAGTTGTTAAAAATCTGATTGCATAAAAAGAAAAAAAATCATAGAGCATATACTGTACAATATATTATGCTAATTAATGTTAATCTATTATAAAATGTAAATAACATATTAATTAGAAGGTTGTACGAATGGGTAAAGTAATTTGAAACTTTTATTAAATATATCTAAATCAATTTATAATAGTAAAACAGTAACTAATTATTTTAAAAACCTAATTACATCAAGTGTCAATTACCAGTTACCGTCTTTTTTATTTATAGGTATCACAACAATTTAATTACCTAATTGTTGTAAAATGAGTTAAAATTATAAAAATTTCTCATAACTTAGAAATATGGTCAGATTTGTAACTATCACAATAATTTAATTAGCTTTCTGTAAAATGAGTTAAAATCATAATAATTCCTCATAAGTTAGAAATATGGTCACATATCCTAATATCATGACATGGCTAAATTGAATCCATTGATTGAGTAGCTTAATAAAAAAAAAAACCAACATCTCCTGACTCATTAATCAAATTCTAATATAAGGCTATTTCAAATAGAAGATATAATACTGAAAAAATACAAATGAATAATTATTGGATGTGGAACAATTTAGATATTTTAATTAATAACAGTTTTTTTTTACAATTAAGCCCATTTTTTTATTACTATATCCAATTTTTTTAATATTATTTTTATTATCTTTGTAAGTGGCGGACAAAACAGTGATTATAACAAAATTGATATTGATAACAAGTTTGTGAAAAATGCAAGAGGTCAAATAAACTTTTATTACATAATTTAAAAGTCACAACCTAAACATAAACCAACATGGATTATAGTACAAACAATTATTTATTCTTTAAAGCGGAAAGTAGACTAAAAACTTAAATAAACATGTTGCCTAATACATATCAATAATACATGGATACCAAAAAACAAAAGAACTAAAGCAACTAAGAAACCTAATAACAAAAAGTGACTAACTGCACTCACATTCACTGTGAAGCTTTTAAAGGCAATCTGAAAAGAAAATAGAATTCAACATTCAAATACGATGACAGATTTTAGCAATAGTTTAATAGGCAGTTTGAAAAGAACATAGAGTTCGACATTTAAATACGATGACAGATTTTAGCAATAGTTGCCTTCACTTTCTCAATCACCCTGCACACTCTTTCATATTTTCTTGCAAGTGTTTCAAACTCAGATGCCAAAGTAGTATAAGCTTCAAAAAGATTGGCTACTTCACCCTTCTCGTACTGCTCACGACCCATCTTATAAAAAAGCATACCCCTAAAATTATAATCAATAATATCCAAAGTATAAACAACAATTAGGGGGTCTATTGCATATAGTGCAGCCCCACTCCTAACATCCTTAGTATAATCAGAGTTTATTCTAACTTTGCAAGAAATAAATTTGTTTCCTACACTATCATAATGTGAATAGTACACATTGCATATGTAAACATTATCAGAATCTTGCTGCACAACATATCTTGCAACAAACAATCCCAGCTATTGAAAAATGCAGTCCAAAACAATTTCAAGAGGCACTTTGATTATTGCCATTTGTACATTATATACAAAAATCAGAACACCAAAACTCTAAAACAAAGCTAGTTTGCAATAATATGAGTCAAGGAACCTTACATGGTATTAAAAATCTCTGCCTAGATGCATATAAAGAAACTTTTAAGGTATATTTATGTAGGACACTTTGTAAAGTATAAATAACTAATGAGAAAAATTTATCAACCATATGAAAACCATTTACAGTTTTTAAAGTACACTGTAAATACAATCATGGACATTAACATAAGCATAAAAACAATCGGTCCTTATTGAGTCAAAAAACACCTTACAAAAATCTGAACGCCAAGAACTCTAAAACTAAACCTAGCTTATAATAGGTTAATTCAAAAAACACCTTTTATGGTGGTAAAAAGATTTCTGCCGAGATGCATATAAAAAAACACCCAAAGTATATTTATATAGGGCCATTTGTAAAATATGAATAACTAATGAGAAAATTTTATCAACAATATGAATACCATATAAAGTTTTTAAAGTCTAGTGTAAAATACAGCCATGCACATCAACATAAGCATAAAAACAATTGGTCCATGTTGAATCAATTTCATTTCCACTGTCCATGGCACAAAACTTTTATTATATAGTATGTAGATATAATTATGCAGCTATATAAATACGGATTTTCGAAATAGCAATAGGTTTTGGTATCTCCTTATGAAGTCTAAGAAGAACCAATAACCTTAAAGGCCCAATATGGAGTTAAAAAGACTTCTATTTATACCCTATTGAAGTCAAATTGGCAGAGGCAAAGTAAGATTTTAAAGCTATGTATGGCAGCATATCAATAGTTTCCTAAAGCAACAAAGAACAGACAAAACATAAAAGCATAAGGCACGTGTAAGGATAAATAAATTTAAGAAGCTTAAATTTAAAACACATTCATCAAAGCACATGTATAAAAGGCAGATATCAAATGAGCAATAGTGATTGCACCATCACTATCTTATCAAATGTTAATGTATAACAACAGGCAGAGGCGTGAGCTAAGCTACCCAACCACTGGACAACACAGAGATAAAAAAATTACATATAAGAATGTAGTTCAACACTTACAATGTAAAAGCAAGTATCTTAAGTAAATAGCAAAGGTAGATTGCTAATTAATCGACATATATATAGCAGGAGATACAAAAAAAAGTCGAAACATCAGCAACATAAATAATCTCATAAACACAGAAACCTAAGCATGAGAAATATTTATTTTTTTACTTTTAAAAAATGTTTGGCCTTAGAAAATCTTTAAGTTTCTAAGACCTTTGCTTTAGGTTGTTGTTAAAAGAAGACAATAATATTTAAACCAATAACAAAAATCACCCAAATAACCAGCATAAAAGGAAAAAAAAACTAAAATGGAAGAAGCAAGTAAAGTCCATATAAGGAAGATATTTCAGTTTTACATTTAAAATAAGGACATGTTAGAACAACAAATTTTATTCTAAAAGAAGCAAATATAGCTCAATCAAAGAAAGAACATATTTCTATTTTATATGTAAGATGAGCGCATATTGCAACAACATGAGTTTTTTTAAGTTAAAAAAGGAGCCAATGATATGCTAACCATAAATAAGCAACAAAAAATATTGTTTAGGGTCAGTATATATGCATATATAAATTTACCACATAGCATAAAAATAGTAAAATCTAACATTTGAAAAACTACAATTAATAACAACATGTAGAATAGAATATTTAGAAAGAAGAACAGTTAATTTCATTTAGAAAGAGCAACACAATAAATGGTGAGAGACTTCACTAAAAGGAAAGAAGTTAGATGGGAGATAGCAATAAATGAAACTAACTAAGCATTTATAAGAAATGTTATTTGGAGAAACAACTTGTTGTACACTTACCTAAGAAGAAAAAGCAACATAAGCAACTTGGGGGTAAAAGCTATAGGATTTGCAGTAACTAGGAGAGCATTAAATATTATCTTTAATTCTTAGACACGTTCATATTTGTTAGAAATAAAGAAATGAGAGTTAAAGTAATTGTTCATGTATCTAACTTAGCATAAGAAAGATACGATGGATAATAACCAAAGTTAGACATAGGAGTTGTAAAATACTGCCGAAAGTAATCGTGATACTACATAAAATGATATCATCAATGTAACATAAAGTATTCGTGTAAGTCTCAATATCATTAGATGCATTTTGAGTCATCAAATTTGTTAATAAAGAGATTAATATCAAAGAGGAAAGGCAATAATTATCTGATTGTTCTATAAAAGATAAATTAGTAATTCACACCACTTTAATAGACCATCTTTTTTAAAAAAGAAAGCCCAACAAATAAGTTCATACCCATTTTAAAAAAATTTGAACCTAAATTTAAGAAGCCAAAGATCTAAAATGCATGATAAACAACCACCACAAACATAAACATGCAAAACAGAAGCACACGTGCAGTTGATTGTTGCATGGTAAAGTATAAATACTAAATAACATAATTTAAAATTGTTGAAATAATTATTGGGCCAAAGGACAAAAGAAAAGCCCAAAAGATCATAGCACATAATTTATTAATTAGTTAATTAAATTAATTTATTTAATTAACTAAATTAGTTAGTCTGGGTGGTGGTTATTTAACAAAGGCACGTAAAGAAAGAGTAGTGGAAGAAGAAGGGAGACAGTTACTTCCATTTCCCAAAGAAGAAGGAAATAATGGGTCATGGTGGCACACAAATTGGAAAAAGATCTCCAACTAAACCGAAACATAGGGATCTCTACAAAAAGAGCAGGGATACACCAGACAAAGGAGATGAACATCAACAATTAGACAAAGGAGGTTGACATCAACAACAACAATGATACTGCAGAAAATAAATTTCCAGCAAACACTTTAGTTTTTCAGTCAATTATTACTCATACATTTTCTTTTATACTTTTCATCCCAAACATTCAATGTTTATACTAATTCTCAGAAAATTAAATACCAACCATTTAGTAATTATTTACTACTTAATTGATTTTGGTGGTGTCTTTTAAGGATTTAAGCAAATTGTGGTAAATGAGTTTAGAAATTCACTTTGATTATAGAAGTTAAAGCACAATTCAATTTCAACAGTTCGTATACCTTACACATGTGACATGCTCAATATTCAATTTTTCACCAAAGATAGTTTGGCACGCCCAATGACCATGTTTATGGCACCTAAATAAGAAGTATTACTGGAAAAGACACCGTGGGGTCTCAAAACGCTAGAGTTACTATTGATAAAGCAGGACAACAAGGCTTTGTTTCTTAGATTTTGGAGCAAATTGAAAAGATCATGGCGCCTCAAGATGTCCAGTCACGTGAGACGCTTATCCCTCCAACAAAAAATGTTATTGTTGAAGAAGAAAGTGAGATATTACCCTTAGTTCAAAATTCTTATGCAAATCCTATGATTGATGTTTTCAAGATGCAAGTAGAGGCTACTCGAAAGTATATGGAGGAGGCTCATAATAAACTCATAGAGAACCAAAAGAAGGTAGCCAATGATCTAATGCAACAATTTAGTAACGTCATGGCTAATATTGCTGAAAAATCACTTTCGACTTTTCTCAACAGAGTCCTAGGCCAAGAGGCCAGGATATCCTGTCATAGACTTTGAGACAGTCACAAGTTCTCAAGAGGGGAATGATGTTTCAAGGCCTCTAGCCCCACTTGTTCCTGATGAAAGATATGTTCCTCCTCACATGAGGAATGGAAATTTGCCAAGAGGAGTAGTGTTTGCTGGCCGCCCTCACATGAGTAAGTCTATGTTACTACACTAAATTTTTGCTACTATAAAACTTGCTAATCAACCAATGATGTATGATCAGGAAGGGATACAAAATCCTATGCTGGGGGGCAATGCCTTCAGGAATGATAAATAGAGGGCATCAAAGATATCAACTAAAACCTCTTGTTCAACCTTTGCCTCAATTGATGGATATGGAAGCTGTAAGAGCTATGGTTCCAGAACTTTATAATTCAGATCTAAGACAAGTTGGAAGATCGAAATTTTACAAGTCGTATTCTAATGAAATTGACAAGGATAATCCATATCCAAGAGGATACAAAATTTCAGACTTTACCTTATTTTCAAGAGAAAGTGGTCAGTCAACTCTTGAACACAAAGCTAGGTTTACCATGCATTATATTGAACTAGTTAATTATGAAAATTTTATAAGTTTCAAATTGAGGTTGTTTCCAAATTCCTTAGTTGGCACTGCATTCACATGATATGCTACTCTCCCTAGGAATTTTATCTTAACTTGGCAGAAAATGGAGAGACAGTTCCATTCTTAGTTCTTTAGGAATAAACTTGAGATATGCATTGCTGAATTATCCAGGATAACTCAAAGGGTAGGGGAGACCACTGATCTCTTATTGCAGGTTCAAAAAGATGAGGAATAGATGCAAGATTTTCTTTCCTAAGATAGAATTTGTGAATATGGCACAAAGAGGATTAGACATTAAACTCAGAAAGAAATTTCAAGGAATGGAGTTCTGGAATTTTTATGAACTCGCATCAAAAGTGGCAGAATATGAACAACTACTTAGAGAAGAAAGTCAAAAGAAGAAATCTACTACGGGGACATATTATCATAATATCAATTCTCCAGAAGTAGCAATAGTTGATTTCTGTAACATAGGAAGTCAAGGAAGAATTTAAGCCATATCAACAACTAGCCAGGAGAATGTCTAAAGAAATTGAGTTCAGGATAAAGGAAAAAATTGAGAAATTGCTAAAAGTAGGCTTCATCAGACCAACAAGGTATTCTCAATAGCTTTCCAATATTGTGCATGTTAGAAAGAAGAATGAGAAGCTACGGGTATGTGTTAATTTTAGAGATTTAAATATAGGAACTCCTAAGTATATGTATGTAATGCCTATAACAGACATGTTAATTGATGCTATTCCTACTTATGAAATATTATCTTTTATGGATAGTTATTCATGTTATAATCAAATTTTAATTATTGTAGATGATGTTTCTAAGACTGCTTTCAGATGTCCAAGATCAATAGGACATTTGAATGGCTTGCTATGCCCTTGGATTGAAAAATGCAGGTGCCACTTATCAAAAGGCCATGAATGCCATTTTTCATGATATGCTAGCTCATCATATGGAAGTTTATATCAATGATATAGTAGTAAAGTCTAAAAAAGCTACTGACCATGTAGAGCACCAGGATGAGTGAAGAGCTTACTCACAAATTAATTATGGTAGAAAAAATAATGCATCCCTCAATAGATGAGAGAGGAATTAATATGAAAATTTTCAGTTTGGATACATGAATTATTGAAGATTGGAGGAGTGATTTAAAGACATATCTTAAGTATCCTGTAAAGAAAATGCCTCATAAGATAAAGATGCAGGCTCAGAATTATGTCTTGTTGGAGGAAGAGTTGTACAGGAAAGGTCATGACCGATTGTTGCTGGGATGCCTAAGATTTTCATATGTAATAGAGATAATGAAATAAGTACACAAGGGCGTTTATGGAGCACATCAAGCATGGGTGAAAATGAGATGGCTAATTAGGAGACATGACTACTTTTGCCAACTATCTTAAAAATTTGTATAAATTATGTCAAGGGACGTCAATAATGTCAGAAATATGAAAACATTCAGAAAGCTTCAGGGGACGAACTATATTCAATTGTCAAGCCATAGCCATTCAGAGGATGGACTATTAATTTAATAGGTAAAATTCACCCCGCTTCATCTAAGGGTCATAGTTTTATTATTATGGTAATTGATTATTTTACCAAATGGTTGGAGGCAATTCCTATGAAGAAAGTATATCAAAGGGATGTGATTCAATTCATAAAAGAACATATTATTCATAGATTCAGCATCCCACAGTCTATCACTACTGATCAAGGAACTATGTTTACTGGGGAAGACATATTTGAACAACAAAAATCTATTTAGAAAGGTCTGAACAGTAAGATTGCGAGTCTAGAAAATATTAATGACCGAAAGAAAGGATAGATCCTACCAACTAACAAAAAAAATGGATGGCAGATTAAGAGAAGAAGAAAATGGTAAAGTGAAGGGACATGTAGTTTTTAATTTTTTTCCTTTAGGGAAGAAAGGTGAGGAAGAAGAAGAAATGAGGGAGAGAGCAGAAGCATCTAGGATTTTTTGGTTAGGGGAAGAGTTCATTATTCATCTAGAGCAGGTGTGGAGCAAAAGATTGTTGTGGGCATGTGAAACGGCAGCGCTTTGATGTTAGGGAAGTTAAGGGAGTAATTTCCTTATGAGCTGTGAGATTACTATAAAACCAAGTTAAACGGCACTCTGCAGTGCCGTTTAAGAGTCGCAATTTAAAGATGTCTTGGCCCAACATTGCAGCTGTAAACTTTAATATTTGGACATGAAGAGTCCAAACTGTCCTTCGTATGTCACTAAATGGAACACATCGCAGGCTTGGAGGTGTGCTGGGCATGTAAGACATTTTCCCAACTGTCACGACAGTGGGCGCCTGCAAGCTGTCGGGATGGATATGACTGTTTCACCTTCAGCAACGACGTCATTTTGTTTATGGGTTGGGTGTGTGCAGGAGGGTCCAAATGTAATTCAATTTAGCCAAATCAATTTCATATCTAGTGTTATTACACAACACTTTTATTATTCAGTATATAGATATTCTTAATGTTAGTATATAAAATTATATGCTCTAATTGTCATAAAAATTTTATTATTAAATTTAACACATAATTTTTAATATAAATCACAATTTCAACAATTTTAATATTGATTTAATTTTTTTTATTAAAATCTATGTTATATCAATAAATTTGACCGATAATTTTATTAAGGCTAACATTTAAATTAAATTAAAATATAAGTAAAAATTTTAAAATATTTAGAAATTACATGCTAAATTTAACAAAAGTGCGAAATTAATTTTTTTTTAGTAATTATCAAAATCTATATTAAATATTGGAAGATGAAAAATTGGGCGAGATGTTGTAAACAACAGGGACTAAAAGTGCAGATTACAAAAACAATGAGCATTATTTAGCTAATAAACCCAACGAAAATAACATTGCCAAGGACAAATCAAATTGGGTTTATACTGAAACGAAATTAGAGAGCACTTTCAAAAGAGAAAAAGATAGAAACTGAAGGGGAGAGAGAGGGATATGGGTAGTAATGGTGGAATTGCTACTAATGCTACTTGTGTCTTAGTAATCTGCACTCTTTTACTGGTAATTTTCATTGGCTTTTCAATTCTATCATTTCGCACTGTAGTAGTACAAGTGGAGCATAAGAAATATAGGGTTTTATGGTCAATGAGATTGTGTTTATATGGATATGATGCCATTATTTCTCTATAAATCGTTACATTTTTAACTTCTAATGAGCAAAATTGTTGAAACAAATGTGTATCAGTTGACAGTTAGTGGATCAAATGGGTCTCGTAAAACGGGGAGATTATCATCAGTGTTTTCTTTGTTCAATCTCAAAGAGAAAAGCAGGTTTTGGAATGAGGCTGTTATCCGTGGTGGTATGTTCTTCATTTCTTCTCATTTAATTGTGTTTTTTTTTTTTTCGCTACATGTGTGTTCTTTTCTCTGTTTTTACGTTTTCTGTTTGTTTGTCTGTTTGTTGAAGCAGATTTTGATGATTTGAAATCTTTAAGCCCGGGTAAAGCAGGAGCCATCAATTACACAAAGGCTGGTAATTCCTGCTTCTGCACTTGTTTATAAATGCAAACGTTATTTAATTATTAATAAGGTTTCAGATGCACATGCTGGTAATATGCTTTTATAATTGCTAAAATGATCGGCGTAATGTGTAGAAAGAAATCTGTGAAATTTCTTCTAGCAAGACAGCTTTGTAGATATTTAATTGTGATTTTTAGGCTTGAAACTTTCTTTCCCCATTTTGTTTAAAATCTCAAAGGAACTAAATACTGTTTAGATCTTCTTGCCTTTGGGATTAAGGGCTAAGTACTATCTAGTAAAGTTTTTGCCTGAGGCTTCACTTCAGGTCTTTCTGTAAGTTTGGCACCTTCTGCTCACACTGTACATTGATTGAAGGGAAGAGAAAGCAAAATATCTACAAAAGGGAAAGGGGGTTCTCTAAATTCATTCATCAAATACCTGTCAATTGTTTGAACTGCCAAGGAACTTTAAGCTCGCCTTCAACTTTTGCTCTTTCCTTAGGTTTCTTTGTGTGGGAAAGCATCAGAAATTCATTGGAAAGCCTAGAAATTTCTTTGAATAGAATTAGGGAATAGTCCCATCGTATTAATTCTTTTCAGTTATTTTGTCTGCAGATGATACTTCACTAGAGTAAAAATGATGCAAATTACCTTGGTTATATGAATTTAACTATGGATTTCAATGGGAATTGATTTGTATTGCTAAGACATTCTTTTAATTTTTATAAGGGTCCTTATTTAGCATTTATTACCTTTCGATGATTTGAATATGATAATTTGACATAGAGAGGCCATATTCTTTTCATATCTTTCAGGTAATATTGCAAATTATCTAATGCTTCAGGAAGTGGATTCTCTGTACCTTCCAGTTCCTGTGAATTTCATTTTTATAGGATTTGAAGGAAAAGGGAATCAGGGTATGTGACTATTTACTATCATCATTTGAACTAGATTATTTTTTGCCTTCCTGTTAATTTGTTATGATGATTGGATGTCTTGTCTGATATCACTTGTATATCCAATATTTAGAATTCAAACTTCATCCAGAAGAACTTGAGCGCTGGTTCACAAAAATTGATCACGTCTTTGAACATACAAGAATTCCGCAAATTGGAGAGGTGCTCACCCCATTTTACAAAATTAGCATTGATAAAGAGCAACGTCACCATCTTCCCATCATCAGTCATATAAATTACAAGTAATGATTCTTCATAGTGCACATTTCTTTTGCTTTTATATAACTTTTTCTTTTTATTCTTTACATGCTTGTTTATTTAAATATGTGATGGCTTTATCTGCCTTGAGTAATTTTTAACTTTTGCTTATTTCGTGATATGCCATTTTGCATTTGCAGTTTTTCGGTTCATGCTATTCAGATGGGCGAAAAAGTCACTTCTATTTTTGAACATGCCATCAACATTTTGGCTCGCAAGGACGATGTGTCTGGTAACAGGTGAAGTACCTACAATCTCAAATTCTCCCACATTATATCTTCCCTGTCTCTCATTCGTGCTTCTCGAAAATCAGCATAAACTATCTATTCACGTTTGACACACTTTGAGCATGCTATGTCATCATGGAAAATGATGGTAAAGTTGCTGTCAAATTTCTTGGTTTTTGACAGGACTGGAGTAAGATGATTAACAGCTCATATGTGCGCCTCCATAAATTCTAGTTTTGATCTTGTCTTTTTGGTCTTGTTGTACATTTTATTTCCTAATGAAAAGGGACAAATGATTGGCGGCTCAACTCATAGTGATTGTACGAACCTTAATTTCGTACTCAAGTGGCATATTTGGCTAAGGCTACATGCCTTTTCTGATATTACCTGCAGGCTTTATGTGGCATTTACTAGACATCACCTGTATACTATTTATTATTTATTGCCCTTGTTGAAATTGAAAGTTTCTTGGTTTGCTATTGACAGCAATGATGAGGATGTCCTTTGGCAAGTGGATGTGGACATGATGGATATTCTTTTCACTAGTCTTGTGGATTATCTTCAACTTGAAAATGCATATAACATTTTCATTTTGAATCCCAAGCATGACTTAAAGAGGGCAAAATATGGCTACCGGTGTGTATCTTTTCGACCATACCTTTGTTTTCCTTTATCACTGCATGTACATTAGATATTAGAGAATTTATTTGATTCAAATGAATTGTAATCCTTACAATTGGTGAGAAACTAATATGACCTGTGAAAGAGCCCGGATAGAGTTGTAATCATAGTAGTCTTCCGTGGGTACTCATTTATGCTAAGTGAATTCTTGACTTTTGATGATTCCTTATTTGGTTTGAGGCGTCATTATTATTAAGAGTATTGGTGCCGTGGTTTTGTGCCCATGGGAAGGGAGCGGGTGAACATTTTGGTGTTTTATGATGTTTCGGGGAGCAACTATGCAAGGTCAATATGCTTCCATTTCGTTTTTGGATGATTCAATTTCCCTTCGGCGCCACACATAAGCATCTATCGTTGAGGGTCAGGTGCCTAATTTTTAGGCTGTGAAACAAATTTTTAGTTGAAATAGGCATTGCTTGCTTTTCAAGGATGCAAGGATTGGTGACATTAGAGTCACTTTTTTGAGTTTTAACCCACTTTTCCCATTCCAAATTTGGCATTAAGGAATTTAGAATTTATTCAAATTGTTTCCTTTAGGGTAATGGTGGAAACAACGCCAAGTGCTGACACAAATTACCGTTCCTAGGAACATGTGATATTGATTGCAGAGTCTAATCATGGATAGTTAGACTTCTAGAAACGCCCCCCTCTGCCCCTCCTCACTCCTGTGTCCAATACTTGCTCCATTCTTCATTGTGAGCTTCTAGTGAACAGTATATTCTTTCAAAAAATGTGATCCACAAATGCAACATAAATGCTTATTCACTTAAAGAAAAAATTGCCAAAAACAAAAGATTACATGCATTTTAACAAATAAATTTTAAAAGAACTCTTCCACCGAAAACTTGCTCTATTCTTCATCATGCACTTCTAGCGATAGTATATTTTCTGAAAAAACATGATCCACAAACTCCACATGAATACACTTAAGAAAAATTGCTGGAGGAAAAATATTAAATGCACTTGAACAAATATATGTTGAAGAAGATTTTAAGTGCTTAATCAAGTTACCATACATCATCTTACTTTAAGGCACCTGGATGGTACCCTTTACCTTTTATTTTCCTTGCTAATGAAAACATTAGAGTATGAATCATGAAACATGCATTATTATATTGCATGGTCGAAACAGCTACCTAGAGAGAGAGAGAGAGAGAGAGAGAGAGAGAGAGAGAGAGAGAGAGAAGACTAGAGAAGAGTGAGGCACAATCCTAGACTTTCAACTCTTGCATTGCTCATGCAGTTTGGTGTCTTGCTGCTTAGAACGACTATTTGACACATAGTTTATATTTCTAATCAAATTTTATAAATTTGTCTTGTGTTTCATTCATCTATTTTATCTTGAAATGTCAGGAGAGGCTTATCAGAGTCTGAGATAAATTTTCTGAAGGAGGTATTCTTTTTACCTTGTTTTTTTTTCTACATACTGTTAGCATTGCAAGATTTATATTTATCAGGTTCAAATCTCAATTTGGAGTAATGACTTACTGCAGTTTTGATCACAGATAGTTTAACAAAATCTTTGCATATATTTATTCCCGTTTGTCATTATTGTTTTCTCTTAATCTTGGTGCAATTTTAACATTAGTAGAACCAGCTCTGAGATTGACTTCTTTTTATCTGTCTCAATGGATAATTCAGAACAAGAGCTTGCAAACAAAAATTCTCAAGTCGGAAACCATTCCTGAAAGTATCCTTGGTATATATATATATATGTATATATATATATCCTATTCTGCTCCTTCTTCAAATTTTGCATGTCCTATTCATATAATTGTTCTTATTATATTTATCTATGCTTAAAACAATTTGCAGAACTTGAGAAGATTAAGAGACCTCTGTATGAAAAGCATCCAATGACAAAATTTGCCTGGACAATAACTGAAGACACTGATACAGTTAGTATTCTATCAGTTTAAAGTCCTAAACTGCTTCATACTTAATTTGTGTGCATAAAATGCAGGAACTTTCATCCATTTATCTTTTGTCAGTATACAGGAAAATAAGTTTGATTAAGAATTGAAGAAGCTACAAGGATGAACTTTTAATGATAGAAAAGTAGCATGTTCACATTTGAAGATTTACACTTATGGTTTTTGTAATTGAGCTTGTTGATCGTTTGATAATTTTGGCCTTGCACATAACTGGTTTTGACTTCTGGCTCTTAGCCTATTGGGCTAGGCATTAAAAACTCTTATTGAACTATTAACACATCTAGATTTCGATTTTTACATACAGATATACTATTTATTTTTTTGTGGAAGCAAAGAAAGTTCAAATGACATACAGAATGGATATAGACAATTTGCTTTTCTTTTTTTCCCTCATTATTTTACTGCTTTCATGTTTGGTTTTCTTTTTACTTAATCAGTCTTTTGATGGAGATGCTACCTATTGATATTAAGATTATTCCTTCTTCAATTTTATATTTCTAAGTTCTGACTCCTATCTGCAAATATTAAACTTGGGTGCTAATCCCTAATTTATGCGCCAACTTAATGAAGATAAGGGGAAATTTGCATGGGCCTAAGCAATAATCCTCCAGCCCAAATCAGTCCATTATATGCGACCATTTTGTATTTCTGAGATCTGATTTCTATTTGCAAATATTAAAATTGGGTACTAATCTTTAATGTGATGGAGATGGAATAGAAATTATTTGGATATATTATCAAGCTCTAACTTCTTTGTTTGGTGAATAATCTCAGGTGGAATGGTATAATATTTGTTTGAATGCACTCAATAATGTTGAGAAGTTGTATCAAGGGAAGGATACTTCTGATATTATTCAGAACAAAGTTCATCAGGTATGTTATCCCGGATTCCCTCTCTCTCTTGCCCCGTTGCTTTTCTATAAAATGCAAACAGAATGAAGAATAAAGGTATGAACATAAAAATCAATGTTTAGCAATTGTTCTTGGCATCTCTTTTCATGTGTAGCTATTGAAAGGGAAGAATGAAGATATGAAACTTCTTGAAAAGTATTTAAAATCTGGGGACTTCGGTGATTTTCATACAGAATGTCTTACAGATACATGGATTGGCAGGGACAGGTGTAAATCTCTCCTCTCTTCATATTCTTAGGCGCAAACTTGCAGACATGCATGCACAGATATTTAGTAATAAATACTAACATTTTCCCTTTCAGGTGGGCATTTATTGATTTAACTGCAGGCCCTTTCTCTTGGGGCCCTGCTGTTGGGGGGGAAGGTGTGCGCACAGAACTTAGTTTGCCTAACGTGACAAAAACCATTGGTGCAGTTGCAGGTAATATTAATAATTCTCTCATCGGATATTTATTTTATTTAATGTGAAAAAGGACTTTTATAAGAGGGAAAGAATAAAAATTTATCACGGAGGATAAAGTATCCTCCTGTTAATGCAAACATGAAACGTCAAGCAATGCGATAACTGCCTACAAAAGTAGCATCCTCTGAAGCACAAGGCCCTATAGAGCCCAAGAACAAGAAAATAAGAGACAGCGGCCGATTCCTGAACATGCTTGCAGGCTTTCATTTATAGTCAAATGCATTACACTACCACAAAATGCAGAACCATTCCGGGAACACTAAATTTTCTTAGAATGATTGAACTGTAGTTTCAACTATTCCAAGGCTTCATCTCCCATAGCATAATATGGAGCCCTTTCTGGAACCTATCTTTGACTACCTTGTGTTTTGTTCTTATATGGTTCTGGTGAAAAATAAATTTAATTATGATTTCTATAACATTGCTAACATATTGTTTAATCAGAGCTTTATTTTTCATTGAATAATTGATCTTTTAGCCCTTTTTTCTGATCACCAACTTTTCCAATCTTACTTCTCTTTCTTTGTGGTATCCAGAGATTTCGGAAGATGAAGCCGAAGATCGCTTGCAAGAAGCCATTCAGGAAAAGTTTGCAGTATTTGGTAATGTATGTATCAAACAGGAAATTATAGCAGTCATTTATACTAGACTTTCTTTCAGTTCATATTACGTCAAAGAAAAGCCCTACATTATGAGATCATGGTGTTGTTTGGAGCTGATGGGATTTCTTTAGCTTTTAGTTTCTAAAACCTTTGATTTACTGGTAGAGTATATATATATATATATCACTGTGTTAGACATTACAGTTTCTGTCAACCCTCCCATTGAATTTGCTTATATGGACTAGAGGCTCACTCTTGGATGAAAAATTGGAAAAAAAGGAGGCATTTAGGACCTCCTTCTAAGGAGAAAGCACAATCTTGTCTCTGTATGGGAACCACTAAAAAGTGCTAACTGTTGGTTCATTCAATTCCAGGCTGAGTGGTTTCCTACTTTTTCTGTCTTAATTGGAAAGTTGGTTAGAAGTTGAAAAAAGATCGGAAGTCACTAACTGAAACTGCTCCTATTTTTATATTTATTTTCTTTTATATCACGCAGGTGGATCCACTAAAATACCTTCATCCCATATATTGGGTGTAGAAACAACTGTTGTTTTGTATTCTTGGGTCCCAAGGTGGAAACATTTGTCCTCATAAGCTAATTTAATGAGGCCTGACAGGTTTTAATTGCATTGGTTTGTTGACTTCAGGTACTTGTTTAATAATTTTAGATCAAAAGGACAGAGTGATTCTCTCCTGTCAGCAATGCATGCTTAATGACCTAGGCTAATCCATGGCCTTAGAGGATGAGCTTCTTGAGAAGGTCATTGATTAATTTTGCTAACACTCTTGGTTGACAAGCCTCTAGCACAGTGGATATATAATTACTGATTACTGAAAGGCTTGATTAGTTAAAACTGATTTTTTTATGCCTCCTCCTTTAATACTCCGTTTATTAAATGGTATTTGATTAACTAGGCATAAGATAATCATTAGCGGTTGGCGGGAATTCTTATTTGTGTTTGACTAGGTGAATTTTGACTTCATGTGCTATAGATCTTCCTTACCTACATGTCTAAGTCAGCATAGTGATTTGCTGCTCCTATGTTACTATGGTTGGATGAGAGTTTCAAATGTGGGTGTTTGGACTTCCCTATTTCTAGATTGATAATTAGAAGTAACTAGAGCATGGAATAATGTCCATATTACATGCATTATCTAGATGAACTAGTTGTAAATCTTGTGTTCCCCAATGTGGATCTGTAGATCTCTCTTTGTTTAAATCTGCAAGTGGCAGTTTATTCAATTAAATTAAATGGGAATTTGACAGCAGTTATTTGGCCCATAACCTTTCCTTTATGCATATTTATTTTTTCCCAAGGAAAGATATCATAAAATAGCACCAAAGCTATGCCAACATAGTAGAAAAGGAGGCATTTACGAGGGGTAGTTTTGTCATTCCATCCAGTAAATTAGAAGTTCTGAGCCACCTGTCCATAAGAATAGAGAAAGATAATTCTGCACATAAATTAGAAGTTCTGAGCCACCTATCTATAAAATTCCAAAAATAGGAGGGCTCAAAGCTCTGATTATCTGTGCGCAGTTATATACCAATTCAAGTTCACAATTATCAACACTGCTATTAGCCAGAGAATTGCCATGAGGGTAATCAAATGATCTTTTGTGATGGTTGTCTTCAAATATGGCATCTAGTTGAGGTTAGTTGCTTTTCTATGCACTCAGTTTGTGGAGGATTCACTATCATTTTCTTGCTTCCTGTGTCCAGTGTGCACTCTCCGAAATGGACTCTCAATGAGATGCTAAAATGTGGAGTGAAATAACTTTGAAATTCTGTAGCTGGCAAACTATAATATTATTAGTGCATTGTAGGATGGATCCCCAATTAGCTCGGAACTAAGGATTAGTTGAGTTGAGAGTATTATAGGATGAATTTACCTATATGTCTCTCAGTTACTTCTCGCTCTTTCTTCTGTGGTGGCATAATTGAATCATGAACTAGCAAAATGTTTTCACTATAATTATGGTAGTTAGATGGAGTTGTTTAACTCAAAGATTTCTAGGCTTTTACTTTCTTTATTCTGATTGATTGTGCATTTGATTATTACAGAAAGATCATCAAGCCATTGATATCCTTCTAGCAGAGATTGATATTTATGAGCTTTTTGCTTTCAAGCACTGCAAGGGAAGGAAAGTTAAGCTAGCCCTCTGTGAAGGTAATCTGCTGTATTCCTTTTTGCATTATAAGGGCTCTTCATTACATTCATTTGCAACTCAGAGGTGCCTATCCTTTGCTTGTAGGCATTTAGATCCATTTGATGCATGGCTTAAAAGAGATGGCCTAATTATTTTATGTACTCAAATGTTAATTGTCATACAAACAAAAGACGTATAGCAAAGCATATTTTCTTAGTTTGCACTATTTAAAATGAACTCTGGATTGGTGATCCTCTAATTTAAATGTCTGATATCGGAACTTGATCAGAGTATGTAGGATTTCATATGCATTTAGATTCGTTGTATGCATGGCTTAAAAGAAATGGTCTAATTATCTTATGTACTTAAATGTTTATTTGTTATACAAACAAAAGATGTATAAAGTAACGAAGTTTGAGAAAATGGCTGAATGCCCCTCTGTTTGAGTATCTTTGCATTGAATAAGAGTTGTACAACTTAGTTTAGGCAAGAATGTACTTGTTTCAAAAATAGAATTTTGTATCTAACTATATAAAGGCAGGCGTCGATAGGTATTACACTAATTTCTACCAATCTACTTTGGAAAAAAATATATATACAGCTAATACACAAATTATTATACAGCTAATACGCAAATTGTGGTCAAATAGATCTTGTAATCTCATCATAATTGCTGCCATAATCTTTGCAATTGATAGTCCACAATCTCCGCCACTGATATCCCCTCTCAAATTGAAGCTGGATGATCAGAAAGCATCAATTTGGTAACAATAAAGTGGTGTCGTTGCTTGAGAGAGCCTTAGTAAACACATTGGTAGTCTGGAGATCAGTGGTGATGTGGGGTAGAGAGATGACGTGAGCATCATATGCCTCACGAATAGAGTGATAATCCACTTCTATGTGCTTGGCGCGCTCATGAAGTAGTGGGTTAGCAGTAATTTGGATACCATTAGTGTTAACCCTACGAAGCGGAGTAGGCTCAGTTTGGGGAAACCCAAGCTCACCCAATATCCTTGAAGCCAAACAATCTAAGAACACGCAGAGGACATAACATGATACTTAGACTCAGTAGAGGACTTAGACACCCAATCTTGCTTACTTTTCCAAGAGATGAGAGAGGTGCCAATGAACATCCACCAACCGGTAATTGAATGTTGAGCATCAGAATAACCAGCCCAATCAGCGCCATTATAGGCAACCAAGTTAATAGAAGAATCCACATGAAAGAAGATACCAGCCGAGGCCTAACCTCTTGAATGTAGTTATGCTAATGTAAGAAGATACCAGCCGATGTAGAGTTCACTTCAAGGCCTAAAAAATAGCGTAAAAGACCTAGGTGATTCATGTGAAAAGAACTTTGAAGGTGCTGATGAAGCTGAGAAATCAATTCGGAGTCGCTCCCTGTAATAATAATATCAACATATACTAGAAGCAAAACGATTCCCTTAGCAGTCTTGCGAAGAAACAAAAAGGAACCATATTGACTTTGGACAAAAGAGAAGCTAATAAGTGTAGATTGAAACTTATCGACCAAGCACGCGAGGCCTTTTCAAACCATAGAGTGACCATTTTAGTTTACAAACATCAAAAGATGCTGTAGAAAATAACCCTAGTGATGGAATCATATGAATCTCTTCTTCAAGATCCATATGAAAGAAGGCATTCTCAACATCCATCTGCCTTAATGACCAGCCCTTAGAAGCCGCAATAGCTAAGACAAGTTGCACCGTCGTCATCTTTGCTATTGGTGACTTCATACTCTTGTTAGTTGTTGAGTGCCACCAACCTTGCTTTATATCTGTCAAGTGAGCCATCAGACTGCAACTTAATGGAATATACTCATTTACAACCAATGGGTTTAACACCAGTAGGACTAGGAACAATATCATAAGTATGATTCTCTTGAAGAGCTTGAAGTTCTTCTTGCATAGCTTCTCATAACATACCTGTTTAGTTGCATGAGAATAAGAGGTAGGAACTGTACTATCAGCTAAATTGGCAGGAAAACCATACCTATTAGGAGGACGACTAATACTATTAGATCTCTGAAGAGCCATTGAAGCGGCAACTGGATTAGAGCTGGGAAGGATTTGCGATGACGGGGTTGCTGTCGCTGATAGACAAAACCAGGTTTAAAACGCATAATGGATGGAGAGATATCATCAAAGCTAGGAAGAACACCATTTAAGGGGAAACCATAGTTGTCAAAAGTGTGCCTGAGGCGCGCTTGAGGCGAGAGGCGCAAGCCTTGGGGCCTCAAGCTAAGAAAGGGAGGAGACATCAGTAAGGCGTGTGACTTGGTGCGCCTCAGACTTGAGGCGACGCCCGCCTTTGTAATATTTTGGCTTTTAAGTATTTCTTTCCCTTTTTAAAACATGAAATAATCTTAGCCCTTCTTCATAAGATTAATACAGGTTATATATGCTTACATACACCTGATTATCTCTAAAAAATTTTTATTAAAAAAAAAGACAGAAGATTAGGGCAAAACAAAAAGACAAGATAGAGAAAAAAAAGAGAAGTTTGTGCCGCACAACACTTTGACAGCCACCTTAGCAGCTCTTTCTCCTTAAAGAAATTAGTTTCCAAGAGGAAGAGGTAGAGGTTGATTTTCAGAGATTATGAGGAGCGCATTGAACAAGAGGAAGAGGATTTTGATGAAGAAGAAAACTATATAGAGCTTAATGATGATGAGTGATGTGATGACTATAATTAATATTTAGGAGACAAGGAGTGTAGGAGTAAGATTAAGACCATAATTTATACTTATAGTGAATTAGTAATGGAAGATGCTTTAGGATTTCTATTATTCTAGGACTTCTAGTTATTTATAAGACTATATTTTACTTTTATTATCTCTTTTAAACATATCCTTTGATTGTTTGTTAAATGCCTATAAACATGATTGTCATGATCTTTTTATTTCTTTTCTTTGGTTGTGTTAGGTTTTCTATTTTATGCATTTGTTGTGTTATGAGTCTTAATTTTATTTTATGCGTCTTACTTAAGTCAGGCGCGCGCCTCGCCTTGCGCCTTGCGCCTTAGGCACTAAGAGCCTTTATTGCCTTGGTGTGCTTTTCGCCTTTAACAGCTATGGGGGAAACGTGTTGGTGAAAATAGTACTTATATTCAAAGAAAACAACATTTCTAGGACGCAGTTGATTAGTTGCAACATGATAACTCAAAAACCCTTTGTGAGTGGTGTTATATCGATAAAGCACATTGTACCGATTGAGCGGTAAGCTTGTGACACTCGTGAGAAGGCAAGTGAACAAAACAAACACATCTAAATGTGTGTAGCATATAATAATTAGGCTGCATACCAAAAAGGCGAAAGGAGAACAAAATTCAATTGTTGAAAAGGTAGACGATTAATCAGATAGACTACAGTGGACAGGGCTTCCGCCCAAAATCTGGGCGGAATTGAAGCCTTCCAGAGTAAAGTGCGAACCATATCCAACAAGTGACGGTTTTTTACATTCAGCCACCCCACTCTGTTAAGGGGTACAAGGACATGATCATTGAGATACAATACCTTTTTGTTGCAAAAAGGCTTGGAAGTCATGTGACATATACTCACCACCATTATCATACTGTAAAACCTTAGGCTATATTTGATAGAACGTAATGGAGTGTAATGCAATCAACTAAGTAATGAAATAACAAAAGTAATGGAATGCACTGTATTCATCATTCCATTACCATGCTTGGTTATAACAAAAAATATATGTAATGTAATAAAATTATAATTTTTATTTTAACATTTAATTTATTTATAATAGTTAGTATAGAAATAAAATATTAAAATAAATTATTTAAAAATAATATTGAAATAATTTTTCTAAAAATATTGTCGATCGCTAGTCGCCGGAATCCTGTTAGCGGAATCCGGTGGTTGGAGGTGTTTAAATTATATTGATAAAAAAATAAAAGATGAAATAAATATAAATATATTGTAAGTAATCATATTAGATAGATATTGTGTGTATTGCATTACATCAAATTAAGGATAATTGATTATATTGTGTAATTGTCATTACATTACATCAAAAAAATTTTAATAACCAAACAAAGTAATGAAATATGTAATTCCATTATATGCTTCATTACATCATTACCAAACATAGCCTTAATGCAGGTGGAAAATTAACTCTCAATATAAGCGACAACTTCTGAAAACAATGGACGCCTCAACTTTGGTACGTAGAAAATATATCCATGTGAAACAACTATGGTCATCAATGAACGTCATGAAATATTTATATTGCTCATGTGAAATGGTAGGAGTAATACCCCAAACATCACTATGTATAATCTCAAAACATGTGTTAGCATGACCATCATAAGTAGGAGAAAGGTAACGAATTACTTTTCCCTAGTTTACAAGTAGAGCAATCAAGAGACAAGCTACTGGTAGAACACTGATCTTTGTTGCCAAGAAAACCATGCTTCATCATATGAGACAAAACCACATTATTTGGATGGCCCTAGTGCCTATGCCAAACGTTTGCCTTATTTTCAACAATGATAGAAGCCAATGACAAAGTTCTAGGAATAGTAAATTGCAACAGAAATAATCTGCCCACTTTAGGCCCCCTCGCAATTACCTTCCCCGACACCTGATCCTACACAAGCCAACCACCAAGAGAGAAATGTACATCACAGTTATTATCCACCAACGGACTAACATAAACTAAACTAGTAGACAACCCAGGAGAGACAAATACATGATGAAAAGAAGGTCCAAATCGCCAATGGATGTAATTGGAAGATTACTTCCATTAGCAATCTGAATTTTTTGTTTACTACTATACTTCTGAAGATTATGCAGCGAATCAGGTGATCCAGTTGTATGGTTGGAGTCTTTAGAGTCAACAAACCAAGGAGAAGGAACGATCTTACCTTGACCATGAAGTCCAAGGCTAGAGAATGTTGTGATAATCATTTGGAACATTTCTGGAGTAATAATAGACTGATTGGTCCTAACAGTTATGGCTGTAGGACTACTAATTTTAGGGCCTAAGATAGCAGCTTGAAAAGCTTGGGCTCGTTGGTTTTTTCCGGTGCATAGGACAGTCCTTGATATTGTGTCCATTTTGTTTACAGTAATTGCAGAATTTCTTACCGCAATTGCAGGCAATATGCCCGAACACTTTGCAACTCTAGCACTGCATTTGTCCCTTTCCTCGGATCTTCCTTTGAGCAGCATAAGCAACATTAACAACCTCAGATGTCTCCTTAGACAAACCTAGAACAGCTTGTGTAGCCATTCTCTGTTCTTCACGCAACAATTCACCAAGACATCCAAAGAAGGAACAGGATCTCTATACAATAATCCAGCCCGAGCAACTTCAAATTTCTGGTATCAGTTTCATCAAAAAAGGGTCACGCCTACTATCTTCATGAACTGCCTGAAGGCTGGCTGCGGCCTCTTTAGGTACCTTTGAATAGATAATACCAGAATATTCACTCCATAGATTAATAAATCCTGAATAATACTGCTCGATGGAGAGATTACCTTGACTGAAGTTACCAATCTCAAGTTCTAGTTGACATTGTCTCCTTGATGGTATATGCATTGCAGATAATCCCACATCTCCTATTGACTAAGTACTGTACCTTCTTTAGGGGCAAGAGAAGACCTGTCAATGTGACTCCAGAGCTCCTTCCCTTTCAGAAAAATTCTGTTGAAACTCCCATGCTGCATAATTCTTTCCTGTAAATTTGATAGCCAAAGTCTCTGTAGACACTCTTCCAAAAGAATTCTCCATAGACATTCTTCCAGAATAAAAAATCTCAAAGCCCAAAATTGTTGATCAGAAATTAATCAACCATAAGAAAAATGAAAGCAGACCAGAAACTTTGAAAGACAGAAGCAAAAGAAAACTGACATAAATTTGAAGATTCAGCTATGAATTCCAGAGATAGGCTCTGATACCATAATAAAGTTTGAGTAAATGGCTGAATTCCCCTCTCTTTGAGGATCTTTCCATTAAATAAAAGTTGCACAACCTATTCTAGGCAAAAATATACTAGAACTATTCTACTAATTACTGCTAATTTATTTTGGGAAAGAATATATATACAACTAATACACAGATTATTATACAGCTAATACACAGATTGTGGTCAATTAGATTTTGTAACCTCATTTATAATTGCTGCCATAATATTTGCAATTGAAAGTCCGCAATCTCTGCCACTGATATAGAGCATATTTTCTTGGTTGACAATATTTAACATGAACTTTGGGTTGGTGAATATTTTTCTAATTTAAATTTCTATGATAACAGAACTTGATGAGAGAATGCAGGATTTGAAAAATGAGCTCCAATCTTTTGAAGGAGAAGAATATGATGAAAGTCATAAAAAGAAGGCCATAGAGGCATTAAAACGAATGGAGAACTGGAATCTTTTCAGTGATACTTATGAGGTACATCACTTGTTTCTTTCTATAATGATTATTGTCGTGTATTTTATTTGGACTTCTAAAAGTAACAAATACACATCTACAATTTAATGAAAAACTAAATAGCTAAATTTTTATGTTTCATGCTAAAAGGACTTTGGCATTTGGTACCACAAACTGTTTTAAGTATACTGCTATACTAATGGAGTTTTCTTTCACTGAAAGTGCGCTAATTATTCTATTTTACTTTTAATCTTTGTTCCTGGGTATTTCTTGGTTCTAGAGTCTAGACCAATTAGGTTTTTCCAGAAACTGGTTGTACAGGTACAAAGGCGGGTGATGATCAAATAAAACTTAGGTTTATGCTCGTTAAATCAAAATATTGGTAAATTTCCAATTTGATTTGCATGATATGATTTATTTAGAAAAACAGTGAACTCAAGAGATAATTGTGTTTATCTATTGAGAAAATTAATCGCGAGGACCATGGATTTTATTCTTACTTTTAGTACATAATGTTGAAGGTTATGGTCACACCTTTAAATTAGAAAATATGATCTTCATTAGATTTACTACTTTCTAGCAGGAGTTTCAAAATTACACGGTTGCACGGGATACTTTTCTGGCACATTTAGGAGCAACGCTGTGGGGGTCCATGAGACATATAATATCACCTTCAATTGCTGATGGTGCTTTCCACTATTATGAGAAGATATCCTTTCAACTGTTTTTCATCACACAGGAGGTACAGTGCACATTTTATACTTTTAGAGGAGCTTTTCTAGTTCCAAATTTTTTTTTAATCATAGTTTATCTAATGCAGAAAGTTAGGAATGTAAAACAACTACCTGTGGATCTCAAGGCTCTCATGGATGGGCTTTCCTCCTTGTTATTGCCTTCCCAAAAAGCTATGTTCAGCCAGAACCTGTATGTGTTCTGCATTGTTTATTGTCTTTTTGAGTTAACAACCCATAAGTTCCTTGTGCTTTACCTGCTGGGTAAAATAGAAATATTCCAGTATTAATGTTCTTTTGAATGATTTTGATTCTGTTCATCTTCTTGTATAAAATTATGAAATTGGTTAGTTCTTTCAATTTACGTGTCATTTTAAGCTGTCTGTAGATTATCGCTTTCAGAGGATTCGGCATTGGCGATGGCCTTCTCAGTGGCGCGACGAGCTGCAGCTGTTCCTCTTTTGCTTGTTAATGGAACATATAGGAAAACCATTCGGTCCTATCTTGATTCCTCCATCATCCAATATCAGCTGCAGAGGTTGAATGACCATGTTTCTCTCAGAGGTCATCTACCACCTCACTCTGCTCACTATGTTCTGCTTTTTTTTTTTTTTAAAACGATATAAAGTTCTCATTTGGTAATAACATATTTTTCACTTGGCATAATGATAATTTCTCTTCTGGGGTTGCCCTGTAGTCTTTGGATATTATGTGATGGAAATGCTTGCTTTGCAAGACTCATTTCTAGTGAGGCAACCTTGCAGTTTTTGCACCACTAGGAACCCATTTGATTCTGCGACTTGGATTTTCTCCCGATATCATATTGAAAAGTTGATATGTTATATCAAGGGGTATCGAATTTTGCTACATGGCTACAAAACTAAGATATTTTAGCTGAGATATTGTTGAAATAATATTTTGGAAATAGAGAAAAGAGATGTTTCTGAAGCTCATTGCTGATGAACTTGCTCTGAACCAGCTAGACCTAGCTGGTCTGTAACTGAGCCACTGATAGAGTTTCATTGATATCTCTTCACCTTTTATTGGGATTGTTCAGACAACTAACCTTTCAAGTGTTTGCAGTCTATCTTGCCAGTTTCGATATATTTCCTTTGAGAACTCTTTTCACTTATCACTTTTTTGCCCTTTCAGCCAAAATACTGAGTTTAATGTGTGCATTGGCTGCGTACTTCAGCTGATATAGTTGGTTTTGACCACTATCTTTTGTTTATTTGTTTCTTATGTTATTTATCACTGTTGTCATCTAGTCTGATGGAAAGGGTAGCACTATTTTGTGGTTACAGAAATAAAATCCATTCATTTTTCTGGAATGAGATCATGAAAACTGGACTTTGGTGAGTCTGGATCCAAGGGAGGCTTTTAATCTAATTTAGAGTCATAAACCTTGCTTGACTTTTGAGGGCATGGAACAACTTTTGGTCAAAAAGAGGGGAGGAATTGGGTTCACAACTAGGACAATGAAGGAGTTGCAGAAAGAAAAATGGTACAATGATTGTATTTACTGAATTTTTGAGTGTACACTTTGATCAATGAACTTGTCTCTCTCAAAGTGCTTGAGGAAAATCTGATGGGAGAGTTTCCCTTTGCATTAGGTATTATTCCAAGTCCTTAATAATAGTTAAGGTGATTCCTTCTCAATCTTACCGGGGATGCAGGACTTTTGTTTTAAGCAGATATAGGAAGTGAGTTAGCGAAGCAAAATAATATTTTCTGCAATTGTCACAAGTTTATGCATATTTATACTTGAATAAGAAAAAAAGGCGATACCTTACCTAATTGGCTGTCTGTGCCCCAACCAGCTCTGCTGGAAGAAACATTAGCTTTCCTTAAGCTCTGCCTGACCTTGTCAAGAAATCTTGCTAGCAGGGGGTCAGGTGGATCTGGGGTGGGTTGAAACTGTCATTGTTCTGCTTGCTTCAACAAGATTCTGGCCACAATTGCAATTGGTATGCAAAATTTTAATCCTAGTCTAGTTGGTGAAGGTTATATGGATCTTTCTCCTTCATTATTCTCGGTTTAGGCATAACTTATTGAAAGGTGTGACACTACTAATTCTTTCTTTGCCACTTTACTCCTAGTCATCTTTAGTGTCTCTCCTTTTCACTCATGAAACATAGATAGTTGAGCCATTGTCTAGATGCTTATGTGGGCTTGCTCTGTTCATGTCATTTGAAATGTCAATCTCTCAACTTGTGTTCAGTTTTTACTCCGCACCTTCTGATGAATGCATCATTTTGTATTTGGTCTTGTCTTGTATTTCATGATATCCCATCTTAGCGTCCTCATAGTTTTATGCATGTGTTACTTGACAATCCAACTCTCTTTATCATGCATTATTGCTGGTCGAATTGTGGTCATATAAAACGTGCCTTCAATATAGTAGTGGTTTTATGATCTTATTAAATCCTTGTCGCACTTTTCTCTGAACCATGTTGCTTTAATTGTTTGACTGAGAATCCTCCTCAATTTTGCAAATTTAAGCAAAATCTGGATGGAAATTTATCACTATGAGTGTCTTGGGAAATGGCAAGCAATGTGCAAAAACACTGAATAATTTCACTTTTTGAAAACAAGAAAGCAAAAACGTCAAGATTCGACTAGTACATGAGCAGCAAAATAGTTCAAGACCATTTATGGTGTTCTTGGCTAACTCTTGGTGGGAATTAGCTTAATCTTTCATGAGAGTCTTGTCTTATAGACAGTAGCTAAAATGATTGAAGATGAATTGTGGACCTGAAGAGGTACCAGTGCTTTTATAGATAGAAAGAAACATTAGCACTAATCAATATACTCAGTTTTTGCATTACTCAGAAAGATAAATGAGATTAATTAAATTATATATTTTTGAGGCGGAGGAATTGTTTTGCTCAATATTCCAAGAAAATTATGCTTGGACAATAAGCTTTTGGTTTTATGGGTTATGGTATATGCAAGTTCTTGTAGACTTTACCAGTTATTTTGTTTTGTAATTGATCCCTGTTTCTACCTAGGTTTAATTATTTGATCTTTTCGCTTCTAACAAGATAATATTCAGATGTTTAAGTTGAGGATATGACTAAAGGTGAGATGGTGTGATTTTCATTTTCATAAACATGTCTATACATTGATTAGTGCAAATGTGTGAGTGAGAAATTTGTGCTGGTAGAGAGCCGTAGGTGCCATTATCATTGAGAATAGAACATAGGATGATCCAAAGTTGGTTATAGATGCATTGTAACTCATCCTTGTTAGAGTGAATGAATTTTCTCTTGCCATCCAATCATGTGGGGCTCTGGGTTCATGTCCGTGCCTGCTGAAGCTTCTACTTTTTATGTATTTTCTTGATCTTTTGCATTTTGTTTGAACTTCAAATTTGTAGTGTTCACATCTTCTGTCTTCTTCCTTGTAAATTTCCACTTATCTTCTGATTAATCTATCCTAGTTAATTTTTTTTTTTCTCTTCACTTAAATGATACAGGAGCACATGCCCATAGCAGGTCTACACTTGAAGTTCCTATATTTTGGTTCATTTATGGAGAGCCATTATTGGTTGACAAGCACTATCAAGCAAAGGCTCTTATGGACATGGTTATTATTGTCCAGTCGGAGCCATCATCCTGGGAAAGCCATCTTCAGTGTAATGGGCAGTCATTATTGTGGGATTTGAGGTCAGAATACTGGTCAATCTAACTTTGATTTCTTAATTCGCTTTTTCTCAAATGACCTATTTTAGTTTGGTGGATCTCTACATATTCTTTTGAAACTACCAGAAGTAGATTTGGGTAGGCAGACTTCCTCAGTTGCTTGTTCCCTTAACAATTTGTTTGTGTCTCTAGCTTCCAAATGCTTTTTCTTTTTCCCTTCAATTTTCTATCCCTTGTTTCATTTTCTGTGGGGCAAAAACTTCTGTACCTGCACTTGGGCAGTTAACGTTTGTAAGATATTTAATTTTACTTGAAAGTGGCCAATGAAATTAAGACATAAGCTGTATTCTCCCTTTTTCCCCTATCAGGAGGCCCATAAAAGCTGCAATGGCTGCTGTCTCTGAACATCTGGCTGGTTTACTTCCCCTTCATCTTGTCTATAGCCATGCCCATGAAACTGCGATTGAGGTATTAGCATGTGTAGTGTGGAAATGCTTATTCGACTTCATTTGTATATCTGCCTGATGACATGGTAATGGTTTTAAGCAGCTACCTTTCTAAGGAAGATTCACTATAAATTCCTCTTTCAGTTTATTGATAACACTAATATCAGAAATTTGACATAGGATATCTATATTTTCTTCATAAGTTCTCTTGGGATTGTACTTAATTTGTTGCCTTTGTTGAGGTTTGATCCTTAGTAGTCTAGTGACATCAAAATTTCCCTACTTTAGATGTTAATTCTTAGACTATGATTATTTCCTTATTCCTAATTTTCTTAATTTGTAACGGTGCTAATACATACAATGACATGTCATGTATATGAATAAATTATTTAAACTTAATTATTTAGTTTCATGTAAGATGGTTTTTGGATAATGCATAGTAAATTATACATCATATACTTTAGTTGATGTTAGGCTTTGAAAACACAAATTTGACTAGTTGGAATCTTCTATATGTTTCCCTGCTGTTATGTATAGTCTTTACCCTATCCTAATTGGAAAGAATCCATGTCGATTTATCAAATCCAACTACTGCGTTGTGTTCTTGGAAACGTTAAATGAATTCTTAATGCTTATGTGTATATGTCTGCATATACTTACATTGGAAACCATGAAAACGCTGGATTTATTTTAAAGAAACTAGTTGTATGTGCTTTGATATTTATACTTATACCAATTTTTCGAATGTCTTTCTAGATGGCATTTTGTGCTCATCATTGACTGTCCTCTCTCTCTCTCTCTCTCTCTCTCTCTCTCACACACACACACACACACACAAAGGCCCATGTCTGTATGCCTGCACGAATATGCAGAAGCATGTATCTTTTACTTCTCCAAACTTATGAACTCATGTTCTTTGATATTTCATTTCTCGTAGTGGATTGCACTAAATGATTTTGTATCTCCTATTTGTCTAGTTATATTATGGTGCTTGCAATATGACAGGACTGGATATGGTCTGTGGGGTGCAATCTTTTTTCCATAACTTCTCGTGGCTGGCACATATCACAGTTTCAGTCTGATACTATTGCTCGGAGCTATATCATCACGACCCTAGAAGAGTCTATACAATTGATCAATTCAGCCATTCGTCGTCTACTCATGGAGCGTACTTGTATCCTTGTCTTTTAGTTTAAGCAATTGAATAACTGGAAGGTAATTATGTGATAGAGTTAATCATATATGCAATATGAGGTAGAACTTCTATCTAGGCAGTTGAAAAATTGGGGTATTGTCAACTGTTAGTCTTATATCTTATGCTTGCCTACTGTTCAATAGATCTAGTTCCCACTGGTCTTGTCTATATATTGTAATGCTATTCTGAACGGTTGTGTGAATTCTGACATCTATGCAACTATTTATCATTGCTTTTCTGATTGTTAAATAAAGAATTGCATCTAGCTCTATCATTTCCTGCATCTTTCTACTGCTATTTGAAGACTTGACCACCACCAGCTGAAAAGACCTTCAGGCTCTTTCAGTCCAAAGAGCAAGAGCTTGTGAACAAGTATAACTATGTTGTTAGCCTGTGGAGAAGAGTGAGTGCCATTTATCTTCAGAATTCTTTTATTATTTCAAGTTCCTATTAAGTAGTTGCAGAACCTAGTTGATCTGAATTTTATCGTCTTTTCAGATCTCAAGCATTACTGGTGAATTGCATTATGTGGATGCCATGAGACTTCTTTATACCTTAGAGGACGCTGCCAAAGGGTTGGGCACTTGTCATTCATTATTTCAATAGGACCAAATATGAAGATACTATGATCTCTAATATATTTTGTGTGCATTAGACATCCCCCCCTTCCCCCTATTTATTATGCTCTACTTTTTGCTACAAGGCTCCATGGTCAGAACCTGTTCGTTTAGCACGGTTGGCTAAGAATTGAGGTAGCAAAAGACATTTCTGCAAGTTCGTTATTAACTCAAGAACACCTTTTTTTTCTGCAGGTTCTCTGATCAAGTAAACGCAACAATAGCGCTTCTCCACCCAGTTCACTGCACGAGAGAGAGGAAAGTGCATGTGGTGTTTGATATGACGACAATTCCTGCTTTCTTAGTTGTTCTTGGTGTTCTTTATATTGTCTTGAAACCAAGGCGACCAAAGCCAAAAATTAATTGACAATAATTATGGGTTGTATGTCATGAGGACTACAATGTGAAGTTATCTTGGAGGGGGAATGACCATGCATTTTCTTCCCCATATATGTTTACACAATTTGGTTTGTTGTTTGAGGCAGAAAAAAGTTAATTCAAATGTTGGTGGCGAAGTACAGAGGAATGGGGAACGAGATGGTAACCACATCGCCACCCGGTTCGGAGAAGCAAAGGACAGTTGATTTTAGCCTTGCATCATATACACTGACCTAGGTTATATATAACAGTGTCAAATTGTAACATAGAGTCCGCTGAATTCTTTTTGCAGTATAGAAATTACAGTCCACTGCATGTGCTTCTCAAATTAGTACATTTCTCTATGTGCTGGGAGATTAGAAACAAAGGCATATAGATTTTCATTTCTTTTTTAGTTCTTTTATTATCTTTTTTCATGATCCTCTTTTATAGTGTGTTTTTTAAGAGATTATCACATTTTCAGTTCTGGTGCTCATAGGAACACTGGTACCTGAAAAATAACGAGTTTATAAATAATAATAAAATATAATTCATAATTCATAATATGCTTTTCCAATAATTATAAAATCATAAAAAAGTGTTTATCCCTCTGACTCTGCCGTTCTGTTGGTAATTTTAGAGGTTAAAGTTTGCATATATGGGTTCTGATCATCTTTTAAATTATAGATATATGTATGTATTACATTTTTTATCCTCCGAAGCATCCTTTTTGTTTTCTTATTCTTTAAAACAAAAAAAATTGAATATTTATTCTTTAATTGGTTTTGTTTGATCAAAAAGAAGAATCTATTTCAACCTATATGTACTTGGGTGTGGGCATACATAACATAGAAATCACATGGAAAGAGTGGACAATTAGTTAGAGCTGTAGGTGCTATAGCGAAACTGATTGCAAAAGATGGGAAATTGGCCACATTAAAATTACCTTTTGGGGAGGTTCGTTTAATTTTCAAAAATTACTCTACAACAGTCGGACAAGTAGGGAATACTGGGGTGAACCAGAAAAGTTTGGGTAGAGCCGGATTTAAATGTTAGCTAGATAAGCATCCTGTAGTAAGAGATGGCTTCTTCTAAAGCATGTCCCGTTTGTTTAGCTCGTAACAATCCAATTAGTTCTCCGGGTGAAAAAATATTAAGACATTCTATTTTATGAAACCAATACTTTTGATGTTATGTGACGTACAATAATTTCTATATGCTTATTATGGATTTGCACCCATTGGGATCGATAAACCCTTTAGATCTTGTTAACCAAAGAGATGCGACTTTGCACTATAGTTAGCTCAGTACCAGGTTATTTCTTGGTTTCGTCTAGTCATTAATAATTTGATTATTTTTAGATAATAGTAGATAAAAACAACGCTCGTAAAGAGTCTTATTAAAACCAAGAAATATAGGCCTGCCTGCCATCCACACCAGAATAAATGGAGTTTTCCGAAAAAACCTGCTAGTGGAGGAAGACCTCTTAGGGATAAAAGACATAGGGCTAAAGGAAGCCAAAAAAGGATCTTTCGTGTATAATCCTGCATAATCTTGAATGTTATCAGTTTCGATATGTAGACCAAATAATAGAATACAAGTAAAAGTTCCTAGATTCGTGTAGATATAGAAGAGCATATAAGTTATCATGCTTGCATATCCACCATTTGAGTCTCCAACAATTATTCTAATAATTGCATATCCGATTTGACCTATGGACGAATATGCAAGCATACGTTTTATGCTTGTTTGAGTAATAGCAATGAGATTCCCCACTATCATGCTCAGAATAGCTAGGATTTTCAAAAGAAAATGTCATTCGTTTGATGAGAAATAAAAAGGAATATCGAAAATTCGGGCGGTTGAAGCTGAAGCAGGTACTTTCGAAGTAACAGAAAGAAAGCAACGACTCGAGTGGGAGAGTCAGAGTCGAAAAGAGGATTCCTCACTTCTTTCTCTCATTTAAAACTGTGCATGAAATTTTCATCTTCGATTTTGAATCAGAAGAGGGATCTCAAGAAATGACGGATCTATTCACTCTATCAATAACCGAGCCGGATCTGGTGTATCATAAGGGATTTACCTTTTTTATTGATTCCTACGGATTGGATCAAAAACAATTCTTGAATAAGGTATTCAACTCCAGGGATAAATTGAGAAAGAAATCTTTATTGGTTCTACCTCTTATTTTTTATGAAGAGAATGAATCTTTTTATTAAAGGATCAGAAAAGAATAGGTCTGAATCTCCTGCGAGAATGATTTTGAAGATCCAAAACAAAAAATAATGGTATTTGCTAGCAACAACATAATGGAGGCAGTCAATCAATATGGACTGATCCTAAATCTGATTCAAATCCAATATAGTACCTATGGGTACATAAAAAATATATTGACTCAATTCTTTTTAATGAATAGATCCGATCGCAACTTCAAATATGGAATTCAAAGGATCCAATAGGAAATGATACTCTGAATCATAGAACTATAATGAAATATACGATCAACCAACATTTATCGAATTTGAAACAGAGTCAGAAGAAATGGTTTGATCCTCTTATTTTTCTTTCTCGAACCGAGAGATCCATGAATTAGGATCCTAAAGCATATAGATACAAATGGTCTAATGGGAGCAAGAATTTCCATGAACATTTGGAACATTTGGAACATTTCATTTCTGAGTAGAAGGGCCGTTTTCTTTTTCAAGTAGTGTTCGATCGATTACGTATTAATCAATATTCGATTGATTGGTCTGAGGTTATCGACAAAAAAGATTTGTTTAAGTTACTGCGTTTCTTTTTGCCCAAGTTACTTCTTTTTTTGTCCAAGTTCTTCTCTTTTTGTCTAACTCACTTTCTTTTCTCTTTGTGAGTTTCGGTATCACGACCCGATCTGTGGGCCTGTGACCGGCACTAGGGAATGGATAGACGTAAGGCCACCGAATCCTATAGTAAGCCTGACACTCATTAATTTAATTAGATCTCATTTGATATTACTGATGTCATAATATATCTTAACCATTAAATTCTACATAATTAATTAGGTCTGCCCTAAGAATTAGGCAAGGCCCGAAACTACAATAATTTACAATTGACAAGTCTATTATTTCTGCTGCGAAGAATTTAAGATTTTATAAGTTAACATACCAAACCAATTTCATCACTCGATGATGAAGGAGTCGGGTTACTAGATAAGAGCCGCGGAAAAACTAACAATCACAGATCTGAAAAACAGTAAAATTGAGAGTGTCAGTCTCGAGAGCGAGTTAAAATCATATATCCAAAAGCATTTACAACACTTCCATAACACATTTATTTAATTTTAAATAAATACTAAGTCATGCAAAAATAAACGTGTCATGCCATGCTTAAATAAAATAATTTTCAAACACTATGGGACGGAATACCTCGGCATAATTCCCTAATTCCAACATTGAACATCTCGACTCTCTCTCTCATTCTAACAGAACTGGCGCCCAGAGAGCGAGGCTCGACCAGGATCCTTAAGTGCAGTTCAGACACTTAATTATTACTAACACTCTTAGCCTTTCGGCTCTCTTACACCAAAAAGACTGGCGCCCAGAAAGCGAAACTCGACCAAGGTCTTTAACTTCAGTCTGGTCACTTAAGTTCTAAATAAGCCGGCGCCCAAAGAGCAATGCTCGACCAAGGACCTTTATTCCGGCAAACACACTCTATTAAGCCCAGAGAGCGATGCTCGACCAGGGCAAGTCCTAAACTTTTCTTTTTCAATTTACCATTTTACCCTTTGCCTATCAATCTTGGATTTATACCGGTGCACTCATCAAATAGTATGATCCACTGCTGTCTCATCCTGAGTCAACACGAAATCGATAAAATCATAATGCGGAAAAATAAAATATATATAAACAGTACATAACTAAATAATCGAAATATTAATCATTTAATTAGAGATCGCGTAAAATATTAGCATGGCGCACGTAAGCAGATATATGACTCTAACTCACAACTTTAACGACCTCCTAACTCTGCTACGATGCCTCGAGTGGAGCGAGCCGAATTGACGGATTATCTAATCATGGAAAACAATTAATCAATAACGTTGAAACAGTTGACAATTAACCCTAGGTCTAGATTCCTAGGACTGACTGTCTAAAAATCTCGACTCGGAAGAATTCTACCGAAAATCCGGCAAAACCTCCCCTAAAATATAGACATTTACCCCCGTAAAAAGGGTCTAGGACCTGCCAGAAAACACTTCAAGTATTCAACAATTCATTTTAACGGGAGTCGGGTCCCCAAAATTTCATTATTTTTCCCGACTCCACCACACATCACAAAACACGACCTAAGGCAGACAATCCGATAACAATTATTGTAACACACAATATTTTTCTAATGCTCAACACAAATCAATAAACACATAATTTACCAAAGAATTCTAAAATCAACAGGCCAGAGAAATTACCGAGACGCTTGATCGCTCGGTCGACTCGCCTCCAACCGCCGGAGTCCGATCGACGATCCGAATGCACCATCGGACTCGAAACGACGCGCTGATGACGATCCCCACTTCCAATCTTTCGATCCGACCCCCGATCATCCGGACAGATTTACGGACGATCTCGGCCGTCGATTTTTGAACGGAGTCTGATCGCCATGAAACCGGTGCCATTGGAAAGCTTGAGCTGAGGGGAGTCCGGATATGTCCTCCGATCATCTATCCCTCGCTGGAGCTCGCCGGAAAAGCCAGAAAATGCGGCTGCCACGCACTTTCTCTCTCCATCGCAAACTTCTAACTCCGGCCACTATTTGCGTCTCCGCTGCCGCCAAAATGAAGCCCAAGCCGAAGGGAGTAGATCGCCATCCTACTCGGTTGCCAACGCCGCCGGGAACGCCCGGAATGGAGTCCGGAATCCGCTGCCGCCATCGCGTCTCTCTCGCTGTCTGGCGTCGCTGCTCGTTGCCGCCACGCTCGACAGCGCAAGTCGCTCCGTCGGCCAGCGTGCCGCGCCCCGGCGGTCGGCCACGGTAGCCGACGCCCTCTCTTCCTCCTCTCTCTCTCTCTCTCTCTCGGCCCCGACCCCCTCTTCTCCCTTTCTTTGCTTTCTTCTTTACATCGACAAAAGGGTCCCAGAACTTTTCTTTCTTATCATTTGGTCCCTCAATTGTTTTTAATTACAACAATTTCGTCCAGGAAATTTTTAATTAACCCTTAAACTTTTCTTTAGTTTTTCAATTAAGCGCCTAACAATTTAATTTGGGTCAAATTAAAGTTATTGAAAATATACAATTACACATTTACCCTTGCTTTTAAATATAAAGTTACCAAAAAGCCATTGCCGAAATATTTAATTATAAAAATACCAAACATATAAATTTTCATTAAAATCCCATAATAATAAAATTATACTCTTAATCTTTATTCCAAAAGAAATTTCCAATTTAGTCCTAACACACAATTAACTTAATTAATCAATTTGCTAAATAATTTTCAATTAAAATTTAATACCATTAGCTAAATAAAATGCTCTTTTCTCCAATAATTCTTTTACAAAATATCTTTTACAAATTCTTCCATAACTCTCAAATATAGTATTTAATATATATATATATACACATTTGGGGAAAATTTGAATAACAAAAAATATGAATTATTTCTCAAAGAATTTACTTAATTAATTTCTTAAAAGTTAAACTATTTGGATATAGAAAATAACTCCCTTATTTGTCTAGCATTAAAATTTCCATTTAAATCATTTCAATTTAAACCAAATAAAAAATAAAATTAAATTAATTTAAATAAAAACTCATTTATCAATTATTATTAATATTATCATTATTAAGGAAAAAATTCCGGGTATTATATTCAGGAATATTCCCATTCATAGGTCCGAAATCCATATATATAAATTGAAAGGTCTGAATGATCCACTCTGCAATCAGCTGTTAGAATCAATAGGTCTTCAAATTATTCATTTGAAAAAATTGAAACCCTTCTTATTAGATGATCATGATACTTCCTAAAAATCAAAATTTTTGATTAATAGAGGAACAATATTACCATTTTTGTTCAATAAGATACCAAAATAGATGATTGACTCATTCCATACTATAAAGAATTGCATGAAATCTTTTGATAACACATATTCCTATTTCTCAATGATATCCAAGGATCAAAACAATTGGCTGAATCCCATGAAACCATTTTATAAAAGTTCATTGATATCTTCTTTTTATAAAGCAAATCGACTTCAATTCTTGAATAATCTACATCACTTCTAGTTCTATTGTAACAAAGGATTCCCTTTCCAATGGAAAGGGCCCGTATCAAGAATTATGATTTTACGTATGGACAATTCCTCAATATCTTGTTCATTCGCAATAAAATATTTTTTTGGAGAGAGATACTATTTCACCAATCGAGTCACATGTATCTAACATATTCATACCTAATGATTTTCCACAAAGTGGTAAAGAAAGGTATAACTTGTACAAATCTTTCCATTTTCCAATTTCGATCTGATCCATTCGTTCATAGAGCAATTTATTCAATTGCAGACATTTTTGGAACACCTCTAACAAAGGGACTAATAGTTAATTTTGAAAGAACTTATTGTCAACCTCTTTCAGATGTGAATCTATCTGCACACACATATATAGATACACGTTTGCTTTTTACATTTAAGTATAATTAGTAATATGCCATGCATTAATTAATAGCAAAAGTAATTTGATTTTAAAATCTTATAGGAATGTTAGATTTTTGTTCTTAAAAGGAAAATAAAAATTATAATCTAAGGTTTATAGTATAATAGATATTAGACATGTTCAACTAGTCATCAAATTGGATTTAAATTCTATCTTGTAAAATTATATTAAATCTTTATATTCATTCTGTCGTAGATTTAATGATTATTTTATTATTTACCATGTGAAAATTAGCAAGTTCAATTCCAGTTAGATAAAAGAAAAGTGTTTTTATTTTAATTTAATAGATTAGAAGTATTTAAATAGAAAATATTACCAAAAAGGCTAGCTACTTAAGTAAAATTAAATAATCAATTTCAATTATAATTTAATTTTTAAATATAAAATTTAATTATTGAGAATAATTATTAATATAAATATAAAATATCTTATTTTATAAAAAAATTATAATCAATATAGAACTAGTAAAATAATAATGTAATAAATCTACAAATTTTTACAAACTAAATAGATGTTTCATATTATTAAAAATCAAATTATTGACATTAATGAGTGTAGACTAATATTTTTTAAGAGAAATAAAATCAGTACTAAATTTATCTAATAAAATACCAATAACTTTATATTTTGGCCAGAATAAAAAAATCTTTAACTTTTTTAAATTGAAGAAATATGTGGATATTGACCATTAAAAAACTTATATGATCAATCCAAAGTTTGAGAAGATACTTCAATAACGTTAATAATTTACATTAAATTTTATATTTATTTTATCTAAAAATAAAGAAATTGAATCAATATTTTAAAATGTTGGCCCAATCATAAATTTTATTTAAAATAAATAAAATTATAAAATTAATTTAGATTATATTAAAAATGCTAATAATGAATGATTTTTTAATTTCATTGATATATACTTTTACAACTTGTGCATTAAGAATTTGTATCAAGTGGATAAATAAATATATATATATATATATATATATATATAAAGTTATAAATGGAAATTCTTTTGATTTATGTGTATTTTAATCGTGAAATAGCACAAGATGAATATTAATCTTGGAGACTACGAATATTTAAATTAAATAGGTTATATTTACAAACAAACATATGATGAGATGCTTGAAAAAATAAAATTTTCATATGGTTAATAATGTATCTACTTATTGATGATAAATTATTAACGTTAGTATAAGTTTAATTTGAATTATAAGAATATTGAATTTAATTATTTAAAAAATTAAAAATTAAGTCAACCATGATATAAATAGATTAATTAATTTTTAAAAATAAAATTTAGATGAACCAATTATAATTTAAGGTTTATGTATTTCTAAATTAATAATATTTATTGTTTTTAAATTTAATAAGTATTTTATTTTATATTATAAACGAGTTTAGTTATTAATATTTACGTGCAGCGCGTGAGTAAAAAAACTAATATATTATAGATATATATGAATAAAAGTAGCACGAAAAAGACAAAACCTATTATTAAATCTTTGAACCTTTTTGTTTTATTTATTGAGTTCTACTTAATTAGGTTATTGAATCTTTATATTTTTATTTTTAAATTTATCAAAAATTTATATATAATTTATATAATTTTTGTTTTATATACTAAATTTTATACTTTTATTATTGTTTTAATTAATACTATGTCAATAAAATAAAAAGATTCAGAAATTTAATAAAATAAATAAAAATTAAGAAATTCAGTAAAATATAAAAACCTAACAAATAAATACAAATTAAAAGATTTTATAATATAAAACTGAAAATCTTAAAAATTTAAAAATTGCATTTCACAGAAAAAAAAGAAAAGTAGAAAGCACTTCTCTCTGGCTTTCCTTCCTTGCTGGAGTTTTGTACAGACAGCAGAGTTCTTTTTTTCTTTTCTTTTAATCAATTAAATATCGAAGCTGGACAAGTGTCGTTCAGTTAAAGAGTCCTAACTAAGCTTCCCTCCTTTTTTTTAATCTTTTCTTATTACTTCCACAGCACAAACACTTAAAATTTTCTTTCTTTTCATTTCCTAAATCATCTCAACCACCATCATTTCCTCCAATTACATCATGTAGCCTTCTTTCATCCAATTAAACCTGCTCAATTATTACATAACATGATTTCTTCCCATCTTCCATCCAATTAAACAAATCTTGATTTGAATGTTAGATCATAAGATGGTTAAACAAGAAGAAGAGGAAAGGCTATTGTGCAAGTACACACTGGATGAGGCACTTGCTGCTGTTGGTTTTGGTAAATTCCAAGGACTTGTTCTTGTTTATGCTGGATTGGGTTCTTTTGCTGAAGCAATGGAAATGATGATTCTCTCTTTTGTGGGACCTGCTGTTAAATCTGAATGGGGACTCTCCTCTTCTCAGGAGAGCCTGTTAACCAGTGTTGTTTTTGCTGGTATGCTTTTTGGAGCATATTCTTGGGGACTTATCTCTGACAACTATGGAAGAAGGCATGTTAGTTTTATCTTGACTCTTTGTTTTACTTCAATTTAAGCTTCAGGTTATTAGCCACTCGTTCTTATTATTGCAGGAAGGGTATCCTGGGCTCAACTCTTCTAACTTGTGGAGCAGGATCACTAAGTACTTTCTGTCCCAATTATATATCATTGATAACTCTTCGTTGCCTGGTGGGTATTGGCCTTGGTGGTGGACCTGTTTTCTCCTCTTGGTTTCTAGAGTTTGTTCCTGCTTCACATAGAGGCACATGGATGGTTGTCTACTCAACTTCCTGGACATTTGGTACTATTTTTGAGGCTACACTTGCATGGGTATGTTCATTCATTTATTCTCCAAAGCGTTCTGCCAGTTTTTCCTTCTCAAAGATTAGTAAAATTCATTTGAGTTGCTGGATAATTGTAAGCCTCAAGCAAGAGAACATAAAGGGTTGCATGGTACCGGTATACTTTTCATTTCCAAGCACTTGTAAGGTTAATATCTGTAGTCTATGTAATGTTATCACTTGATTTGCCTAAAGTTGAAGGCTTAATAGACCAGTGTAAAAGCTCTGCAGAAAAGAAAGTATGATGCTCCCTACGAATTCTCAAGCATAACATGGCATGAAATTTTCAGTTCATCACACAACAGAATTTTTCTCAACTTTTAGATATTGATTGCATATTCACTACTTACTTTCATAAAAATCTTGCCTTTATTTATGTGAATTCTTGGTCTAACAAACTGGAGAGTAGATCCATAGTTCAACCAGTTTTGGGTTAAGAGAAAATTTGGAAAATGGTGAAGTAGCTTTAAAGTCAGGTATCAAACTGGACAGCTCATGTGATTTCTTATACTTAAAGAACAATGCATGTCTTATTTATAACATAAAATGCTTAAAGTATTTATGGTTCTGAAAAATATTCTCAATTTGTATTTCTTTTGACCCCCTGTTAAAAGCCTTTCTCTTTCCTGCTTACTCATGCATGTGGAAATGATGGAAATGTTAGGCATCTCCAGGGTATCAAGTTAAAGGTTAACTTGACTTTGTTCAATTGCCATATATGCTTCAGGGGAATATTTAAGCTGATTTGCACAAGGTTCATAAAATAAAGAAATTTACTATTTAAAAAGTTCATTTAACACTTTTTTTATATCTTATCAACGGGGAAGTTCTGTTCTCCTTAGACGCTATAAACAATTTGGTGTTTAATGACCAAAGAATCGGGTCCTTAATACTGCATTGTCATAAATATTGCAGATTGTGATGCCAAGATTAAGTTGGAGGTGGCTACTTGCATTCTCCTCTCTGCCATCAATTGTTCTGCTTCTCTTTTATCGTCTTGCACCAGAGTCTCCAAGGTATCTATGCACAAAAGGTAGATTCACTGATGCACATAGAATTCTGGAGAAAATAGCTCTACTAAATCAAGCAAAACTCCCGGGGGGGATTCTTGTTTCTGATAGTACAACTGGACTGGATGAAGAATCTTCCTCCTTAAGCCATCAGCCCTTATTGTCTTTGGCCAGAAAAAGGGTGTCCAGTTTTAAATCCGCTTTCTCATCATTTTTCATGCTTTTCTCATCAAGATTAATAAAAACAACACTTCTCTTGTGGGTGTTGTACTTTGGAAACTCGTTCTTATATTATGGTATTATATTGCTGACCTCGGAGCTGAGCGGCAGACAAGACGAATGTCGCTCAGCTACCTCAAGCTTGGAAAATCACCAGGATGAGAACCTCTACATAGATATATTTATCACCAGTTTGGCAGGTATTGCAGATCTAGTTTTTTTTTCTTTTTTTCTTATTCATAGTTTCTTCAACTATAGGGTAATTTTTTATACTTTAAAACTAACTTTTGCAGAGCTTCCTGGGATTATTTTATCTGCAATTACTGTGGATAGATTTGGTCGCAAGCGTTCCATGATATTTATGTTTGTTGCGGCTTGCATTTTCCTTTTGCCACTTGTTTCCCATCAGAGTGCAGTCTTGAGAACATCATTTTTATTTGGTGCTCGCATGTGCGCCATAGGAACCTTCACAATTGCATGCATATATTGCCCGGAGGTAAGTTCTGGATACACTGAACATGCTCATTGAACATGTGATACCAACAGATACTTGTTTAGTTTCTTCCTTAATAATCCAATTGCTAACTTTTTGAGGGTCAACTTAGAAGAAACCTATTTAGACAGTCTGTTATAATTTAGTCTGAATTTATTCTTCTTTCTTTGCCTATCCTGCAGCTATATCCGACCCCCGTGCGAACAACAGGTTCTGGAGTTGCAAGTGCTGCGGGGAGGATTGGCGGGATGATATGCCCTCTGGTAGCTGTTGGACTGGTGACTGGATGCCATGTTGAGGCAGGTATAATTGTATTTGAGGTAGTAGCAGCTATTTCAGCAATTTGTCTTCTCTTCTTCCCATATGAAACCAAAGGATGTGAATTAAGCGACAGTGTAGGTCCATTTGATCCTAAGCATAATAATCTTGTTGGATGATAAGAGTGCGTAGAGCTTCATTCTTAAGAATGCAATGTACAAGTATATAATTGAATCAACGAGCTGCAATTACATTTTTTCTTTTCAAATTTCTGTATTCTGTAAATATCTTTTTTGAGAGTAGTGTCCATTTTTGCCTCAAGTACTCCATATGTGTTATTATTATTATTCTCCTTGTGTTTTTCATTTGAGTATTTTCTATAATATTTTCAGTTTTTTCACGTGTTTGTTCACTGAGCATGTCAAAAGTCGAGTTATTTCAAATGAATATAATAAATATAATTTGACAATAGATATGCGACATTTTGACTTCTAATCTAAAAAATTATGCGAGCAACAAAAAAGACCGATATTACTTAGATTATAAGCTAGACTGACGCGATTTCATTAAATTAAACGCAAAACTAATTAATAAGTTAAAAATTAAGCTAAAGAACTAAATAAACGGTGAAAATTGTGCTTAATGATATAAGCAATTGAAATGAGCTTGAAAATTGAGCTGGAAATAAAGTACCCTAAACTAAGAGCGGTAGATTAAAAAGCTAAAGATTTTGTGTGCTAAGAATTTGAAAGCATTAGATTAAAAACTGCATATTAAAGTAATTAATTTGCAAGAAAATAAATATTGAAATTAGAAAATTGGAAAACTTAAAGATTTAATTGCATAAAAAGTAAATGCTTACAGAAATGTAATTGAGTGGTTTGGTATCTCTTAAACTAAGCTTTAAAGAATCGCCTTTCAACTAGCCTTAATGTTTGTTCTATCAGCATTCTACTGCTGCAAAAACACCCAACAAATGCTAATAGAATGAGTAAGATTTCTTTTGGACAATTAAAATGGAATTAATTCATCTCCTCCCTTAAGAGGAAAAAGAAGTTGCAAAGAAGGGGTAGTTATCCATGACGAACATAGAGAATTATTTAGAGTAGGAAAAGCTACCCAATATGCCACTATATTACAAACTACTGGTACAAAAAAGAAAGATGCTATTCACAAAATGATAATATCTTGTTAGCAGGAAAAGTTTACAAAATGATGTCATAAGTCTCTAATCCTATTCACAGAATCCACTGATAACTCAATTACAAAGTGAGCGATTAGCAAGATTTTGAAAAGGCTAACCTGATCTTCAGAATACCTACAAAGATGGTTAGAAAGCGGCAAACAGAGTTGTCTGACCATTTACTCCGATGATTAAATCAGTAATTTATAAAAGGGTGGTTGTCAGCATTTAATTTTTAGATTTAGATATCGAGGAAATTACAAAAAATCCGATGATGAAAGTTACTGCCTTTCTCAAGTCTCGAGGGATTGAGGATGGGTGAATATCAGTTAGGATTGAGAATAATTAAAAAAAAATGCTTTTAAAGAAACAATTTAGACCCAATTGGTAAAAAAGTTTAAGTTTGAGGGGTGAAATAACAGTTTTTACAAGTTCATGAACTAAACTGTAAAAAGTTTTAGAACTTTTTACCCCCTTAAGCCAATGAGCTCTGCGTAAGCCGATCGGCTTAGCATAGATCCGAGTCGGCTCTGTGCAATGCCGGTCTGCTCTATGCAGTGCTGATTGGTTCAAAAATTGAATTTTCACGTTGTTTTTTAGTATTTTTCACTTTAAAACAACAAAATAAATAAAAATACATCTTCTATAATGTTTTATTGATAATTTATTTAATTTTTTTAATGATTTTCATAATATTTTTAATATTTATTAATAATTGTTATTGAACATTTTGATAAGTTCAAAAACTAAGTTTTTTTTATTATGGATATTTATCAAATAAATTAGAATGTATATCTAAGTCTCTAGGATTTCTTTAAACTTTTCCCTATAAATAGAAAAGGAATCTCCAGGTTTAGAGATTGGAAACTGAGTACAAAATGATTGATAAGATTTTAGCAATACATACTGTGATTTCCAAAAGCAATCACAAAACTCAATAAACACTTTAGATTCCTACTCCATTTATGAATCAACTTCCTCATCTACTTCTGAGACTCAAATAACTGCTCAATATGGTGACAACCTAAGGATTCTAAAAATTATACCATTATTATTTCTTATTTTATAATTTTTTTTATGATTTTGCTATTTCGATTATTAGAAACATGTTAGAAATAACATGATCTACTAGGTTTGGATGTTTTATAAATGCTAGGAATATTTAGGAATGGTTCTTGGCATGATTTACTTGATTTTGTAATATGCATGCTTGCTGGGTTTTGAATCAGATAACTTCCATGTTCTTAGATTCCAAATCTGATGAATTATATGGGTAGACTAACATGTTAGATAACATGATTGCATGTTCTTCTTGTGTCTAAAATGCTAAGAATCAAGTCTCTATGAGATTTATGGGATTCTCCTTCATGCATGTTTTTTGGATTTTGAAACGGATAATTTTTATTCTTGGATTTTCAATCTTAAATAATTATGTGTATAAATCAATATGTTAGGTAAGGTTGATAATCCATAGGTTCACATAGTTTAGATCTAAGCATGTTAGAGTTTCATGATTAGTTTAATGGCCATGTTCCTAGAGATTCGCCATGTTTTAGGAATTGCCATGTTCATTCACAATAAGTTTCCCTTTTCATTACTTTGATCTTCTTTGTTCTAAAATTAGGTTTATTTACGTATTTTGTTTTGTTTTTTGAATGTGTTTTAACCGTTTTTTGTATGTTTGTTTGTACATGGATCACAGATGAATGAGGAATCAAATATCAAAAAACCAAAACCGGCCTAATCAGGTAGCCCCGAACCGATCAACTCAATACTAAAAGCCGATCAGCTGTGCATTGAGCCAATCGGCTCTCTGATTTCACCCAATCAGTGGTTCTCGAATTTTTCCCTAATTTGCGGATTTTCGACCCCTTTCGACGATTTTTGCCTATTTTGACATAGATTAGCCATTTTTCTTGAGTTGTTTAAGGGTTATAATAGTTAGGTTTATTGTTTTATTTTTTTTGTTTTATTTTGATGATGCATGGCCAATAATTGATTACATGATTGTAAACTAAAATTGGACATCTAGACTTAGGCCTTAAAATTTGATCTTGGTATGGAATTAATAGTCCATTAGGTTAAAAAGATGGTAAATTGGGCTTAAATTAAATCCAATTAGACTTAGGTGGCCTTTGCCATGTTTAATTAATTAATTAACTCGTTTAGAATAGGATCACTGAATTGGGCCTTGGCACGCAAATGTAGTCCATTTAGGTTAAATCTTGGTAATCAAACATAATTCGTAATTTGGCTAGACTAGGTGTTCCTCTTTGTACATAATTAAATAGTTAATTTAGACTAATAATATAATTGAAAATTGGGCTTAATAAATGGGCTAGACTTAGGTGGACCTTATATGTTGCAGTGCTTGATGTATAATAATATAACTGTTGCATTTATAGAAAATAGCCCATTAAATAATACAATTAAAGACAAAGATACACAAATAAGGAAGTTGGCTTCTAGATCCATCTCTGGATTTGTGGCATAAGCTTCCTTATGGAATCGAGAAACATCACTCATTAGTAAAAGTGTCCCGGTTAATTACCGAGTGGTGAATCCCATCTTTGCGCTAGTATTTGTGACTAGTTAGCATGTTTCTGATTAGGTTGAAAAGTCTTGCAGCGCCATAGTCGCTAAAGTTACTTGGGTGCACACCCGAAATCAGCGCTTGCCATATAGTCAAATCTCTTTTCTTTTAGTGTTTTTGTCTTAACTTTTGCCTAAGCCACCCTTTCGGGTTTTCAACTTAGCAGACTTTATTTTTACCTAAGTCGCCCTTTCGGTTTTTCAACTTAACTTTTTTCTTTTCTTTTCTTCTTTATGTTTCTTTTTCTTTTTGCAGATTTGGCTACGTGAGAAGCTTTAGATATTGACTTCCCCTAACTTTGTCCAATTTAAGAGGATTAAAAAACTAGCTGCTCTATCTAAGGATGAAAATGCATATGCGAAGAGGATGAGGAGATAAAATTATGCTTCTTTTCAGATTTCATTCATTTTACTTAGAACTTTTAGCTTTTTCTTCTTTTAGTTAGTGTGTAAAATGTTAAACAGACACGCGTATATTTGATAATAATTCTATTCATTTAGTAAAATCCTAGATGGGTACATTTTGATTTCTTATGATATAACTCCTATCATCATCTAGTTTTTTTTATATTTTTTACATGATTATTTTCTCTCTTTTTTCCTGACTTTTGCCCGACCAACCTTTTTAGGTTTTCTAATAAGCAGGCTATCTTTTCTATGTTGAGACGATCTATGTTAATTGGTTCAGTGAACTCGTTGCCCTTTAGGTCTAAGATCTTAGCAGCACCTCTAAGCAAAATTTTCTTTAACAAGTACGGGCCTTCCCAGTTTGGCTTGAATTTCCCTCTTGGGTTGAATGTAGTAGGTTTTGTATGCTTTAATATTAGATCACCAGCTTTAGCCTTTCCTAGCTTTACTTGTTGAATGCCCTGACTAGCCTATATTGATACAACCGCATGTGGTATAGGGCCTTCATCATTTGCTCATCAACCAAAGCCAATTCCTGGTACCTTTGCTCAACCCACTGACACTCCAGTATTTTAGCTTCCAATACAACTCTCAAAGATTTTAACTCTAACTCAACTGGAAAAATTGCCTCAGTCCTATAAACCATAGAGTATGGCATTTTCCTAGTCGATGTTCGCTCAGTTGTCCGATATCCCCAAAGTGCAAAAGGTAATCGAAATCACCAGTCCTTGTGATTCCATACCATCTTCGAAAGTATTTTCTTCATATTCTTATTGGCTGCTTCTATCGCTCCATTCATTTGAGGTCTATACAGAGAAGACTAGTGATGCTCGATCTTGTATTCCGCTAGCAGGTTTGTTGTCTCACCCATGAATTGTACCTTGTTATCTGTCACAATGGGACCCCGTATCTACAAATCATGTTCCTTTCTATAAATCTGGCAATCTGCCTTGCCCCACGGTGGTGAATGGCTCAGCTTCGACCCATTTCGAGAAGTAGTCAATTGCTACGACTATGAACTTGTGACCATTCGAAGGAGACTTTATTTCTCCGATGCTGTCGACCCTCCAAGCTGCAAAAAGTCAAGGAGACATCAAGTTGTGCAGCTCGGCTAAAGGCACGTGACTCAAGTCACTGTACAACTGACATTCAATGCATCTCCTCACTACCGCTATGTAATCCTTCTCCATTATTAACCAGTAATAACCTTACCGCATGATTTTCCTGGTCAACACTATGCTGCTCACATGAGCCCTGCATATACTCCCTTATGCATGCCTACATGGGATAGTAGGCATGCATGCCATAAGCTCTTAAAGTAGATTAAAGCAAACAAGGTAATGTTTTTCAGTATAAGTCTAAAGTCTGCATACTTTTGGGCCTAAGGCCTGATTCCATATGTTTTTGGGTCAAGGCTTCCAATACGTGGGCTTAAGTACTTATAAGGAAAAAAATATCTCAAATAGCAAGCAATAAGATTCTAAAGAAAAATTGTTATTGTCATTACCGTGAGCTCAGTCTTGGGTAAGGATAAAAGGCTCTCATAGGTAAAAAGTGTTCTTCCTTGGCTCATCTCCCCACTCAAAGGTCCCTGCGACCAAGGAAATTCACTCATTACTCGTGAGTGATGGTTAGCCAGTGTTGCAATTCTAAGGTTAGAGTGGAACCAAAGAACCACTAACCAACACCATCGGAGCTATTGGGACCAAAACATATACATGCAAATGATGCAAGAATCACTTGTTAAATAATAAAATTAAAGACAAAGATACACTAGAATCAACTTCTCTTATCTAGAATGGGTTTGTTGGCCTAGTTATGGAAATTTTTGGGTGCTTACTCGATTTTTAATGCACACAAGCCCATATAAAAATAAAAAGAAATGGGCAAAATAGAGATAATTCAAAAGCCAAATCCATATTTTATCTTAAAAAATCCAAAGTATACTAAAGTCTCAAGTTTTGCAAGCAATCAAAAGAAAAATACAAAGGAAAGTCAGAAGCCGGAGTTCTCTCCTGAACTGCCATCTCGTCATTTGATTCAGTATCCATCCCTTAGGTCTATAAAGCCAATAGCTTAAGGGCCAGTGTATCGATCCATGTTACTGAGCATCAAGTTGGGGTTGTCGATCGTCTAGTTGCCCCTGCAGTCCCTCTATTGAAAATCCGAAAGGAGAATTAGTTTGCACATTACATGCACACATATTGCATAAAACATTTTCTTACCTATCAGTTCTTGCCAAGGACAAAGAACTGTCTCCTTGCAACATCGACCAATCGATGTGCGTGCTCAAACTGATCCCTTTGAACCTGTATTTCTATATATGTTACTAACTCTTTCAGAAAAACCAAGAGGTGAAACCACATAAGAAAAGAATAAACTTATATGGTGCAAGTGCTGGAAATGAATCTTGAAGGAAAATACTGATCTATGGTGAACCGGTGCGCCATCACCCCATGTAGGCTCGAGTATGAAAACATCGGATCAGGAGGGAACAAAACAATCTTTAGAACTACATCAGACATAGATGTAGAAGTTTCCTTCTGAAGCAACACCAACAAAAGAGCCTGCTACATGTGAAGGCTTAGAGCGTCGGGAGGACCATCCCTCAGTCAGCTCACAAGCAGCAAGAGCCTGGCAACAAGTTTTGTAAATAAATGATTAAAAAAGCAATGCACGATAAAAGAAAAAAATAACCCTAAGTGAATCCGAGAAAATACCTAAGCAATGGCATCATCATCAAGCGGCACAACCCCCAACAGTTGAGGGATGAATAAGGTATAGCTCATCAGCTAGGATTGGATGGTAAGGTCTTCGGGCTCATCATACCCGACCAAACACTCTGCTAGCTCCTCCCCAACAAGATCCACTATCCAAAACACGGGACGAGGATCCACTATCATAGAAAATGAAGTTTAAGCCAAGAAATTACCTCTCCGACAGCTAAAAAAGCGCGATAGGTGTTCAATTTTGCTAGAAGAGGAATCTCCTCTCCTTTCACAAGCCCAAGATCATTCTAGTAAAAAATCGGATTAGAAAACTCATAATTCGATGCGAATAGGGTGCGTCCAACGAACCTAGAAGATGAACTTGCCAATTGAGACTGATTTTGTAGAAAACAGTTAAGAATTGATTGAGAATTTAAATAAAAAGCGAAGAGAGCTTTAGAGAGAAAAGTGAGAAAAATGGGTAAAGTGAAAGAATAATGTGGATAAAGGTACTTATATGTCCTAAGGAAGGGGCAAAAATTTCATTTACGTTTTCGACCTGTCAAAATTAAGTTTTAGTCCAAAAAGTTAGTACAAGTTTGCAGAAGACAAGTAGAAGCCTAGTTGACACCCTAAGGGGGAATTTCTAGAAAAATTACAAGTTTGGTCCCCGGCCTAGCAAAATTATATTTTAGTCACTAGATGGGCCAAATGCCAATATAGCTTCCGGAAAGCATCAAAAATCAAATTGTGCCCTGAGGTGGGAAATTTCAACCTAAATACCCGAAAGTAGAAAATTATCAAATTAACCTGAAGTGGTAAAGTTTTTCCTAGAATGGAAAATAGCTAGTGGGAAGTCTCTACAATCACCAACTCAACGGGCGTAGCTCTTAATCCCATAGTGTGGATTTCAATTCAACTGGTGTAGTTCCCTAAAAAGTAGGCGAAGTCCTCATTCCAAGCAGGCGAAGTCCTCATTCCAAGCAGGCGAAATCCTCGACCCAAGCAGGCGAAGTCCTCAATCCAAGCAGGCGAAGTCCTCAATCCAAGCGGGTGTGGTCCCCATATTGAATCAACAATCGAAGTTTGAGCTTACGAGACGTGGCTTCTACAACTCACATATCCTTTTGCTATATCCTTAATGTCTATGATTTATCTTATTTTATTTAACGTATTGCATGTTCATAAATTTTGAAAAATCGAGGGCAGCAGTCTGCACCCTTTTTCCAGATCTAGATATCAAGGAAAAAATGGAGAACCCTATGATGAAAGTTACTGCATTCTCAGGTCTCGGCAAGTGAAGGACAAGCAAATTCAAAGCTAGGATCGAGGTTAATTGAGCTGGAATTACCTTTTTAAAATTAATTTAGATTAAATTATCAAAAAAAATAAAGTTTGAGGGTCAAAACGACAGTTTTCACAAGTTTAGGGACCTAATTGCAAATTTTTAAAACTTCCTCTACATAGAGCCGATTGGGTTTTTTGCACTCTGACGTCTTTTTTTTATGATTTTACGTCCATATACAAATTCTAAAAGGTTTTCTTGACGATAATTATATTTTTATTAATAATTATTTAAATTTTAAAAATAAACTCTGATTTTTATCAATATAATCGTAAAATATATCGCCTCCCTTAGGGTTTTTCTTGAAAGCCTACCACTATAAATAGAAAGAGGTAGTCAAGGGTTAGGGTTAACAATTAAGAGCTTAGTTTTGGCAGTAAGTGATATCGATACTTGAAAAATACTGAGAAAGAAAATATACAGAGAAAAACCAGAGAGAAAAAAGAAAAGAAAAAGACTGTCGTTCTTGTTTGACAATAGAAGGTTCAAGCCACTAAAAAAGAACGGTTTTAGAAAATATGCCACTGAAGAAAGAATCATTTTTAGAAACTTATTTCTAAATTGACAAAAGATTTCTCTATATCAGATCTAACACTGGATTCATACCCGGTCTTCGACTCAATTGCATCCTCATCACCTGAGACTCACAAGTCTATCAATTACGGTGACAACCTGAGGTTCCTTCAATCATGCATTCACCATCGTCATAAAATATGTTCCTTTGTTCCTTTTTGTTTTTTTTGGTTATTTCTTTTTAAAAATATGATTAGGATTTTGATTTATAATGAGTGTGATTAGATTAGGATTTTTTATGAATATGCATGATTATTGGGTTTTAATATGATAATAAGAACTCTAGGATTTTGAAATATGATATATTGGTAATTAGAGTTTTGGTTCTAATTAGAAATATGTCATAGGATTAATGATTAGATCTATGTTTCCATTATGATTAGGTAATTAAACATGTTCAATGTAATTGCTTGAAAGATTTGTTATATGTTAGTTTACTGTACTTAGGTTTTTTTATCAGTTTAGGGTTTTGATCATTCAATTGACTCCTATTATTTTTATTTTAATATTTTTTATTCTATTTTTTTATTCTAATTGATTTCTTTGTCTGTGCATGTGAAATTCGGCTCTGGGGATGCAAAATACACTGAAGAATCGTTGAAAGTCTAGCCTAAAACCCTAGAGTCGATCGGCTCTACACATATAGTCGATCGGTTGTTCAAGCCCAGCCTCCATTTTTTTTGCATAATTTTTTATGTATTTCGACATTTGGTATAGTTTTTAGGTCTTTTCTTTTCGCAATCGTAGTTGTAGGCCGAGTTGTAATAACTTTCTATGTTTATTTTATTTATTTTATTTATTGCATGGTTAATTAAATATGTGTTATATGATTGATTAATTAAAATGGGTCACATAGACTTAGGGTAAAATCTGGATCCAACATGAAGATAGTAGTCTAATAGGTTAATTAACATTAACTGGACCTAAAACTCTAAAATCTAAGTAGATTTAGTGGGCTTTGGCATACTTTAATTAGGACTAAGGCTTAATTAGAATTAGGATCACAACAAAAGAGCCTAATCATAATAAGTAGTCCATTAGGTTTAAATGCTGGAATCTAAGGCATAATATATAATTGGGCTAGACTAGGTGGCTATATACATAATAAATTAGTAAAGTAGGCTTAACAACTCTAATATGGGCTGGGTTGAATTAAAATGGGCTAGACTTAGGTGAATTATGTGTATTGTTTTAGCATGTTTGTGTATAAATTACTTGCATTTATAGGGAATAACTTGTTAAATAAAAAAATTAAAGACTAATATACACAAATAAGGAAGTTGACTTCCAAATCCATCTCTGGATTTTTGGCATAAGCTTCCTTATGGATTCTAAGAAACACTACTCATTAGTAAAATATCCTGGTGATTACCCGGGTGGCGACTCCCATCTCCGTGCTAGTCTCAGTGATGAGTTAGCGTGTTCTTGAAAGCCTTATAGTATCGTAGTCGCTAAACACACTTGGGTGCACGCCTAAAACCAGCCGCCAAACCTTAGGTTAAAAATTGGACCCAACATGAAAACTATAATGCATTAGGTTAATCAAATGGTAATTGGGCTAAATCTAAAATCAATATAGACCTTGTGGGCTTTGCCATGCTTTAACTAATTAATTGGGTCATATTATATTTAAGATCATATAATTGAGCCTTTATATAAAAAGTAGTCCATCTGGGCTTAAAGGCTTGGAATCAAAAGCATAACTTGTAATTAGGCTAGACTAGTTAAAGCCTTATATATAATTAATTAGTAAAGTAGGTTAATAAATAAAAACCAGGTTGCGCTTAATAAAATTGGCTAGACTTAAGAGGACCTTACATGTTGTAGTGGATGCTTGTAAATATAGTGTTGTATTTATAGGGAATAGCTTGTTAAATAATGAAATTAAAGACTAAGATACATAAATAAGGAAGTTGGCTTCCAAATCCATCTCTAGATGTGGCGAAGCTTCCTCACGGAATCTAGTACGCCATTCAAATTAGTAAAAGTGTTCCGAAGAATTATCCGGGTGGCGACTCCATCTCCGCGCTAGTCTTTATGACTAGTTAGCGTATCCCAATTAGGTTGAAAAGCCTTACAGTGCCGTAGTCGCTAGAGACACTTAGGTGCATGCTTGAAACTGTTGCCTACACTTGTGAATTCAAAGCTCGTGATGGCAGCACAACAAAACTGGAAACAGGGCTCACTAACCGGGGTGTGGAAGGTGTGAGTGGTGTCCATCCACTTCTCGAGTAATATGTAGACCGAAGTATGGTTCGTCCTCCCGATAACATATGGCAATGTATCAATGGATCAGCAAAATTTATTGTCGCCAATCCTAGCCTGCACAAAACTCGGTACCTCATCGAACCACTTGCGAGAACCATAGAAATTTCCAACAAACCATATCGATACGGCGTTGCTCTGAAAAGCGTAAACATAGGAATAAAAACACAACGCATATGCATAAAGTCCCCAAACAAGAAATAAGATTTAATGCAAGAAAAATACCTCTCTAATGCCGAAAACGGCCAGTGAGTGTTCAATTTTTCCAAAATAGGAATTTCCTCCCCTTTGACAAGCCCAAGAAAATTATGGCAAGAAATTGGTGCTGAAAACTCCCAATTTGATGCGGTTGGGATACGTCTAGAGAATCCTATGAAGAGCTAGCCATTTCAAGACTAATTTCATAAAATTTGGTTGAGAAATGAGTAAGAAATCAAAAAAAGGGCAGAGAAGGGTTTGAGAGAAAAATAAGGAGAAATGGATAAAGTGAGTTATAAGTGGATGTAAGGATATATACATCCAAAAAAGGCAAAAATGCCATTTTTGTCCCGACCTTCCAAGTTACACTTTAGTTCCCAGATGGGTCAGTTGCCAATATAGTCCCCAAAAGACATATTTCAAGTCAGTTGCATCTCGAGATGGGAATTTTTAAAAAATATCATTTTGGTACATGACCCAATAAAACTGCACTTTGGTCCTCGAGTGCATCAATTACCAATACAGTCTATCAAATTAAATTGCACCCCAAAGTGGAAATTTCAACTAAAAGTCAAATTTAGTACCCAAAAGGTGGTAAGTCAACCAAAAATTTCAAGCAAGTGAAGTCCTCAAAAATCAAAAGCAGGCGAAGTCCTAAAATATTCAAGCAGGCATAGTCCTTAAAGCTTAAGCAAGCGTGATCCCCACATCAAATCAAGGTTTCTTTTACATCAATTCGAGCTTATGGGGTATGGCTTCTACAGCTCATTAATATACCCTTTTATCGTATCCTTAATATTATGAATTGTCTCAATTTATTTAATCGCATACGTGTTCATAAATTTCAACAAACCGGAGGCAAATGTCAACACCTATTTTTCGGATCTAGATATTGAGAGAATTATAGAAATGATGAAAGTTATTGCCTTTCTTGAGACTCAAGGGATTAAAGACAGGCAAATCCAAGTTAGGGTTGAGAATAATCAAATCAAAATAACTTTCCTAGAATCAATTTGGACCCAATTGTAAGAAAAAATTAAGTTTGAAGGTGAAATGACAGTTTTCTACAAAGTACATGGACTAAATCGCCAAAATTTTTAAAATTTTCACCCTTTGAGAAAATTGGCTCTATGTACATCCGAATCGGCTCTACACAGAACCAATTGGCTATTTTCTAAAATGCGACGTCGTTTCACACATATTTTTACTTATAACGTCGAAATTGATAAAAATGAGTATCTAGAAGTGATTTGTGATAATCATTAGAGACTTTAAGTATTTTTAGTGATAATTATTTGAATTTAAAATTTTTTATTTATTACCATATATTAATTTGATAAAGAGAAAGATAATTGATATTTTTTAGTTTAAAATAATTAACAATTATCTGGTTTATCTAAACTTTTCTAATCCTACTGCTATAAATAGAATAATATGCCTAGGTCTAGGGTTAGCTACACTCTTTAATTATTAGCAACATTCATTAGGCAGATTAGACTAGCAACCTAGACTCTAGAGACGTTTAAAAGGCAGAAGGTCTTTTTTTTGTAACTATAGAGTAAGTCACTAAGAAAGAACTCTAAGTTTAGAAAACTTTTTTGCGAGAATGACAGAAGACTTCCCAAAATCTAAGCAGGACTGGATTCTCAACCGATCCTTGATTCAACCGCTTCATCTTATCCAAAGACTCGCAAAACAGTTATCTAGAGTGACAACCTGAGGGTTCCCCACCATCTAGCATCAACCACATCTTTTCCCTTTTAACTCGTTCTTTTGTTTTATGATTCTAGAAACATGATTAGTATTTTCTTTTATTTTATGTGTTTTACATGATTAGATTAGGGGTTATTATGAATTGAAATGTTTTTGGCAATACTGAGTTTTGAATATGATAATATGTATTTTTATTAGATTTTGAATCTGATTAGTGAAATGATTATGGTAATATGATTGATTTGTATTTCTACATAATTGGATTAGATCTTTAAGATTACATTATTGAAATTTAGAATCTGTCTTGAAATATCCCATTTACTTACTATTTGTTTTGATTCTTAGAGTTTTGATGTGCGTAAAATACACACATCTAAATGGAGTTTTTAAGGTTGGTTTTATGTACATTTGGATGTGAATTGGTCCCAACACTCACCCTATGCGTATGTTTATGTACATTAGGTCCAAAAGAAGCCAAAGAGTGATAAAGGGAAGAATTAGATGTCAAAGTTGCCGAAACAAGTCGCTTTTGCGCATAAGGAAGCTGAACACGGCCGTATTGGGTGTATTTGACAACAGAAAAAAGATGCGTTAAGGAGCACGACCACAGAGAGCAACACGGGCATTAACACCAGGCTGTGTTCCCAACACAGGCATCAACACGGCCATATTCGCGAAAGCTGGACAAATTAATTAAAAGAAAGAAGAGAGGGAAACAGGATCGAAGGAGGGTTAGGACGTCCCAAACTCATTTCTCTCTCTCTCTCTAAGGGTTTTCTGAGCTGGAATCAGGGAAAAAGGAGAGTTGGAAAAAGGTTTCAACTGGATTCCCTTCAAAGGTTTAAGATTGGGCGAGGTTCGTTGATTGGTGTCAATTCAAGCAAGAGGAATAAGAATCAATTTAAGATTGGGCAAGAGGAATTGGAGCTGTTTACTCTCATCCAAGAGTGTATTCAGGTTTCTCTACATTTACTCATTGTTGTAATTGAATTCTTACATGATTACTAAACTTGTTGATCCATTGGGGTTCTTTATCTAGGGATTTTTGTACTTAACTTTTGAATTGAATGTGTTAATTTTTAATATTGGTTTGCAATAGAAGTACTTATTGATTTGTTCTCCATATCTTGTTGAATGATTATTGGAATTTGAATGTTCTTGAGAAAGACGTTTAGGTTTGGATTGTCCTTTGCAACCTAGAATTGACTTCGCCTAGAGATAGGGTGTTTGTTCTACCGGATTGAGAATTAACAACTCTCAATAGTGTTAAATGGTACATAATGCTAATTTAGATAATTAGAGTTAGGAAGAGATTTCAACCTAATTAATCTAAGTTAAGATGTTAATGTCCTTGAGAAAGGCGTTAATTGCGTAGAGATTTTCTCACGAAAATTGAATTCAATCAATCAATTCCACTTTAGTTTCCATTCCCTAGAGACAAGAATTCCCAAGGGGTTATTCCTTAACTTGAATTAATCCTTCCCTAGTAGTCGTAGTTAGATAACAATTAGAGTAGCTATTAGTTAATTTAGTAATTATTCATCATTCATTTTAGTCTAATATAACAAAGAACAAAGGAGTAACTTTGGGCCTTCACTTTCCCGAGGAATACGACCTTGATACTCGCCATTAGTGCTAGACTGCATCGATAGGTACACTGCCTTAGATTGTAGCTGCATAGATAGCAATCATCAGGTTTGCATATTTTTTTAGGTTCTCTAGTTAAATTTTATATTTTTTATTACTTCTTATTTCATTTTATATATTTTAAATAATTTTTTATCTTCTGTGCATGTGAAATCAGCTCCTAGATGTGAAAAATCGAAGAAAAATCGCAGAATGGACCATCCCAAGCCTTAGAGCCGATCAGCTCTATGCCCTAAGCATATCAGCTTTTCACCTTTCTGCCATAATTTTTGAATTTTAATTGATTTTTTTGATGATATTTATATATTGTGACTTAGTTTTTAAATATTTTTCTTTCATTCTTAGTTAGATTTAGTTTTCTATAATTTATTTTTTCTTTATTATGGATGTATGTCAAATATTTGCTGTTTGATTGCTTAAGTAAAATTAGACACCTAGACATAGACTTTAGGTTAAAAATTGAGCCTAACATGAAATTATAGTCAATTAGATTAATAAGATGGTTAGTTGGGCTAAATTTAAAACAAATATAGACCTAGTGGGCTTTGCCATATTTTAAACAAATTAATTGGGTCACACTAAATGTAAAATCACTTAATTGAGCCTCAGTATAAAAAGTAGTCCACTTAAGTTTAAAAGTTGAAACCCAATACATAATTTGAAATTGGGTTAGACTAGGTGGGCTTCCTTGTACATAATTGAATAGAAGATAGGCTAACAAATCAAACATGAGTTGAACTTAATAAAATAGGCTAGACTTAAGAGGACTTCACATACTATAATGAATTCTTATAAATAAAAATTATCGTATTTATAGGGAATTCTCAATAAATAATAAAATTAAAGAATAAGATACACAAATAAGGAAGCTGGCTTTCATATCCATCTTTAGATGTGGCGAAGCTTCCTTATAGAATCTAGTACACCACTCAATTAGTAAAAGTGTCTCAAAAAATTATTCGGATGGTGACTCTATCTCCGCGCTAGTCATTATGACTATTTAGCATATTTTCGATTAAGTTAAAAACCTTACAATACCGTAGTTACTAAAAAAACTTAGGTGCACGCCTGAAACAGCTGCTCACATTCTTTTCTCCAAAGATTTTGATTTAGCAACATTGCTCTTAATAGCATCATTCTTTTTAGAAATTTTTCTCTTCTTTGTAGAATATCGTTTCATTCTCGTTTTGTTTTCTTAAGCTTTCTAAATATTTTAGAATTAGATTTAAGATTAGAAGAAATAGAATCAATGCAAGTAACAACCATTATAAAACACAAAAAGAGTAGAAATTTTTCTCTATTTTGTAGATAATTTTTATTTTATTTTCTTAAGCTTTCTAAATATTTTAAAATTAGATTTTAGATTAGAAGAAATAGAACCACTGTAAGTAACAAAACTATAAATTTTACTTATTTTTACAGAATATTGTTTCATTCTTATTTTATTTTCTTAAACTTTCTAAATATTTTAGAATTTAAATTTAAGATTAGCAGAAATAGAACCACCGCGAGTAACAATCACTACAAAACAAACAAAAAAAAGAGCTGCGAAACTGAAACGAAAGAGAAAATATGTAATACCTGAAATTTTTCTTTTAATAATAATAATATTAGTATTAGTTAATAACAAGTTTTTATTTAAATTAATATTACTTTGTTACTAATTAATTTATTTGAGATGATTTAAAAATAGAATTTCAATGCTAGATAAAAATAAAGGAGTTACTTTTCTATCTCTAATTAGTTTGATTTTTAAGAAATTAATTAAGTAAATTCTTTGGATAATAAATTATATATTTGGTTACTAAATTTTCTTCTCGTATGAGTATATGAATTAAATCTTATATTTGAGAGTTATGAAAGAACTAGTAAATAATATTTTATAAAAGAATTTATTTAGGAATGAAAAATTCTAATTAGCTAATGGTGTTAATTTTAATTAGAAAATAGTTAGAAATTAATTAATTAAGTTAATTAAGTGTTATGATTAAATGACAACTAATTTTGGAATAAGGATTAAAAATATAATTATTTTAATTTGCAGTTTTAAATGAAATTTGTATGGTTGGTATTTTTGTAATTAAAGGTGTTGGTAGGGGTATTTTAGTTATTTCAAATTTAAAAGCAAGGGTAAATAAGCAATTCTATATTTTCAATAATTCTAATTTGGCCCAAATTAAATAGTTAGTGGCTTAATTGAAAAGCTAAAGAAAAGTTTAAGGGTTAATCGAAAATTTTTCAGGGTGAAATTGTTAGTAATTAAAAAAGTTGAGGGACTAATTGGTAAAGATGAAAAGTTCAGGGACTAAAAGTCGGTATAGAGAAGAAGAAAAGATAAGGGGATCGCGGGAGAGAAGAGGAAGAAAAAGACGCCGGCTTCGGCGCTAGAGGCTCGGCCGAGGGTGGCGTCAACGTCGGGAGGTGCGACCGTCAATGGTGAGCACGCTAGGGGCGACGCCAATGAATGGAGACGGCGGCTAAGGAAAAAAAAAGAAAGAGAGAGGCGTCGGCTGGCAACATCGCGCATGGCGTTTTCGGCGGCTTTGGCGGCCGAGTCGGGTGGCGATCGACTCACCTGAGTGTGGGCTTCCTTTTGGGAGTAATGGCATCGCAAATGGTAGCCGAAGTTGAAAGTTGGCGGTGGAGAGAGAAAATAGGGGGCAGCCGGAGTTTTCGGGCCTTTCCAGCGATGAATGGCTGATCGGAGGGCATATTCGGACTCCCCTCAGTTCAAGCTTTCCAATGGCATCGGTTTTGCGACAATCGGACTCCATTTGAAAATCAACGGCCGAGATCATCCGTAAATCTCTCTTGATGATTGGGGGTCGGATTGGAAGATAGGAAGCTAGGATCGTCATCAATGCGTTGTCTCGAGTCCGTAGGCGCGTTCAGATCATCGATCGGACTCCGGCGGCTGGAGGCGAGTCGACCGAGTGATCAAGCGTCTCAGTAATTCTCTGGCTCGTAGATTTTAGAGTTCATTGATGAAAATTTTGTGATTAATTATTTTTTAAGTATTAGAAAAATTATATGAGGTTTATTAGTTAAAATAATAAATTGTTAGACCGTCTACCAGTAATCGTATTTTGTGTTGTGTGGCGAAATCGGGAAAAATAATGTAGTGTGGTGACCCGAGTCCCCTTAAATAAATTGTTGGAATATTTGAAGTGTTTTCTGGCAGGTTTTGGATCCGTAATACGGGGGATAGACGTCCGTGCTTAGGGGAGGTTCTGCCGTATTTTCGGTAGATTTTACCTGAGTCAAAATTTTTAAACAGTCGGTCCTAGGAGTCTAGACCTAGGATTAATTGTCAAATGTTTTAATGTTATTGATTGAATTGTTTTCCGTGATTAGATAATCCGTCAGTTCGGCTCACTCCAGTCGAGGCATCAGAGCAGAGCTAGGAGGTCGTCAGAACTGTGAGTTAAAGTCATATGTCTGTCTACATGTGTCATATGCCAAGACTTTAAAAATAGTTCCGATTACATGAATTAATATTTTAATTATTTATTTATTCACTATTTATATATGTTTCATTTTCTGCATTATGATTTTATTGATTGCGTGTTGATTCGGGCTGAAACGGCAGTAGAACATGCCACCTGATGGATTGCATCAGGACCGCGTGCGCACCTGTATAAATATGAGACATGTAGTAAAAGGGTAAATTTAAAAAAGTAAATTTAGGACTTTCCCTGGTCGAGCATTGCTCTCTGGGCGCTGGCTTATTTGGAAACTTAAGTGACCAGACTAGACTTAAGGACCCTGGTCGAGCTTCACTCTCTGGGCGCCAGTCTTATTGGAGTAAGAGAGCCGAAAGGCTAAGACTATTAGTGATAATTAAGTAACCGAACAGGATTTAATGACCCTGGTCAAGCTTCGCTCTCTGGGCGCCAGTTCTATTGGAATAAGAGAGTTGAGACTGTTAGTGATGGGGCTAGGATTCTACTGAGGTACTCCGTCCCATGGTATGAACTAAAATATATTTTGTTTTATTTTACAGAAGCATAGCATGACACGTATTTTATTTTAATTAAATAAATGTATTATTAAAGTATTTATATTCATTTTAGGATATATGATTTTAACCCATTCTTGATACTGATAGTCTCAATTTCATTGTTTTTCATATGATTGTTAGTCTTCCTGCAGTTCTTATCTAGCAGTTCGACTCCTTCATCATCGGGTTAATGTAATCGATTTTGGTATGTTTGACTTGTAAAATTCTAGATTCTCCGTAGTAGAAATTTTAGACTTATCAGTTTTAATTTTATATAAATTCAAGTCTCACCTAATTATAGTGGTGGACAGAATTTAATTTATAGTACTCGTTGATTTAAGGTTAATTGTGGAAAAAGTGTTTTGGATTGAGTCCAGATTTTAATTTGATTGAGTTAGTGAATAGTCAGGCTTACTACGGAATTTGGTGGCCTTAAGCCTACCCATTCCCTAGTGCTGGTCATGGGCCCATAGGTCGGATCGTTACAAAATGCAGAGAAAAAAACCCACAAAAAAAGGCACAAAAATGAAATTTGAAGAAATGAGTGGGTAGTTACCAAAACAAAGAAAAAGAGAGAAAGAAGGAAGAAAACGTTAAAAGTAAAGCTAGAACGTAAAAATAACAATTTAAAACACAGATATTTATTTTAATTTCTTAGAAAAGGGCGTAAATTGTGTAATTTCCTCTAAAGTTTGACAACAGGAATAAAATGCCCTAATTTAGGGTTTTACTAGAATAATATTGTGGTACTTTACCATTATATATATATCTTTTAATTTTTAGACAATTAATCTGTATTATTTTAAATAATTAATTAATTATATACATTCTTTCATTAATTATCAATGAATTAATATATAAATTTTTAATTATTTATACAAGTTAAAATTATATAGGTGAATCTCATAATTATAATGTATACTGATTAAATTTTAAAAATAAATAATAAATTTTAATAAATAAAAATAATATATTTTATTGATCTGTAAATATTATATAAAACTGATTAATATAGTTTGTTTAATTATTTTTATAAATTATAAAATTAAAATTAAATTAATTTTTATAAATTTATATGATAAAATACACCTATGATACATTAGAATGACTCTCAAATTTGATAGAAAAAGTTCTTCGTAAATATAAATAAATATATATATATATATATATATATATATATATATATATATACACACGAACAAATTTCAAGTATTTAAACATATCAATTTTATTAGTTCTACTTTATCAAAAAAAATTTATTAATGTCATTTGATTTTTCTTTTGTTTTGAATTTATAAGTTGAAGGGAGAGATCTGTTCTTGAAACTTGTTCAAATTCAAATATATATATATATATATATATATATATATATATATATATATATATATATATATATATATATATATATATATATCAGCAGATTAAATTTAAGGATATTACATTATTGAAATTGGAAATTGGCAGCTTTTAAACATTCGAAGACTTCATTTTTAGAAAATATTTTCTTTATAAAGAAGAATTTAACAAAATCATTCCATATAAGATTAAATCAATATTTGGCAAAGGATTTGTTCAAATTGTGAATGAGACTAGAACAGGATCAGTTATATTTAAATTTATAAAACTCCTTAAAACTATAAGGTGGAAGGGCCGGTTAAAGTTTAACCCTTTATTTAATAAAGAAATTATATAAAATATTATTTTTATTGTATTTTTTTTTTACCTTTAACTTTCATTTTTACTTACTTTGATTTTAGTTATATCATTTTTATGGTTTTTTTATACTATGCTCTCTTCTTTCTTTCTTTTTTCTTCTATTTTTTTTTTCCATTTTGATTTCCAAATTTTTACTTCTTTCTTTTTTCTTTCAGCATTCTCATTACTTGCATAGCAATTTTTTTTTCAATTTCTTTTTGAAAAGTGGATATATATATATAGGATTTTACAACTAATTTTGTTTAAGAGATGGTTTTAACTCATTCTTCTACTTCCCCTAAATGTAATAAATCTTGTTCTCAAATCTTAAGGAATTTGGTGAATTTTATCTCTGTTGATAATAAGAAGATTTTAGGCAATATTATCTCTAAGAAAATGGTTAAGAAATCAGTAGCCAAGAGTTTAAAAGAAAAGCAGGGGAATTTTTAAGTTCTTTATTTGTTAATAGTAAAAAAGAAAAATATTAGATCTTTTTGATTTGTTGTTGATTGTGTTTTTAGAATGTTGATTTTTAGTAATTTGACAAGAGGTGTAGTGATTTACCCTTTTAATGTTAAAATTTTTAGAAAAATAGATGATTGCAACTGATATTTGAACATGCACCCAAGGTGTTTGATGAATTTCCTGAATAATATTTCTTTTTTACTTTTGATAATGGTTTTAATGGGTAGATGCTGATGGGTTTGAATTATATATGAAACAATATAAATATACTATATATATACATAAAAGATACTAAAATATGTATATAGATACTATTTTTTATATAATTTAAAAAAAATTATTTGTTATTTTATTATTTAATATACTAAAAATTTTAATATGCAATGGTGTAGATATTATCGTTCATTTTCATTTATATGTTCAATGGTATATAGTAAGAAGGAGAATAAGGAGAAATAATTTATAGCACGATTAAAGAAAGAGTAAGTAGGTTATTATACAATTAGCAAAGAAAGAAGATAACATGAAGCATTAATTCAAGATTTGTTGGCTAGTTATTCAATTTAATTCAATTTTTTTTCTTATAATAGTGCTATCTATATGTGAGAAACAATGAAATGGTTATTTGAATTGGCTAATAAATTTGATTAAATAAAATTATATTTTACACTGATGTTGTTTAATAATATGCTTGTTTTAAGAAATTAGTAAAACTTCTTAAATAGTAGCCAAGTTTATAGGTGTATAGATACTAAAGATACAAAATAGAAACTAAAAAACTATTTCAGATACCATTAATATACTATATAGTATATCAAATATATATGAAGTATATACCATAATATGTAAAATATATACCATTTGCTGTAATTTTTAGTTGTGTTTTTCTAAGAATGTAAAAATAGTAAGTACGTTATATAAGGAACATATATCAAAATAAATTGAATATATTTCATTATATAATATGAATACTGGTATTATATCCATTGTTATTGAAGAAAAAAAAAGTCTTAGAATAAAAATATGTTTAATAAATTAAAATTTTGATTATTATCTAACATATAACTAACATATACATTTTATCCCAGCATATAATAAAATAAGTGTAATATAATTATTTCTTAAGAATTTATCTTTTTATTTTTATAAATTTACAATTTATATAAATTAAAATAGTTGTAGATACCAAATATATAATTATTGTACACTATATTTTGTTCAGCATATACCATTTGTTATTATTTCTAGTCTCTCTTTTAAAAGGTGCAAATATTTGAAGTTATTATAAATATATGCAAGAGATATTTAAATAAGTATAATGTATATCAATCTTTAAAAGATATATATATATATATATATATATATATATATATATATATATATATATATTTAACATATATCTCTTGATGTACATCCTTTTAAAAAAATATCTTATATACCAGCTATATACGATATGTTGAACAAATTTAAATTTTAATTACAAGATACGAAACATATACCTAACATATACCTTTTACTATACATTTATAAGAAAATTATTTTTATAAATATTTTTAAAATTTTTCTAAATATAATTTATATATATATATAATAAATTATATTTTTAATAAATTCAAATATAATATAAACTTAATTTCTAAGTTGATATTTATGATTCATATATTTTTTTATTATATAAATATATTCTAAGTTATTATTGTCATGGTTATTTTTTAAATAATTATCTTTTTATATTCATTATTGTAATGATAAATTCTTATTAATATCGACCAACTAAAAAATCACTTCTACTCATGAACTAACTAATTGATTAATTAATTTATGAGTTTTAAAATACTATGAAAAAATATACGTTTGAATATATATATATACATATATTTAGAAGACTTCAACCGAGCTTTACAAAGAGATATATTAAATTGCACGCCGATATACATATAGATGTGTCTCTGTGCCGGGGGGAGAGCGGGCCTCATAAATTGTTATTATACATATCGACCTACGTGTGACTCATAAATTGTTACAATATTATTAAAAAAATCTTAACTTATAATATTTTTAAAAGAAAAATTTATTGACAGTGAAAATGATATTTTTAGCTCTTTTTAGAATATTTTTAAAAAAACTCCTTATTTAATTTGAATTAGCCCTTGAATTTAAATAGTTGCTTCGAGCCCACTCTATCCTTCAAAAATAAAAATATTAAGTTAGTAAAAATTAGATTTCAAAGCTTATTAATTCAAACTGATATAAATTTAATATATTCACATAAAGATATAGATTATACACAAAATTATTTAAATTTGATTGAATTTATTTTAAGGTCTTTGTTTATAATATTCTCGATTCTTTTATGTATGTTTGCTTAGCGAGCATGACCGAGACAAATCAAATGAATACTTAAGGATTTGAGCTAAAAATAAAGTAAACTTAAGCATATAGCTTAGATTTGTAAGCTAAATTTTTATGAGCTAAGGAATTAAAAATATTAAATGTAAGCAGTTCATTTGTAGTAAAGTAAATGATGAAAATCATAATTGGAAAGCTTGAGGAATTATTTGCATAAAACTAAAACTTATAAGAATGTAAATGATTACTTGAGGATACTAAAGCTTGAATGTACTGGAAAATTAAATGCAAGGATTATTTCAATAAGAATTGCTATTCTATTTTAAGAATAAAGTCTATAGGCTTTGAGTGTGTTTTGATTTGTTGTTTGATTACTTGGGAGTTTGCTCATTATGGGATATTTATCTATTTATAGATATTTATGGCTTGACAAATAAATCTGGTATATTTTTTACTCGTGGCTTATATAATTATTGTATGTCATATTTTGTTCAGCATATACCATTTGATGTTGCTTTTGACCTCTCTTTTAAAAGGTGTAAATATTTAAAGTTATTATAAATATATGCAAGAAATATTTAAATAAGTATAATGTATATTAATTTTTAAAAAATATATATATATATATATATACACTTAACATATATTTTTTGATGTACATTCTTTTAAAAAAATGTCTAAAACATAGTTGACATATATGTAAAATAAATTATATACGAATTATATGCGAAATGTATACAAAAGATATATGAAATATTTGTATACATTTATAAAATATAAACCATTTACTGTAGCTTTTGCTTGTATTTTTCTAAAGATATAAGTGTAATAAGTATATTATATATAAGGACATGAATGTATTCCATTATATTGACTGATATGAAAAAAACTGTAATTAAAATATATTTGAACAAATTTAAATTTTGATTGCAAGATATACCTTTTACTGTACATTTATAAGAAAATTATTTTATAAATACTTTTAAAATTTTTCTAAAATATAATTTATATATATACAAAATAAATTATATTCTTATAAATTCAACATAATATAAATTTAATTTCTAAGTTGATATTTATGATTCATAATTTTTTTATTATATAAATATATTATAATTTATTATTGTTGTGATTATTTTTAAATAATAATTTTTTATATTCACTATTATAATGATAAAATCTTATTAATATCTATATTAAGGTACGAAGAACTAAAGAATCACTTTTATTCATGAACCAACTAATTGATTAATTGATTTATGAGTTTTGAAACACTATGGTAAAAATATATATTTAAAAAATTATGATATATATATATATATATATAAAGTTACTTTATGAAAAAAGACACAATTATTGAAAGAAAAAAAACTCAAGCAAGCTTTACAAGAGATGTATTAAATTGATACCCATATCCATATATATGTGTCTTTATGTCACATTACTAATTTTTGTTTGTTTGTCTTTCTTACTTTACAACTTAAGAAATCTCTAATTTTCCATGTCTACTTTCACTTATCTTTTTTCTGGGTTTTGTGTTCTTATTGAGCTTCGCAACTGTTTCCTTTCTGGGTATTCTTTAGTACTCTTTTCTTTTTTCAATCATTTTTTGTAATCTTTGAAACTATTCTCTACCTGAGTATGCTTCCTTCTTAAATGACAGTAAAAATGATATTTTTAGTTCTTTATATTTATGAAAGAACCTTTTATTTAATTTAAATTGACCTCGAATTTAAATAATTGCTTGAGCCCAGTCTACCCTAGCAAAATAAAAATATTAAGTTAGTAAACATTAGATTTCAAAGCTTATTATTTAAATTGATATAAATTTAATATATTCACATAAAAATTTAGTTTGTACACAAAATTATTTAAATTTTGATATCTTTGTTTATAGGATTCTCAATCTTTTTCTATGTATGCTCGCTTAGCGAGCATGCCCGAGATGAATTACTTGAAATGAATGTAATAAATGTAGTTTGATTATGGAATTTTGATCGGTCCAAATTATGTATAGATATTTAAGAGTATTTTAGAGCTTTAATGATATATTTCTATATATAAAATGGTGAAAATATATATTTTTACCTCACTTAAGTTTAATTGTCTGTTTTCAGGAATATTAGCAAAAAGAGGAAAATATGGAGCTAAAAGAAGCTTAATGTGACATGTTCGTGTCAAGGCCCAAGATTAAGACGCATGAACTGCCAATTAGAAAGCCCAAATGATATTCTAGTCATTTTGTATAATTATTATGATTTATATTAAGAGTTATTTATGGGATAGTATTTGGTGGAGATTAAGATACTTAAAATCTTATTTATTAGATAGACTTTTATATTAGTATACTTATCTCTATGGAAATTTATATAGAGGATGATTCTTCTCTATATAAATCTCTGCAAAACCTAATTCTAAAATGAGGGAAGTTTTCTCCTACCTGCTCTCTACACCTGCACACTATTATTTTTTCTATAATTCTCTATATTTTTCCATAAACATATAGTTTTAATTTCCATTACTCTTTTTAGGATCTAAGGAGTTTTTCAAGAAGTGGAAAGTGATGATCAATCTTCTTTCTACTTAAAGAAATTCTTGATCTAGAGGGAGTTTTTAATTTTTTGTCTTTCTATTTAATACCATGATTATTGGATTAAATATGTTTAGGCTAGTTTTCATAAGTGTTTAGTTTAGCCTTTTTACTTTTATATGAACTTTGTTATTTATTTATTTAATGAATGATTTCTTTACTTTCAAATCTTTATTAGTTTCAGTTATTATTATTAGTTAACCATCATATTAATTTAGCAATAGTAATTATTATGAAACCTTTAGGTTCAAAGTATTAGAAACATCATCTTTACTTTAATCTATGTTGGTATAAGAAACCTAAGTTGCATCATTAGCTTTAGTAATTTAAGAAAAAATGTACATCACCATCTCATTCATTAGATCTAGGCTTAAAGTAAAATAAGGGGATTACTAAGTAAATGGCTTGACTAAATACTCTTTTTCTAGCATATAGTTTTAGATCATAAACATCTGCATTAGTTACTTTACTTTATGAATATTACCTCTTAATATACTAATTTAGAGTATTTAGATTTACTTTTATTGTTTTGTGTTGATAATTAGTCTTTATAATAAGTGGTCTCATAGTTCATTGAGAGATCGACCTCGTGGTGAACTTACCCTTACTATAGGAACAGTTTGTGCACTTGCGAGTACTAAAAAAGACACATCAAGTTTTTTGCGCCGTTGCCGGGGAACTGTGTCCAAATTTATTATATTGATTGATTAACAAAAGTGTTTTTTATTTTGTGCTTTGTGTTGTTTATGGGTTTTTGTTTGTTTTGTTTGTTTATTTTGTGTTTTATGATTTGTTTTGTTTATGCATTTTTGTTTTGCTTGTAAATTTTATTTTTAAGTTTTTTTTTTCAAATCTATATTTTTTTTTTATATGCTTAGCAGGAAACAACTAAAAGAAGAATCAAAATAAGAAGTTGATATCGTGGAAAACCCATTAAGAGAAATAGGAGTTGAAAGGCGAATGACTATGAAAAATAATGCACTGCCTACAATTGATAAAACTACTTCATGCATAGTTCTAGGTGATCCATCTAGGAATTATGAACTTAAGAGTATTTATTTTAATATACTTCCTTCATTTTATAGTTTGCCTAGTGAGGATGCATTAAATTCATTAGAGAGTTTTATACTATAGTTCATACTTTCCCATTATTTGGACTTAATGAGGATCAACTAAGAATGAGGTGTTTCTCTTATTCATTGAAAGATAGAGCAAAGGCTTGGTTAATAATCTTGCCTCCTAATTCTTTGAGAAATTGGGATGAAGTTTATCAAAAGTTTATGAGTAGATTTTACTCACAGCAAAAGACCAAAGAATTAAGAGCTGAAATTTCTAATTTTTATTAAGAGCATGTTGAATCTTTTCATGAAGCATGAGATCGCTTCAAATCACTTTTATTGTAATGCCCACTCCATGGATTTCAACCCCCAATAACTAAGCAATTATTTTATGATGGGTTGATACAACAATATCAATATATGGTTGATAATGCAGTTGGGGGTGCTATGTTAGAAAGGATACCTTATGAGGTTTATGACATTTTTGAGATGTTAGGAGCCAATTCTTAACAAAAGAGTGTGAGGACAGAGAATAGAAGTAAATGAAGTAGTAACTAGTAGTGAGATGACAATGCAATTGGTTGAATTAACTAAGTAAGTTAAGATACTTGCTTCAACAAAAAAACTCACCAAATAATGAGGTATGTGGTATTTGTGGTATTTATGGTTATAGTGCTAATGTTTGTTCATCTTTTGATAATTATAGAGGAAATATGTATGACCAAACAAATTTGATGGATTCTTACCAACCCATGCATCCTACGAATGACCTTTATTCCAACACATATAATACAGGTTGGAAAAACCATCCAAATTTTTCTTTGAAATACAATGACCAAAACTCACTATAATTATTGAAAAATCAAAATCAACCTCATTATCAAGACCAATATTCTCAATTCCAAAAGGACTCCAATCTTTTCTTTCAAGATCAAGAACAAACTCTTCGATCTAATGAACAAAGGAAGCCAAGTTTGGAAAAAATACTTCAATCATTTATGATGGCTTCTCATGATAGGATGGAAAGGAATGAAAAAAGACAGATTTCATTGAGGCTTCACTAAAATGTTTAGAAGCTCAAATGAGACAAATTATTGAAGAGCTCAATAAAGAGAAACTATCAAATTAACCTGAACAAGTCAATTCCATTACTACTATTAGAAAAGGTGAGGTTGTTGATGATAATATTGCTATGGAAACTGAAATGAATTCTTCTTCTTATACAGGTATACCTAAAAATTATAGATTAGTGCAAATCAATAAGGAGAGCATGCAAAAGGAAGAAAAAGTAGAGCCTAATCTTGGGTTTGAGAAGAAAGAAAAAGAAGCATTTTCTAGACCTGAATTTCATAAGGCAGCTCAGCCTTACCAACCAAAGAGAGCAGAAAGGATAAAAAGAAAATTTAAAAGTATTGAGATGCTCTCAAAAGTTCCTACTAATTTACTTTTGTTGGATGTTATCAGGAATAAGCCAGCTTATACAAAATTTTTTGAAGAGTTGAACACCAACAAAAGGCGATATATGAACAATAAAAAAGTACAAGTAGCAAGTGTAATGCTTCAACATCAGTTGCCCCTTAAGATGAAGGATCCTGGTAGCTTCACCATTAATATAACAATAGGTGACAAAAAGGACACAAAAGCCACGTTAGATTTGGGAGCAAGCATCAACTTGATGCCTTACTCGATGTATGAACGACTTGGCTTGGAAGAGTTGAAGCCTACCACTATGTCTCTACAATTTGCAGACAGAACGATGAAATATCCTAGAGGTATAGTGGAAGACTTGCTAGTACAAGTAGGTAAGTTAATAATTCCAGTTGATTTTGTAGTACTTGACATGGAAAACACACCAAAAAGAGATAATGAGCAAACTATACTCATTGGTAGACCTTTCATGGCAATTACTAGAGCTGTGATTGATGTGCATGATGGAAAACTTACCATAACAGTTTTAGGAGAAACTGTGGAACTTAAAGTGTTTAATTCTCTAACTTTATCTACTATTGATAAGTGTTCATATAATTATTTAGATAATCTTGTTTAAGAACTATTATATGATAATATTCCATTCTTAATTGACAAGAGCTTTCGTGACACTTTAGATGTCCACATTAAAAGTATGAAGTCATACTTGAAAGTAATGGCTTATGACGAAGAGGTGGAGTGCACGGATGAACACCCACTATGAGCATAATCAGGAATGTCTAGCTATAGACAATAAACTTAGTAATTGTATTTTTATTTTTATGCATTTAAGTTATTATTTTATTTTTTATTTTTTTATTTTTTATTTGTTTTATGTTTATCATGTAGGCTTACGTTTGATCCCCAAAAGGCAATATGTCTCAATGCGAAGCAATTAAAGCTCTAAAAAAAAAAAGAGAAAAAAAAATAATTTTTTGAATGAGCCACGTTGTGGCATCGAATTTTCACACGGGCCCGTAGTAGAGGCACGACAGAGATGACACGGGCCCATAGTAGAGACACGACAGGAATGACACGGGCCCGTAGCAGCCAGCCGTGGCTCGCGGGATGCTCCGCATGGAAGCTAGCCGCAACAAACCCAACACCTTCGTGCTGCCGCAAGCCGCGGGGGAAGCTACCGTGAGGAGGCGAGCAGCGGGTCACATGCCCGCAGCTTAGGCAAGCAGCAAGCGAACGGGCCCGTAGCATCGGCAGCAGGCCGACGGCAGCGAGCGGCCCGCAGATCGAGCATAGGCACGCGACGCAGAGACGGGCCCGCAGTGTAAGCAGACGCGACAACAGCTTAACAATGTAGTCCGCGGGGTGGCCGCTAAAAAAAATTGAGTAAAAATTAAAATAATTAAATCTAAAAAATTAGAGATTGATTATAATAAAAAAATGATGAGTTATGTTTAAGTTAAAATACCCTCTTTAAAAATTAAATATATATCAATCTCCTCCACATAAATAGTCATATCATTGATTTAGGACTTTATTTTTTAAATTTTATTCTAGAATTTATATTTATTTATTAGGACCTAACTTTTAATTATCTTAGGACTTAATCTTTATAGTATATTTAGAATAGTTTATTATTTTTAATTCTTTATTTATTTATTTCTTTTATAATTATCAATGATGTGTGTTCAAGTGTGCTTCTAAGGTTTGAATGGTGGAGATTGGAATTCAAGTTCATGGCTTACTATGCATTGCAAAATTCTAGGGGAGTATTCTATCTTTTTCCTCTCTTTTTATTCTTTATTTTTATATATGCAATGACATTAAGGACAATGTCAAATTTAAGTGTGGGGGAGGGAAATAGAATATTTCTTCGATTAAAATTTATACGTCATATGCCATGAGAATTAGCAACTTTGGTTAATTTTTTGCAAAATTTTAAATTTTTCCACTCAGCTTTTTCTTATTATTTTATATAAGAGTTGATGAAAGACTGCTATTATATTAAGATTCTTGAAACCTTGAGTTAGTTTTTAACATGTATAAATGTGAACTCATAAGTTATTTACACTTAAATAATCAAGTGTTCATCTTTTACATATGGACACGATGAGTAGTTTAGCAACATTCGACATGGGTATGATTAGAAGTGTACGATTTAGGTTATTATTTCCTTGTTATTAAATTGGCTTACCTAACGTTGTGAGATATGATATGGGTAAGTTTAAAGCTCTAAGCTTAATAACTCTACTCCGCTAATTTTAGTTGCTTAGTAACCGGGGATCTTCATGACTAAAGTCGATTTTCGCGTAAAAAAACAATTAAGATTATGAGTATGTAAAGCATCTTAAAGTATGTTTTGTTGAGTAACCAAGTGCATTCATTACTCATGTTTGTATTTGCGTAAAAAGGCATAACATCTCAAGAAAGAAAGGAATATCCCAACTATCAAAAATTAAAATCTAAGGGGTATAAAGAAAAGAAAAAAGTATAAAAGCTTCAAAAGCAAGTAATAAATGCCTATTGATCTCTTCTTTTTGAATGAAGGTTTTGCCTTTTTGAATATGGTTATAATAATTTGGATTATACATCATAGTTATATCCTTTGACGATGAGTTAGACTATTTGTTGTGAAACAAGTGTGGAGGATTGGATGCTTGAGTCTTTTGATTAACAATGATTGGGTTTATTTTCTTTTTTAGAAAAAAATTATTATGATTCAAGTATTCTTGGGTTGACATGATCTTTACATTAGTGAGATTCTTTTGACTAATATCTTTAAGCTGAGTATGGATGTTCTTCATGATTTTTGTAAAAGTTAGTTCTCAGTTGCTATTTACTTGAGGACAAGTAAAGGTTTAAGTGAGGGGGTATTTGATCGGTCCAAATTATGTATAGATATTTATGAGTATTTTAGAACTTTAATGATATATTTCTATATATAAAATGGTGAAAATATGTGCTTTTACCTCACTTAAGCTTAATTATCTATTTTCAAGAATATTAGCAAAAGGAGGAAAATATGGAGCTAAAAGAAGCTTAATGGGACATGTTCGTGTCAAGGTCCAAGATTATGACGTATGGACTGCTAATTACAAGGCCCAAAGAATATTTTAGTCATTTTGTATAATTATTAGGATTTATATTAAGAGTTATTTATGGGATAATATTTGGTGGAGATTAAGATACTTAAAGTCTTATCTATTAGATAGACTTATATTAGTATACTTTTCACTATGGAGATTTATATAGAGGAGGACTCTTCTCTATATAAATTTTCACAAAACCTAATTCTAAAAAAATGGGAGTTTTCTCTTACCTGCTCTCTACACCTGCCCACAATTATTCTTTCCATAATTCTCTACAGTTTTCCATAAACATATAGTTTTAGTTTTCATTACTCTTTTTAGGATCTAAGGAGCTTTTCAATAAGTGGAGAGTGGGGACCAATCTTCTTCCTACTTGAAGAAATTCTTGATATAGAGGGAGTTTTTACTTTTTTATGTCTTTTTATTTAATAGCATGATCATTAGGTTAAATATATTATGCTAGTTTCCATAAGTGTTTAGTTTAGCCTTTTTACTTTTGTATGAACTTTATTATTTATTTATTTAATAAATGATATCTTTACCTTCACATCTTTATTAGTTTCAGTTATTATTATTAGTTAACCATCATATTAATTTAGCAACAGTAATTGCTATGAAAATTTTTAGGTTAAAAGTATTAAAAATATCATCTTTACTTTAATCTATGTTGGTATAAGAAACCTAATTTGCATCATTAGCTTGAGTGATTTAGGAAAAAAGGCACATCACCATCTCATCCATTAGATATAGGCTTAAAGTAAAACAAGGAGATTACTAAGTAAATGGTTAGACTAAATACTGTTTTTTTTAGCATATAGTTTTATATTATGAACATTTGCATTTGCATTGCATATTTATTTATTGTTTAATTACTTTACTTTATGAATATTACCCTCTCAACATACTGATTTAGAGTGTTTAGATTTACTTTTATTGTTTTGTATTGATAATTAGTCTTTATAATAAGTGGTCTCATAGTTCCTTGAGAGATCGATCTCGTGGTGAATTTACCCTTACTATAGAAACGATTCGTGCACTTGCGAGTACTAAGAAACGACACATCAAATATGCAACGTTCTAATTTCTAATTTAGAAAATTATGCAAGTAATAAAAATGACCTAGATTACTCTGAGTTTTTAGTTAGATTGATGCAGTTTTGCTAAATTAAGTGTATGAGCTAAAAATTGAGCCATGAAAATAAAAATGATTCGACTAAATTTATGGGTTAGGAATTCGATAATGGGCTAAGAATTTATGGACTTTAGGAATTTAGAAAAATTTAAATGGATTTTTTTTGGATCCGAATAAATTATTAGGCTTGAGCTATTACTAAATTTGGATAAAAATAGCTTCAAATAAAATAATTCTTAATTTTGATCCATGATCGGTCCAAATTATGTATAGATATTTAAATATATTTTAAAGCTTTAATAATATATTTCTATATGTAAAATGGTGAAAATATGTGCATTTACCCCACTTAAGTTTAATTGTCTTTTTTCAGGAATATTAACAAAAAGAGGAAAATATTGAGCTAAAAGAAGCTTAATAGGACATGTTCGTATCAAGGCCCAAGATTAAGACGCATAGACTACTAATTACAAGACCCAAGGGACATTTTAATCATTTTGTATAATTATTAGAATTTATATTAAGAGTTATTTATGGAATAGTATTTGGTGGAGATTAAGATACCTAAAGTCTTATCTATTAGATAGACTTATATTAGTATACTTATCTCTATGGAGATTTATATAGAGGAGGACTCTTCTCTATATAAATCTTTGCAAAACAAAGAAGGAAAGAGAGGAAAAGGAAGAGAGGAAGGAAGAAGAAGGGGAGTTTTCTTCTACCTGCTCTTTACACCTGCCACCATTATTTTCTCCATAATTTTCTACAGTTTCCATAAACACTTTAGTTTTAGTTTTCATTGTTCATTTAGGATCTAAGGAGCTTTTCAAGAAGTGGAGACTAAGGAGCAATCTTCTTCCTACTTGAAGAAATTCTAGATCTTGAGGGAGCCTTTTACTTTCTTATTTTTTGTCTTTCTATTTAATACTATGATCATTGAATTAAATATGTTAGGCTAGTTTTCATAAGTGTTTAGTTTAGTCTTTTTACTTTTGTATGTATCTTGTTATTTATTTATTTAATGAATAATTTCTTTACCTTCATATCTCTATCAGTTTCAGTTATTTTTGTTAGTTAACCATCATATTAATTTAGCAATAGTAATTGTTGTGAAAATCTTTAGGTTTAAAAGTATTAGAAACATCATCTTTACTTTAACCTATGTTGGTATAAGAAACCTAGGTTGCATTATTAGCTTGAGTGACTTAGGGAAAAAGGCACATCACCATCTCATTCATTAGATCTAAACTTAAAGTAAAAGAAGGAGATTACTAAGTAAATAACTAGACTAATTACTATTTTTATCATATAGTTTTAGATCATAAGCATTTGCATTTGCATTGCATATTTATTTATTGTTTAGTTACTTTATTTTATAAATGTTACCCTCTCAACATACTGATTTAGAGTGTTTAGATTTACTTTTATTGTTTTGTATTGATAATTAGTCTTTGTAATAAGTTGCTTCATAGTTCTCTGAGAAATCGACTTCGTGGTGAACTTACCCTTACTATAGGAACAGTTCGTGGACTTACGAGTACTAAAAAAGACATATCAATCCATATAAAAATAATTAAATTAAATTATGATTTTTAGTTTTTACGAAAATATAATTATCATATGACAAGTGTTATGAAAGAAATATAACAAACAAATTAAAGGGCATAGTGCAATTAAATATATTTTTATAGAAAAATATACTAATTATGATTTTTTAAATTGAAATTTCAATTTCTATAAAATCTAAACCTGGATCAAATCAAGACCAAACTCTATATAGAATCGCAATAAATCAGAACCATAATCCGCTCGTAACCTTTTGACTCTTACATTTTATAAGAAAGCCGGTTCACAATTTTAGAACCATGAAGTGACAAGTCAGTACAGATTTAGGCCCGCCTAGATGTCAATCTCAATATTATTCAGCACCCACATTTTCACTTTGATGGATCAATAGCAAAAACTAGAAAGACTGGGGCCTGTGGGAGCAAATTATGGACTTGGGTGTGGCTGAAGCCTTAAAAATGAAGGGAGTCTTGGCAGAGAAAGGTAGGCCCTGTTAGAGATTGAATTGAGACACCATAATAATGATGTGAGATAGCCGTTGAAGAGAAGAGTAGTAGAAGTACTAGAAAGAAAGAAAGAAACGTTGTCCACTTCCCACTGTAACAAAGATGCCATGCCATGTCAGACCAGCCAACTTCCTTACTGCACCCTTTATTTTTTATTGAGAAATGTGCTTTTTTTTTTCGTTCCTTTTATTGACGCATCATTTCTCTTTTGTCTGTCTGCTTTACTATTTCTCTCACTGCATTATTTTGTTGTTGTTGTTGCTAAGGACTAAAGGTTGTAGGGCAAGTGCCAAGTGAGCAAAGAGTGCCTTTTCTTATGAATTGGGTTGGATTGGATTAGATTCTTCAGCTTACTTCTCACTCCACAACATCACAGATCCTTAACTTCTTCCATTTCATTCCATTTTATTACATCACCTTACTTTACTTTCCCCTTCTCTCTTCTTTCTTTCTTTCTTTCTGTTTTTTTTTTTTTTTAAGAAAAAGAAATCTTTTCTTTCATTTTCTCTCTAGATTTTTCTCCACCTTCTTGTTGTTTCTTCTCTCACATTATTAATTTTTGTTTGTTTGTGTTTCTTACTTCACAACTTAAGAAATCTCTAATTTTCCATATCTACTTTCACTTATCTTTTCTGGGTTTTGTGTTCTTATTGAGCTCTGCAACTGTTTCCTTTCTGGGTATTCTTTACTACTCTTTTTTTTTTCAATAATTTTTTTGTAACCTTTGAAACTATTCTCTACTTGAGTATGCTTCCTTTTCACTATCTGATGTAAAGATTTTGCAAGATAAAAGGTAATTCCTTTGTTGTTGCTGTTGTTGTACTAGTAAGTTATTTATTACCAGATCAGCTCTTCTTATTTCGATACTTGATTCCAAGTTTTGAACTTCCTGTTCTTGCTTCGTTTTGTTTAGAATCCTTTTTATTCGGTTTTAGTCCCAAAAAGATTCTTTTTTTGCTTGTCTCTGTGACTTCCAATAATCTATGGTCTAGATTCTATTTAAACCTATCAAAATAAATCCTGCCCTTTAGGCCTAGTAAGTTGTACTGTGTGGAGGCTGTTAGAGGATTTGAAGAGAAAACAATAGAAGAATGGGGTTGTGCTCTGTGGCTATTGGATTAACCTGGTTATTTACAACGGTGAGTACAGTGAGTGGTATAGGTGCCAACTGGGGCACACAAGCAACCCACCCACTGCCTCCAGATACAGTGGTGAGGCTACTAAGAGAAAATGGGATCCAGAAAGTTAAGCTTTTTGATGCAGATTATGATGCATTGAGAGCCCTTGGTAAGTCTGGTATTGAGGTCATGGTTGGCATCCCAAATGATATGCTTTCATCAATGGCTGGCAGTATGAAGGCCGCTGAGAAATGGGTTGCTAAAAATGTCTCTACGCATATCACCACCAATAATGTCAATATCAGGTCAGCTCTTTGCTTGGTTCAAATGCTTGTATGCAATTCATCTTTTTTCATCATTGAGACTCATAGCTGTTAGCTTTGCATTTACCCTTCATGACATTAGTTTTTAATATATGTGGTATGTTATGTTCTGCTCCCTATGATATGCTGCTGCTTAACCAAGCTAAATCATATCGGGCAAGAAGATATTCTTTTTCTTTTCTATTGAAATCCACATATTGTGCAAGATGATATTCTTTTTCTTTTATATTGAAATCCATACATTGTTTTATTTTATCTTTTTTACACCAACAAGTGGATTCTTGTTTTAAAGTTGGCTCTATGTCTTCATATCAAATTCATATGCATGTTTTTCTTGGGGGAATTTGATATTTGCCACCGCATTCTCAAAAGTAGTACCACCTTTTATGATCAAACACTACTTTGGCTTTTTAATTTTCATGCTTTCTGTATAATATTATTTTGACGATTTTATGGGATCACATTTATTACCAACTGTCACTTTCATTTCAGTTGAACCTTTTTCAAGTTTTTTTCATGATCACTCTGCTGCTATGATTATATCACCACCTTTACCATCCTAAAGTGTTATGTTCAAGTATGCTCCAATTTTTGATGATAGGGTAATAACTAAACTTTTCATGGAATTTTTAAGGTTGCACCCCACACCACTTTATTATGTTTTGAATTAGGAGGATGACAATAAATGGACCTTCCTTCTGGTAAAGATTAAGTGGTAATACTATGCAGTATGTCGTTTTCTTCGAGCTTGATTCATGTTAGGGATTTACAAGGTGAATTTATGACCTTTTTGGATGTTTTAGATTAGGTTGAATACATAGTTTCACTCCTAAATTTTCCCAATTTAACATCTGACACCTCTCAACTATTGTTTTAATCTGTGACACTTATTTTGAGCCCTATCACTTCTCTACTTCTGTTCTGAACATTTATCTTTTACCTCTGTACATATACTTTTTTATATACACTTCAATTCATTTTCCATGATATAAGTGAATTAAAATCTCAAAATAAATAAAAATATTAAAATACATGTACAAAGGTGAAATAGGTCAAAAACAGAAGCTCATCAGCATCATAGATTAAAAAAATACTTGAGGAATGAAAGAAGGTAAATCGGTAAAGTTTATGTGTGAAAGTATGCACTAAGCCTCCTAGATATTCTATATAGATTTCCTTCAGCTTTTTGTTTCTTCAATATGTTGTTTATGTTTTAGCTTATAATTAAGGTCCTTCCCAGCTTGGTTCATAGTTTAACACCTAAATCACTGATAAAAAATCTTCAGATTGGCAATCCATGTCACTCACCTTACTTTATTCATCATAGAGTTATCAATACAACTTCTCACCTCAAAATAATATGATATTGAGCTGTCTCAATTTCCAGGGCATCAATCCATGGTTTAAATTTTTATAATGTGTTTTAACCTAATAATAATAGCTTCATGTTACCAACTCAACCTAGCACCATATCTGCCCTTCTATACTTGGCTGATATGTTCTCTCCTAAATGAAATTGTATAACAATCTAAGTATTCTGTTTTTATTTTTGGTAATCTTTTTAAAATAATTTATAGATTATACATTATAGAGTAGAACATATAACAGGCTTCCTAAACAGGACTATTCCCAATTACTTTTTTGCATATCTTGATATTTATTGGTGTATAAACTGAAGCATATTTCACAACTCCAAAATACAAATATGTTCTTTTCTCCTTTCCTTTAGTCTTCGGTAGATGAATGAAAATACCTCTTTTCTGATGTAGGATTTAGCAATTAGTTTCTAATTGTAAGTATAACTGATGACAAAAAGTAATCTTTGTACAGATATGTTGCAGTCGGAAACGAACCTTTCTTGGAAACATACAATGGGACCTTTCTTTCAACAACCTTCCCAGCTCTCCAGAATGTTCAATCTGCCTTGATAAAAGCTGGGTTGAGCAACCAAGTGAAGGTGACTGTCCCTTTGAATGCTGATGTCTATGCAAGCTCAACTGGCTTTCCATCTGGTGGTGACTTTCGAACTGATATCCATGATCTCATGATTAACATTGTCAAGTTCTTGAGCGACAGTGGTTCCCCCTTTACTGTAAATATATATCCTTTCATCAGCCTCTACTCTGATCCCAACTTCCCAGTTGAGTATGCCTTCTTTGATGGCAATGCGGTCCCTGTAAATGACGGTGGAACATCCTACTATAACATGTTTGATGCTAATTATGATACTCTTGCGTATGCCTTACAAAAGAATGGATTTGGAAACTTGCCTATCATTGTCGGTGAGATTGGGTGGCCCACTGATGGAGATAAGAATGCTAACATGATTTATGCCCAAAGATTCAACCAAGGTTTTATGCAACGTATTTCAGGTGGTAAAGGAACCCCATTGAGGCCTGAACCTATTGATGCTTATTTATTTAGTTTGATTGATGAGGATGCTAAGAGCATTGATCCAGGGAACTTCGAACGTCATTGGGGGATATTCACATTTGATGGAAGAGCTAAGTACACCCTTAACCTTGGCACCACGAATTCAGGAGCATTAGTTGAAGCAAAAAATGTCCGTTACCTGGAGCGGAAATGGTGTGTGATGAAGTCATCGGCCAAACTTGATGACCCAAATGTGGCACCAAGTGTGAGCTATGCTTGTGGACTTGGTGACTGCACCAGCCTTGGTTATGGAACATCTTGTGGCAATTTGGACGCAAGGGGGAACATTTCCTATGCATTGAACAGTTACTATCAGATTCAGAATCAGCTTGACAGCGCATGCAAGTTTGAGAACATTTCAACAATCACTAAATCAGATCCATCAACTGAAACTTGCAAATTTGAGATAATGATAGAGCCATACTATGGAGGTGCCAAGCGGACAGTAGGATGCCCACACAAGCCATTGGTTTTGGCTGCAGGTCTCATTCTGTTTTTGCTTACAATATTATGAAACTCAAAAGACTCCTTAACTTTTTAGAGGTACCATTTTCTTTAAATATGGTGTATTGGTAGCTAAAACAATTTCGGAAAGAACATGGAACCTAGTTCCAATTTTTTTAGCAATCTAGTAATGCAGTTTTGGTTAACTGATGCATGTTTACCTATTGAAACCCATGTCTAGAACTAGGTTGTTGGAAATGTATGCATGTATTCATATGGAATGAAGTTTGTGAAGTAGAGGCTTAAACAGGCTGGGTTGAGCTGGAGTTGATGGGAGTTGCTTGCAGCAAAAAATGTGGGCTTGAAATATGAATTATCAGTTGGTCTGAGAGATAATCCTGTCAACAGTAACACAATGCTTGAATAATGATCACTTTGCCTGCCTGTGTCTGTCTATTTCTCAAAGGAGACGGAGGAAATGTAAATAGTAACGGATCAGAGTTGTCATTGGTCACCCGTGAAACATTATCATTTGATAAGTTTTGAGCTTACAATTTATATTCATTGAAGTAAAAAGTAAAAAACAATAAAATGAAGAGAAACAAAGGTTGATGGAGGATTAGCTTTCCACAATATCTCCCTCTCTTTGTATATATATATATATATATATAAATATATATATAAATATAGATTAAACACAGTTCTTGACATATATGTACTACGTGTATACCTAATCCAATGCATATCTTTTATCCTACTGTCTACCTGTATTTCTGTTTCTAGGTAGAATCCTAAATCCACGGGCTTCGCTTAGGTTTCCCCACAGTCTTAAGAGCTTTCCAAACAACACTGTTGCACTTGAAGCCAGAACCAAAAGCAATCTGCCAAATTCTATCCCCTCTCTTGATCTTTCCATTTGCCTCCAAGTAAGCCAGTTCATACCATATACTACTACTCGATGTGTTCCCGAATCGCTGGAGAGTTTTTCTTGAAGCATCCATGTACTCGTCAGTGAGCTCCAAGTTCTTCTGCAATTCATCCAGACCTTTTTTGCTAGCTGCATATATGCAAACATGCTCAAAAGCAAGCTTATAATCAGGAATGTAAGGCTTGGTCTTTTTCTTGAAGAGCAAATTGGTGAAGAATTGGACTTGTTCTGATACAGGAAGAACTAGAGGGCCTAAGGTGGTGATGTTGGCCTTGAGGGCATGACCTGCTACCTCAATAACCTCTTTGCTAACTGAAAGACCTTGCCTTCCTTCTTTATCTTCCTTTAGATGTATGCTTTTAAAGCTTCTGTTATCCATCCCCTTGTGGGTTCGAACTAGCTGCATCCGACATGGAATCAAAATAAAAGATCAGCAGTAATATCCATCATCTGTTGTAAAAATCAAGGAAAGATACTGTACCTGTTTTAATTCGTACTTGGATCGCCATCGATCAAGGCGACGACTAGACAGGAGCATAGCTGCAGCCCCCATTCTGAAAAAGAAATTCGGTAGAAGCATGTCCTGATCAATGCCACTATACCATGTATAGCTCACCACTTCTGTGCTTACCACGAGTGCATATGATCCGGGATATGCATTCAAAAGATCTCTAGCTAAATCAATAGCTACAATACCAGCAGCACATCCCATCCCACCAAGATTGAAGCTATTTATATTATGTCTAAGCTTATAATGATTTATGACCATTGCTGACAGTGATGGTGTAGTATTTAGGATCCCACAGTTGACAACAAGAATTCTAATGTCTTTAGTCCTAACTTTAGTGGTGGCAAGAAGGTCATCAACTGCTCCAAATATCACCATTGCTGCCTCTTCTCGACCGTCCTTGAGGTTTGTTTTGAAACCAGGCTGGAAAACTGATCTGGGCATGTAAGTCTCATCTCCAATCCCAGAATTCTTGAGTGCTCGCTGCTGGAACTCGATTGCAGTTTGGTCGAATTTGCCCGATTTCCTTGCCAACTGAATGAATTCCTCCTTGGAGATCTGTTGCAAAATAATAACTAGTAGTAGCTGCTGTTGTTGAGCACTACATATGCAGTGAAATCAACAAGAGAAACAATAAGTAGCTATACCTTGAGGTGATCCGGCGGGCGAAAACAGGCAAAATCAACTAAAAAAGTAGAAGTTGGAGTTAAATCAAGATAAATATATATAATCAAAGCAAGCACTCCGAGCAAGAAAAGTGCATCAATAGGGTCACACTTGGGGCAGAAATCTTCCCAAGTGACTTTTCCAAGGGCGACACTAAATATTAATATGAGAATAGGTGCACTTAGGAAATAAAAGCTATGGCTAAGGAGGTAAGCATATCCAAGCTTTACATATTTCAGGTTAACTGAATTAAGAAAGTCCGGCAACCGGCGACGGACCCTGACCGAGAAGTTCAAAGAACCGGCCTCGATGCCCCGGTTAACTATTTCAGTGGAGAGTAGGTCCTGCTCTCTTGCTCTTGCCAATGCCATAGAAATATAAAAGATTGATGAATGAGCAGTCAGTACTGACCAAATGATGAAGGGAAAAATTATATATATATATAGAGAGAGAGAGAGAGAGTAAGTTACGTTATGTCCAAGTTAAAGAAATTAAGGTAACAGAAATTTTAGGCTCTTTGTGCATGAACACATATTAACAGCAGCTTTGTAGCGCCACAGAGGTTGTGCGTCTGGGCAATTACTTGTGTATTCTTTTCTTTATTTTTTAATGATTCTCACATGCCTCTTCTCATTTATTTCCATTTTAAACTTCACACTACTAATCTCTTAGTTTTTCTTGTTCTATTTTCGAAATAAAATTATTTAAAACAAAACTTATAAAGCGTATTTGTAGATAATACCGCAAAAAAATAAAAAAATAAAAAAAATCTGCATAATAGAAACGGACTTTCTTAATTCAGTCAAATATTATTATTTCCATTTTCACTCTTTAATTCCTTTATAGCGAATTCTCATGTTTTTTTCTCTTATATTTATTTAGTGACGGATTTAGTACTTCACTAATTCTTAATTCTTTTATATTCTTTTTCTTTTTATTCTCTTCGAACTTTTTTAAAAATAAATAAATTTTTCCTTATTTTCTCCAATTCTTTTCCTCTCCATCATACTTTTATTTTTTTCTTTCATTTGTTTGTTTATTCTATTTTTTTCTCCCTTGTTTTTCTTTTCTCTCATTTTCTTCCTTTCGTTTCCTAAGTTTCTTAAATTCATTGGTTTGCTTCTTTTCTTCTATTTTCTTCTTTTATTATTATTATTATTATTTTCTTCTTTTTTTTTCTTTTAGTATTGAACAAAACACAAAAGTTTACCTTTACTCGCTAATAATACCGGTTATTATTAATTTTTAGAAATCTTTTCAAATTAATTTGTTGATGGTTTGTGGGCCATATTTTTACTATTTTAATTATATCTTTTGCTATATAAGCATTTCTTAAATGCTATTAAAATATATCAAATTTTTGTAGAATAAATATTCTTTTATATTTCTCGCTCTTTCTATTGTTAAGAATTAATAACAGTTGTATCAGAGCTAATTACTTGAAGGACTTGTGAGATTACAACAAAAATAAACTCAAAATATTTTTTTTATTGCAATTGCACTTCTAATTTTTTATGGCACAAAGTGTCAAATGTGAGTAGTTAAAATGAAAGCATATCTTGATACTAATGATCTTAAGATATTCCTTCATTGTTTTTACATTAGTAATATATAGTGTAATTGCAATACCAATCATAAAATATCAGTTTATATATAAAATTATTTAAATTTGAATAATAATGAGTTAAAATAATTAATTTTATATGCAATGCACATAAAATCTAGAAAAATATTTTCTTTATCTGAAAAGATATTTAATTATTATTAATTCAGATAGTCATACTGACTTAAATATCATAGATATCTAAACTTAAATAGAATATTAGAATTAAAAGGCTTAGTTTTATGATTTTTTTAAAAGCGTTTGCTATATTCTATATTATTAAAATAAAATATATCATTTGTGTATAAATTTTTAAATTAATTTGATATATTCTTACAATATTTGTGAATCTTGAAGTTTTATAATAACATATTAAATTTTTTATTGCTAGCTATAAATTTTAATCAATATAAATTTTATGAGGTATAAATAGATTAATTTATAGATGAATTTTTTTAAGATTTAATAATTTTTTCGTTGTCTTAAAATTAAAAATATTTATGATGATAAATCTAAAATTTTTTTTAAGTAATAACGAGTCAAATATTTAATATTTACATACAATGCATATAAACATAAAAATTACTTTCTTCATTGTAAAAACGTAGTCCACTTTAATTTTATACGTGGATAAAAATTTATTATATTTATTAATAAAATTTCAAAGTTAGAATATTAATTTATTTTTCAAATAAAGAAATAAAAATGTTAGTAATTGAAAACAATAAAAAATATTAAACTAAAAGAGCATTTTTTATTCTTAATAATTACAAGCCTCACATAGTAATAATAAATATAAATGCCACAAGAGTTAATTGGTCATATTTTTATACTTTTATTAACTAACTAATTTATTTTAAATATATTATTTGTTAACATAACAGTAATTAATTTAATTTTTATGAATTTTTAATTAATTTAATTGTCATAAATTAGAATAGTTGTAATTATATGACATTATATTTATATAAATGCATTTCAGTAATTACAAAAAGAAATATATAGATATAAATAAAATATTTTATCAAAATAGTTTATGAGATACAAGAACAATTATATATATATAAAAAAGTCAAGTGAAAAGAAATGCAGATTAAAAATTAAAATTAAAATAATAAATATTTTAGTCAAAATTTTAGCTAGGAAAATGTTATTTTCAAAATAGTTATATTAATTTATTAAATAAATTATTATATTAAAATTATTTTAAGTTATTAATACAAAAATAAGAACAAATTAAAAAATTATTATAATTCAGATGAGTAAATTATTATAATAAAGAAGAGGAAGAATGAGTTGGTCCTGGGATTGTAATGATTTATGATAGGGTTGCCTTGAGTCCAAGTAAAGTGTAATAATCAGAAGTCATTAATTAAGACACATTAATCATTCATCTTACTTTGCTTCTTTATTTTTCCACATATTGTTTATATCATCAAAATCCATTTTCACCTCCAACTCAAACACAAACTTGGACTGGCAGGAGCTTCTGTTGCTTACTTCTATTTCTATTCCTTCTCTCCAAGTTTCTGATGCCATGGAGGTTGGTACCCCCTTTCTTCTTGTTGTGTTTTATTTTTATTGTAATTCATTTTAATACCGTTTGAATTGAGAAATTCATGAATTTTAAATCTATAAACAAGAATTGTCGAAGTCCATGGCAATTTTGACCCTCTTTTAGGTTGCCAAAGTGTGAATTTAACTAAAATTTATGAATTTTATAAAAGTTTTCATTTGAAATTACTCAATCCAAATTGTGTTGTTATGTGTTTTATAGAATTAGTTAAGATCAGAATTATATGATGAACTGGCCCATTATTAGACTGTGAAGAGTAATTTTATGTGTAAATTACTTTGATAATCACTGAGCTGAGGCACTATGTAACACTGAGATTTAGATTGAACTCTGATGATTTTCTTTTTTAAGCACAGATTGTGGAATTGAAGGTCCGCCTGCACTGCAAGGCCTGTGAAAAGGCAGTACGCAGAACACTGTGCAAAATCAAAGGTATTCGTTTAAGGGAAAAAAAGAGAAACTAAGAAAAGTGTATTGTGAATTATTCATGGAAAAGAAACAAGAGATTAAATTGTTAAAATTACAATGTGTATTTTGCAGGAGTAAGATGTGTAGAAATAGAAAACATATCGAACAAAGTCACAGTGTTGGGATACATGGATCGCAAAGTGGTGGTGAAAGCTATTTGGAAGACAGGACAGAGAGCTGAATTGTTGCCTTCATCGCATCACTTGGAAGCACCTTCTCCTAGGCTCCCTGCTGGTTTTAGATGTTTCATCCCTAAATGTGGTATTTAGGTTACTTCTTCACAAATTCTCTTTTCTTATGTTTTCTTATAAACATTAAATCAATAAATAAATATTGGAAAAACTCATGTGGTTTAACGTTTTTTCATTCGATGGACGGAAATATTTTTCATATCAAGAAATACTGCGTGCTTCATAAGGCCACACTGTTTTACAATCATAAAACATAAGCAAGCATCAATCATGACCTTGAGATAAGCATGTGCAGGCTTTATTTATTTAATCACTAAGAAAGACTTAGTCTTAGTGGCTAAGTAAATATCCACTCAAGTGGGGATCAGCTTATGCTTGAGAAAACCATTCACCTCTTGGTAGTCCTTCAATGGATGAACTCTTTTGCTTCAGAGTGGCAGACACACTTAACTCTGTAGCACCACCACCAGGAACTAGTTTTGGATTCTTGAGTATGTTTCAGGCCACAGATATGGCATCCTGTGAACATGCTACTGTGCAGTACATAATATATATATATATATATATATATCATCAAAACCCATTTTCACCTCCTAACTCAAACACAAAATAAGACAGCTGGAACTTCGGTTGCTTAGTTTTATGTATTTTGCATGTTGGATTATAAAAAACAACGTTATAATCAGTGACATGATTTACATGGAAGCTACTGCTCACAAGTTGTACCAATTCATTTCTGTTTGATGCAGTACATTTTTTCAAATTTCTTTATCACTAAGGTAACCACTCCTTAATATTTGTATTTAATTAAAACTTTTAAAATTTTTGATAGAATTTAAAAGTGAAATATATTTAGTTAAAAAAGTGTATAAGTAATGAGGTATCCAATATTAATTTTATATTTAGTTGTAATTTTTAAAACTTAATTTTTAAGGACTATTAAAAAATTTATAGAAATTAGGAGATATTCAATTACAACTTTTGTAAATTCTATAAAAGTAAGTTAGTATTAATTTATAGATATACTTTTATATACTTTTAATGGCTTTTTACGTATTTTTATAAAATAAAAATTCTTAAGGATTCACTTTCAGTTATTTTTTAGATTTCAATAGACTTCTTTTTTGAAAACTTATATTTCTTTCTCAAATTTTCCTACATTAGCATCTTCATTTCTCTTTGTTGTATTCTCCATCTTAAAAAATATAAAAAATTGAATAAAATTTTAAAGCTAAAAAATTATTTATTAATAATAATTTTTTTACTCACAAATACAAAAAATAATTAAAAGTTTTTAATTTAATTTTAAAAAGAGCCTAGTAAAAATATGAATTTTAAAATGACATATTTTAGTGAATTAATTTGAGCAAACAATCCTACCATATATAGACTTTTAGGTTTTATTAGCAAGATTATTTTGATAATTATTTCTTTTGGTAAGTGCGATTGTTGTTGGTTTAGGTATTTATCAAATAATTGGTAAAGTGATTGTTGTTAGTTTAAGTATTTATCAAATAGGTAATAAAAATATAACAAGTATGACATGAGTTTGGTAGTTTAATTGGAGACAAATTGCGATATGATAATTTCTTTTTAAAAAAATTATTGTCTTGACAAAAAATAGCATTCATGTTGTGAGGTAAAAAATTTAAAAATGATATGAACTCGACACAACAATGAAATGATGTCTGTTACTTATGTATGACGTGGCAAATAACATTGTATCAAATAAATGCTTAAAGTAATAAAAAAAAATAATAAAAACAAAATGATTAAATTCATTTTTAAATTAAACAATAGATAAATAATAGTCTGTAAAAATTAATAAAAATCTATCAATGTCTACAATATATTCTTAAGTAAGATTTGTGAAAGTTATTCATAATATTATAAATTCTATAAAAGTGATTAAGAATTTATAAATTCTTTAAAAGTAATCCATTTTAAAAAAATCTATTAAAATCTCAATTGAATACATCCTCTTTAATTTGATATTCTAATGAATTTTTTAAATATAGATTATAGAATTGAGGATACGCCTCCACTGTAACGCCTGTGAAAGAGCAATACGCAAAACCTTGTGCAAGATGAAATGTATCTTTTTAAGAGAAAAGTTTATTATAGATTTATTAGAATAACTATAAAAAATGCCATTTGACTTCATTATTTGATAATTTTTATTATATATTTTTTAAAATAACAAAAGATATGTAGTTATAAGTTATGATAAAAAAGTATTTCACTGTTAAAAGTATCGATTTGTAAAGATTTAGTCATTTTTTCTCCGATCAACTATTATTATCATATTGCTCGTACTTGATAATATAAGTTAGAGTTTCACAATTGAAAAACATCGTTATTTAATCATCAGATCAATCTTGAATTAGTGACTTATTAAACCAGAATTTGACAAACAACAAAACTAAAAAATGTTATTCTTTAAAATCACATTATCATACACAAGCAACACGATAATGATGGTTGATCGCAATGAAAATATTAAATCTTTACGAATCAAGAGTTTTTAGTGGTCAGATACTATTTTTTTGTCATGATTTGTAACTAGATATCTCTTTTTGGAGAAATTCTTAGGTAGACTCAGTCTACCACGTCATTCGTAGACTGAATCAATTGCATGGTGACATGTAGCTTCAATTTATTAATTACTGCATTTTCATTGGTTAAATTCTAATCATAAATTGTTACTAGCTACTACTTCATTCACTCTTACTTTTTTTGTTCTCATACTTTTTTATTGAGAATTGACCCCTAACATCTCAAGGATGTCATAAACCTCATCAACTGCATTATCAACCATACATTGATATTATTGTGTTAACGTATCATAAAATGATTGGTTGTTTACTCGAAGTGAGTATCCATGGTGTGAGAATTTCTATAAAAGTGATTTGAAGCGATCACATACTTCATGAAAAAGATTCAGTATCCTTTTGATAAAAATTAAAAATTTCAGTTCTTAATTCTTTAGTCTTTTGATGTGAGTAAAACTTACCCACGAATTTTTGATAAACTTCATCCCAAGTTCTCAAAGAATTAGGAGGCAAAATCATTAACTAAGTCTTTGCTCTTTCTTTTAATGAATAAAGGAAACACATCATTCTCAATTGGTCTTTGTTTAATCGAGATAATGGCAAAATATGAACTATGACATGAAATTCTCTAATGAATGCTAATGCATCCTTACTAGGCATACTATAAAATGAAAGAAGCATAATAAATTTATATTCTTAAGTTCATAATCTCTAGATGCATCACTTAGAACTATACATGAAGTAGTGTTACTAATTTTAGGTATATATAATCTTTTATAGTCATTTGTCTTCCAGCTGCTACTTCTGTTGGTGGATTTTTCAATGATCTCAACTTATTCTTTTAATTTCTCTTCAATCTTTTGAGTTGATGAATCACTTGATTTAGTTTTCCTTCTTTGCATACAAAACAAAAGAAAATTTCAAATTTAAAAACTAAAAAATGAAATTTAAAAATAAATTAAAAACACATAAACAAAATATAAAGCACAAAACAAATAAACAAACACAAGACAATTTTGACAATCAATCAGTATAGTAAAAGTTAGACACAGTTTCCCGACAATTATGCCAAAAACTTGATGTGTTTAAGTTAGTACTTGTAAGTACACAAATCGTTCTTATAGTAAAAATGGTAAAACGCTTTGAAGTTGATATCTCAAGGAACTATGAGACCACTTATTATAAAGACTAATTATCAACATAAAACAATAAAAGTAAATCTAAACACTCTAAACTAGTATTTTGAGAGAATAATATTCATAAAGTAAATTAACCAAACAATAAATAAATATGCAATGCAATGCAAATGCTTATGATTTAAAACTATATGCTAAAGACAATATTTAGCCTAGCTTAATAATTCTTTTGTTTTACTTTAAGCATAGATTTAATGAATGAAATGGTGATACTTTATGATCCAGCCTATGCCTACTAAAAACCACCCTCCGCCCTTATAAATGGTATGGATGAATGAGCATAGCTTACCTAGCGTTGAGCGTAAAAAAAGCAGTTCACAAAATGTATTTTAAGTAATTGCCCCATGTGTATTTTCTTTTAATTACTCAAATTAATAATACAACTAAAGTTTCTTCTACCAACATAGATTGAAGCAAAGATGGCGTTTCTAATATATTCAACCTAAATATTTTCATAACAACTACTATTATTAAATTGATATGATAGTCAACTAACAATAATAATTGAAACTAATAAAGATATGAAGGTAAAGAAATCATTCATCAAATAAATAAATAAATAACAAGGCTCATACATAAGTAAAAAGGCTAAAATAAACACTTATGAAAACTAGTCTAATATATTTAACTCAATGATCATGGTATTAAATAGAAAAACATAAAAAAGACTGAAAATTAAAGCTCCCTCTAGATCCAAAAGTTTCTCAAGGTATGAAGATGATTAGTCCTCATTCTCCTCTTCATGAAAGCTTCTTAGATCTTAAAAGAACAATAAAAATTAATACTAAAATGTTTATTGAATATGAACTATAGAAAAAATTGCAGAAAGAAGAATGATGGCTAAATACATATGAGAGATATAACAGAGAGCAGATAGGAGAGACCTCCCTCCTCTTTCAGAACTAGGTATGCAGAGATATATAGAGAAGAGTCCTCCTCTAAATACAAGACTTATAAGAGTTATCCTCAACAATTCTTAACTATCATAACTTAAGTAAATAACTAATGATAGTCCATAATTATAAAAGACTAATTAATCCCCCTTTAGGCTTTATATTATTTGGCCAGACCTGTGGAAATAGCATTCGACGGGCCTTTAATTCTGGTTTTCATATATCCGTCTTTGGCTAATATTATCTGCAATTGGACAATTAAGCTAAAGTGAAGTAAAAATATATATTTCCACCATATTATATATAGAAAACATATCATTAAAGCTTTAAAATATCATAAATAACTATATATATTGGACCTATCACTAGTACGTGATAAATTAAACTGTTTAGTAAAATTTTATTAGCACTTGTTGTTAGTATAGTAAATGACCATCAATAGTATAATTTATTTTTTAGATATATTTTGTTTTATGATAATATTTTTAATGATACGAATTAACAAAAAATAGCTTATAATAATTAAAAATATTATAATTAATTTTGTCTAACTCAATTGTTTTTATTATTAAAAATATTTACAAAAATTGTTCTAAAGTAGGTACTAAAATTTAAATTTCATTAATTTAAAAATTATAATTTTAAATGTCATAATTAGAAACATCATGATTATTTAACTATTAATTATTATCTTAAAATAATAATTATTTATCATAAATTATAAAAAATTAATTATATGAGATCAACTTAAAGTAAGTTACTATTGATATGTTTTAATAAGGATATTATTGTTCAAATAAATAAAAAAATTTAAATTAGCTATCAATTGATAAAAAAAAAATTATGAAATGGATGTGATAAAATCAACAGCTTATTGAGACTAAATCAGCTATTAGTTAATATGCTTTTTCTCTTTCTAAAATCCAATTTTTATTAAGAGTCAAAATACATACATGTATGATTGTTCATTAAACTCATGCGTTTTGGACTTAGAAATATAATACATTACATACTTGAGTTCATTATATAATTGAAAAATATTTACAAATACTTTAAAATCAATAAAAAACTAATAGTTTACCCGTATGTTGCACAATCGTTATTATTATTATTTCGATTATGAAATCAAGTCTATAGATACAACTTAATAAATTTTTTAATATTTAATATTGATTTATAATATTTTAAAAAATAATAGTAAATTTAACTATTTTTAAATGTTCTTAATTTTTAAAAAATATTATTAGTGCATTAATATAAAAATTATTATTAAAATATTTATTTATTAATTCTAATATTATGTAAATTAATAATATCAATATAATTGATATTACTATTTTTAAAATTAAAAATTATTATAATAATTAATTAATATTTAAAAATAGTATCTTTTATAATTGAAATCATTATCTAATCAAAAAATTTATTTATTAGTTAATGTGATATTAAAATATAATTAATATGCTATTTTTTAGAATAATCATTATCTAATTAGAAGACTAATCATTATCTAATTAGAAAACTAATTTATTATTAATATATTATTTCTTAAGATTAGAATGAGTGTTTAATTAGAAATATAACTTATTAATTAATAAATTAATAAAAAAATTAAAATTATACATAAGTTTGAGTCCCCTGTGTCAAAATTAAATATACATATCAAGACAATAATTTTATGTATAAAAAATTAAATACAAATGTCAAAAAAATACTATCTTCTAGTTTTTTTTTTTAATTTCTGGTGTTATTTTTTAAATATTTTTCTATTATTTTTCAATTGTTATTTATTACTTTTCAATTATTTTATTCAAATTATAACTAAAAACAAATTAAATAAACCGTAATTTTAGAAAATAATTTAAAAAATCAAATTTTTATATTTTAACACATTAAAAAAAAAAAATCATAAATTTGATAAAATATCGGTATTATAATTTGCCCTCCGGCTGCCATTTCTACTTAAATCCAAAAGCGGTGATCCACGGGGCACGACGAGTACGGGTTTGGTTAGCCCTTCATGGGCGGAAAGCCCACTCCAGAAGGATAATCATGTAATTTGGAAGAAAATGTGTATTAGAATCCTCTCTATCCCAAAACCGTTATCCTCTTTCCTTTAAGCTTCTGTCTTTTCTCTGTGTTAAAGGGTTAGTTGGTTTCGTCAGTCTTTGAGCAGTTCCCATGTCTTCTTTTGTTATGATTTTGGCTTTTTGATGATCAATTTGGTCAATAAGCTTTAGTGATATAATGCCTTTCTATGTTGTTAGTAAGCAGCTTAGTGGTCCGTTTAGTGCAATTTGTAGTCTTCTGTTACTGTTATTGCTTTGAGAAGCCAGAAAATGCAGGCTTCAGTACATGTTATTCTTAATGAGCACTTCAATGGTTTTACCAAGTTTAGTCTTTATTGACCAAAACCCATATAGGAATTCTATTTCTAGTTCTACTTCTACTTGCTCCAATTTTTTAATTCAGTTTAGTAGAAGGAGGGGATTTTGTGAGTTAGTTCCAAATGCAAAGAAGAAGAAGAAGAAGAATAGGAAAAGAAGTTGGTGGCAAAGGTTCTTTTTTGATGATGATGGCAACTGGCTTGGTTTAAAAGATGATGATATGCTTGAGACTGAGACTGAGTTTTCAGAGAGTAGTTCAAGTGTTGAAATTTTGTCTGAAGAGGAGAAATTTGAAGCATGGAAGAGGAGAGCTGAGGCCATCGTGGAGTTGAGGGAAGCACAAGAAGACATGTTGAATGAGGAGAGTAGGAGGTGGGAGGACTGGATTGTGGATGATTCTCATAATAATAATGTGAACGGTTCTTGGTGGAGTCAAGATTTGGATGGTGGTGGCAATGGTGCAATCGGTGGCTCAGCAGACGATGTGGGGTCAGATCCTAGTGACTTGGTTCCAGAGAAAGGGTTTGTTGAGTCTGTTAGAGATTTGGTTCTTGGTGGGGAAGAGGAGGATTTGCTTTATGAAGACCGAATTTTCCAATATGCCTCCTTGAATTCGGTATGCATTTAGCTATAGCTTTGAGTTAGTGTGCTTTTCTGCCATCCTGCCTTTTATTGTCAATGGTTATGATGTGTTTATATGCAATCATTTTAGTGATCAGAATTGGCACTTGGGCCTATAAAGCTTTTGGTGTTTTCATCTGTATTTCATTACATGCATATGCACACCTCTGTGATAACCTTCTAAGAAACTAAAACTAAAATTCTCTCTTCAATGCAATGGTTTTAGCAGCAACATTGGTTTTACTTAGTATTGCATTATTTCTGATCCAACTGAATGTGCAGGATGAGTAGATCCAATTCTGTAATTCAAATAATATACTGTCAGGATTTCATGCTGATAAAGAATTTAACAATTCTAACAGTACTTAAAATGTTGATTGTTCAATATTCGACAATAATGTGCTTAGAGAATGTGTAGTGGAAAGGATGGTCTGAAATCGAATGGAATGTAGTTCACTGTTCTACTTGGTTTGTTCCATTTTGTTCTATTACATTCTATGTAATGTGAGCTTGTATTTTCCAACCCTCCTTTGATTGAACTTGTATTTTGCTGCAGCGGAATTTAAAAAATTGCATATAATTTGAAAGCAGAGGATTTCAATACAACATACCATTGGGATTTGGTTATATATGCAGTAGAATTAGATACATTTTGTTTTACTTAACTAAAAGTTGAGAACATTGATTGATTGAAGTTTATGGTAATCAAACTGCTTATAATAGAAAACCAAAAGAAAAAAGAAAAGGAAAAAAAGGAAACAGGAAATATAATGGACAATGAAGAATACCTGGGTTGTTGTTAAATATGACTTCTGTTGAACCTTTGCTAATATCACATGCCTTGTTAGTAGCAAAACTAACTAGCAGCTTTATATGATGGGCCTATAATCTTAGATGCCTTATTTCATAAGACCTTGCAACTATAGAATTTCTTTTTATTCTAGTTCTTTTAATCTGTACTCTGTCAACAAACCTGATTTTCGTTTGGTACTTTGAATAAATGCTTTCTGATCCACATTTGTTTTTATCAATACATGACTTTACACCCTAGACATATTCATCCTTTTTACAGGCTAAATTTCTCGCAGTATTGATATTGATTCCTTGGGCACTGGATTTTGCTGTTCATGACTATGTTCTCATGCCCTTTCTGGACAGGTAATGATTAGGACTAAATGGTTCTTCCTGAAGTGGAATCTCTTGTCTCTTTAGTGTCCATTGCAGTTATATAACTAATAGGTTTGTTGATCTCTATCTGATATGTTTAAAATAATGCTTGTGCTGAAAGCTAAATTTTAGCTTTTCACTAATACCATTATAAAGAGAGGAAGGGGACAGTCATTTCCTTTTTCAGTAAAAAAATCTGAGACCAACCAAGACCCTATAATGGAGCACCCTGTAAGAGCATCCCCAATGGTGCTCTTTATTCTAAAGAACATAATTTCTATAATAAAGAGCATCTTAAGGAATATTCAAATATTAAAAGTAAATCATTTATTTAAGTCCAATAGACTCGTTATATTTTATTCTTTATCTTGCTTTTATTTCTATAAACATTAATAGTTTGAATTTATCTTTGCTTTACATTTTAACATTTACCGATAGGAAAACAAGAATTACAAATATCAATTAAATCAAATGCATAGAAATTTATCGTGTATTTACTAAATATAGAGTAGAGAGTGAAGTTTGACTCTCCATATGTAGAGAGCCAAGTTGACTCTCTATTTTATATTTAAAGAATAAAGAGTGTGTTGGAGGGTTATTTTATGATACGACTCTTTAAAATAAAAAGTTTAAACATATCTAAAGAGTGCATTGGAGATGCTCTAAATATGTAATTTTTTTATCATATAATAGCATCCGCCTTTAGATAAGTAAAGATTGAATAAAGTTCACTAAAGGTTATTCTCTTGCAATCACGGTAGAGGTCTCCTTTCAGCTTCCTCGTTCTACATTTTTAAATTCCAAAAGGGAGACCACCCCAATTCTGAATGTGGGTTCAAATTAAACCTAGAATGGTATTATCTTTCAAGGAAAAGTCTTTTATCCTTTTTCAAACATTTATAATTACAAATGCACAATTATTATTGTTTGTATCCTTAAGTACAAAGTTCATCCACAATACTGAAGGAGTTGCACAATATAAATGAAATGTTGTATTATCATTGTATGTGATTTGAGGAACGCTATTGATTGATTATTTATTGAGTAAATTAAAAAACCCTCGAAGTTAATGGTGACACACTTGTTGACCCTCTGGTTTTCAATAATACATTATGGCTCTTATTATATTTTGGTTTAGAAATTAAAACATCCTTTTGTTAATAAACACTGTTTCATTATTTTAAATGGGTTTATTGTTCCAAAATTGATCCTGCAGTAACAATAAATAACTAATTTAATATTTTCCCAGTTCTTTTTTCTCATTTTGAAATATCTACATCTTTTTCTTAGTTTGAGACTCTGATTTGGTAGATTTATTGCTTACCTTATAAATACTACTTCCACCGTCATCCATCTCTCCTTTGTCTCTCAACTTTCTCTGTCATTTCATCGTTTTGTGCATTATACGCATACCTCACAATCAAACCTCCTGCTATTCAAGCTTCGGAAGCTTGTAGACCTTAAATGGTACAAAACCAGAAATAGGTTGCAAATGGAATTGAGTAATTGGGTCGTAGCATCAACTGACTATGGTATGTTCATGAACAACAACAAGCACAACATCAATAACAACCATATCAAGAGAGTTAAAAGATGGGTTTAGCCTTGAAATTTCTGCTATTCAAGCTTCAGAAGCTCATAGACCTTAATGGTAAAAAACAAGAAATAGGTTGCAATTGGAATTGAGTAATTGGGTTGTAGCATAAACTGACTATGTTTCATGAACAACAAAAAGCACAACATCAATAACAACAATATCAAGAGAGTTAAAAGATGGGTTTAGCCTTGAAATTGACTATTTCTTGAATTACTTTCCATTTGAGTTTGGAAATGATTGTTAATGAAATTTTTTGGCAAAGGAACCGCCGAGGAAATATTTTTTCCTTAGTTGAAGTTGCTTTGTTATTATGTGTTTCTATATAGAACTATTCTTTTTTCTTTTGGTTTCTTGTGACTCTTATAAGATGTTGTGTTATGGATGGAGACTAGGGAGAGTGACAGTGAAGCAAACACAGGAACAGAAAGAGAAAGAGAGAGAGAGAGATGGAGAGGCCAAGCTGTCACATAGACATAAACATAAAAGAAGTAGTACAAGATCTGAAAGAGGGATACTTCATAATTTTCTATGCCATCTAACAGCAAATTTTAACAGCAGGGTGTATTAACTGATAAACTAAAGTCTAATGGATGTCATATTGTATTATTGAAAACCAAGGGGTCGACTAGTGTATTGACATTAACCTCGAGGGATTCTAGTAATCTACTCTTATTTATTTATTTCAGCTACAGCGAGCATAACTGCTTGACAGTTAGTTATTTCTTCGACTGTTACTGAGCTCACTTGAAGTTATGAACTTTTTTCACCATCCTATGAACAGGTACGTGAAGACTGTACCACTTGCTGCGCAGATGCTTGATGTAAGAAAAGATCAGAAGCTTGAAATGGTTAAGGAACTAAAGACAGAGCAAGCTAGATTGCGGCTTGAAGTAGAGATTGGTAAATCTCCACCTCTTTCTGATGAGGAGGTCTGGTGGGAGCTACGGCATAAAGCGTAAGAGCAACACTGTTATGTGCTTCTTTTGCAACTTTATTTTTTCCTTTTTGTGCTACCTTGTACATCAATTAATCATTTATTTGATAGAATAGGTGTACAAATAAATAACATTATATGATAGGCAATCCTGCTTCATAGATAATGTAAAATGTAAGTTAAACCTACTAAAGAACGAGCAGTAGTGTTCAATTGTCAGACATTTGACCCTGAGGATATTGTAAAAGTCGCTACTATTTTTCTGACTACTCCATTGATTCTATGTATGATTGATCTTCTGTGCATTACTACTCTCCTATTTTCTACACCTCCTGCAGTATTAGGTAGACTGTTGAAGTGGTCGCTAAGAGATTCAAAATCTGTATTCTGAGCATGAAATTGTCACCAGTAATAGCTTAAAATTTAGGATGAATGTATTGGAAAGAACCAAGGCAGATATCACGGATTGAAATAAACTCACTTGAAGGTGCTAGCTGATTCTTCTCAAAATGCTTTAACATTGCCTTTACTGGATTGTGATTCTACATTAGTAAGGATTTACATATTATGACTGATGTATACTCATTATCATGGATTAGCAAATCTGTTCACCACATTTAATTAATGGACTAACGGTCTTTAATAATATGTTCATTGCTAAAGCTGGCTAAACATTATGCAGACTAACCAGCATCTAGACTCTTGCTGTTGTTGTTAGGCATGTGATGTCAAATTATTCCTGCTTTAGAATGAGATATCCTTTTTGAGAGAATTCCGATTGATGTTTGCTGTTAGAATTGGGTAAGAAAAGAGAAAGAAAACACGCTGAGTTGGCATTGGTTGGAAGATTACCAAATTTCCAAGGAAAACATTATAGATTGTCTGGGGTTTCATCAAATTTGAAGTTTGTATACTTAAATACCAATAAGATCATTACAATCTTTGCATTTTTAGTCATGGTTGGACTGCTCCCCCTTTTAGTAGTTATTTTATACTTTAGACAGTAAATAAAATAAAATAAAATAACAACAAAAATCATGCCTTTCAGTTTCATTTTTATATCTTGTTTTCTCTAAGTGAAAACTACCTTACTCCAACCTCACGCTTTAACACCTTCCCTTGGAGTTGATTTCTTCAATCATCTTCATTCAGTTCATGCACAATTTCACTTTTCCATAACCCAAATGTTTTCTTGTGTTATATAAGTGTTATGCAAAATATCATTGCTGCACAGTTAGCTTCAGACTAAATAGACATGTTATGTTTACTGATCATTTCTTTGCCACAGGCTAACATTCATTCTGACTAGTTATATTCTTGTTAGGTCTATTCTAGCTTTTCACACTGGAGATACCTAAACATTTTCTCTAGCTTCCGTCTGCAGGTTTCCACTGTGCCGTATAGATATCGTCCTCTCTGCATTTCACTCATCTACATTAACCATTTGCTTCTTCTTGCACTAAAAATTATCTTAAAATATAAATAACCAGTTAATTGGTTTTTCAGATAACCATACAAATTCCTCCCAATAGTAAAGCTATATTGACCAACAAGGGTCACTTCACTATCTTAAAGTGCACATAGTTACCTCAAAAGAATTTTGGCATAAGGTTTCTCATTGCATATATAATAACTTGACCAAGAAAAAATGCATTAGCATGCAAAGACGTAAAAAGACAGTCTTGTTAAATATATGCTTGGCTATTCCTTGTAATCTTTATGTAGCATGAGTTTCTATAGTTGTATATTCAACTTTTTACATATTGACCTGTAGATTAGAAAATATTTTGAATAACATTTTTATGAACGCAGTTGAAATGTGAGGAAAAATTTTCACCATGCATAAGAAACAAACTTTGTAATGTAAGCTAAGCTTACCTTAGATGTATATGAAACATTGTTGTATGGCTTTATCTGCATAATGTCCAGAAGCCTATTTGCAACACTTTACTCATATACATCTAATTTAATCTGCAAACTGCTGCTGTAAATAATGATCCCATGACTGCTGATAAAGTCGACTCCTTTCTTAACTGTTTGCTAGATAGATGGTTGTAGACTGTTTATTATTTGCAAATATGGCTTTAATAGATATCTGGACAGAGAAAATGAACATCATAACCTCTACAAGTAGTTCTTCCAATGCTATGGCTTCTATTCCATCTGATCTCCACTTGTTATCTTTATTGAAATTTTGAAATAGTTAAAAATAGTTTAAGTAATTTAAATAACCACAACTTTGCTTCTTCTATGCAAAGAAAGTAGTCAGTAGATCCATCTGTCTCGTATGTATTCGTGTAATGATGCTGAGGTTGCTTTTGTGGCAACACACTACATCTTCTCTTAAACCATTAATGTTTAACATAAAACGAGGGAAATGCCAATTGCCCTTCCTGATAATAGTTGAAATTTTGTGATTTTAGGAAATAAGATTTATGTTAGTAGTACACATTTGGAAGAATATATAAGAAACTATTTTCAGTTTACTTAGCTCTGCTCCTTTTGCATGTGGGGAGAAATGATTGACTGTTGCAAACTGGTGAACTATCTCTTTTCTCAGGATTATAAATTGTAATTCTTTGAAAGAACAGGAACCAAAAAGTGAACTGTTCTCAAATGTAGCTTTCTTTTTGTTCAGATAGTACCCGTGTTATATCCTTTCTATGATTATTCCCATCATGTCCCCATATTTACATGTGAAGCATGCCGCTGTTATCTTTCCCCTTCCATTCAACTGAAAATAAATAAATAAATAAAAATATGTAAACAAGGTGAAACTGTGTTCATCAGATAAGAGTTTGTACATATACTTGAAAAAATTGCAAGTTTCATATCAAATTTCAGGTATTGATTTTGTCAGAAACACAGTTACATATGCTATGTATATCTATGTATATATTTGTTTTTCACCAATACAAACACCTTGATGAAGTTTTCCGTGTAAATATATGTGGAGCTACTCTTATTAGCTTTTGTTTATTTACTTCACCAGGTTAGAGCTACGAGATGAGTGGAGATTAGAAAACCGTCGAGCATTTGCGAACATATGGTCGGATATGATATTTGGGATCTCATTATTCGTCCTTTTATACTTCAATCAGAATAAAGTGAGTTACATATTACTCTTTCTGCATGATGTCTCTATAAATGTATTTTATATAACGGTCAAAGCTCATTCTCATCACTATCCTTGTCATGGTTGTCATCATCCTAATCATCTAGCAATTAAAACGAGCAGAAGCAGATGCAAGAAAAAAGCTTGGATAATCACTTCAATATGAAAGGATATCATCATTAGTAACTGGAGTAGATTGAACTTGATAATAAAACCTGAACCATAAAAGGAGCACAGTAGGTCTTTGTTGGGCAATGAGGTCATAACTGTATTTTTTGAAAATAGGTATTCTTTGAAATGCTATTGCACAAAGCAGTATGAAATTTTTTTCCAAACAGGTCAAGTCTTACTGTAAAATAATCTTAAATGCTTGTAATTAACAAAATTAATCTGATTCTTTTCTCAATAGTAAACGCCAAACATGCTGATTTGTCAAAGACTGACAAGTTGTATAATTCCGATAAAATAAAATCATGGACCACCAGATTAGTCACAGATTCTCCTGCTAATAATCCCCAAAATCAAGATTGTCCCACTAAATACATACCTCTTGTTTAGGGAAAAAATTTCTCAAATTTACAACCCAAGCACTCTTTTGGGAAAGGATAAACCAGAGGGAGTATAAAACCTTTTCCTATTCACATAAAGAACCAAAAGCAAGCAAAACTTTGTTTTACAGTTCCTATTATGCATGTGCAAATGGATGGCTACCATCCTACTATTTTTATTCTCAAAATGCTTTCGAAGCCATTTGTTTTGCTTTTCATTTTTATATAAGTTGTTTCTGCTCATCTTGGGACAATCACGACCAACAGAACTAAGCTTATATACCTCTGGTATGGCTTGGTGGGTCTCTAGTTAAAGGTGAAAATGGCAGTTAAGAGAGGCATGTGAACCTTTTCTAGTATCTGTTAAGTTAAAGGAACTTAATGGATTTTCATGATCTAGATATATTGAAGGATTAACATGATCATCCATCATCAAACCAAGTTATGACTTTGTATTCGATGTCCTAAAAATATAAATATATTGATATAGACTTAAATTTTTAAGCATTTTCGGACCATGAAAATTAACAAATGATATGCTAGCTATTACTCTATATTCAATATTATTGTTTTTAGTGGTCTATAGTATTTATTTGTATGAATGAGCGTATTTAGAATCTTATGTTATTTCATAAGATTTATATTTCCCAAGTATATTAAAGTTATTGTATTTTAATGTATTATTTAACATGTGGTGAGTAAAAGTGGCAGAAATATATCATGTAAACATTTCTATTTTATACCAAGTTTTTAGTCAATATCTATATCTTCAATTTTTATCAATATATCTATCGATATTTGAATATGACATATTTTAAAAAGTTTCATATATATTTTAATTGTTGAACGTTTCATTCTCATGTGTTTTACTCATGAAATATTCAATTTGTTTGCAATAAATATACTTAATATTGAAATATATAGATTTACATTAAGATATATTGACATTTATCGAGATAAATTTTGATACATTGAAGATATCACTAGAAATAATGCTAAAAGGATGTCACAATTAAATATCATATTGAGATGCTCCAAATCGTAACGTATCAATTGATAAATGAACTCGAACAATAACTAAAATTACAGTCCATGCCTTTACTTACTTTTCTAGTTGGATTGGAGTGTAATTACTATAATCTTGTCAGGAATCTATTTGAATAGTTGCCAGCCTAGATGGCATAAGATTGTTGGTTGTTATATTTATACTGTATCAATAATGAAACTTCCAACTTTTTGTGACTCTGTACACTTTCTTCATCTCATCTATCTTCAATGCTATAAGAAATTGATTATTAGCTTTTTGTTAAAAAATGGACCTACTTTGTTGTCTTTGTCCATATGCAATGTGTTAAGTTGTTGTTAGTTGTCAGGGGCTTAATGCAAGATACTCTATGTAGCCGGTGAATATGTTTTGACTTATAGTTAGATAAGCACCTACGTTTTCTGCTTAGGTACTTAAGGAAGAATTATATTTATCTTGGTCCTGTATTTGAGTGTTGGTTTATTGACTGTTAACGTTCCCCTTGATTCAATTTTTGCAGGTAGCTTTGCTGAAATTTACTGGATATAAGATAGTAAATAATGTTTCAGACACTGGGAAGGCCTTTCTGATTATCCTTATTACAGACATTTTTTTAGGGTAATACCACCTGCTCTTTACTTGTGATTGCATTAATATATTTGTTTTAATTGTCATATTTATTTCACTCATGATCATTGAGTTTATCACTAAACTTCATCATGGACAGTGAACTTCAATTTGTATCATTAGATACTGAACTTGTTTTTTGTTTCATCAAACCATTGTCAATTTTTCAAATAAGGCCATTTAACAGAATGTTTCGAATTGTCTTCTCTTCTGAGGTCTATCATTATATAGGCAAGACTACCAACTATACAAGGAAAATAAAGTTGTACATGCTAATTACATGAAATGATCCTAGGGAGCTATATATGGCAAGCTAAATCTCCTTCCTGTGAGAGTGTATACAACCTAGATTAACAAATCAATTACAAGTATTTCTTCAAAAGTAATTTAGTTGTTGACCCGTCATTATTTATGGTTTTCTATTGACATCCCCCTTCAAACTGATGCGGTTTATCTAGAAGCATCAATTTGTTGGTAAGAAAATTATGTCAAATGTGGTGTGAGAGCCTTGGTGAAATTATCTGCCATTTAAAGATTGCTAGAACACGGGGAAGAGAAATAACTTGGGCCTCACAGATGAAGTGGCAATCACCTGGATGTGTTTAGTGTATTCATGGAAGATGGTATTGGCATAAATGTGAATCACACTATATGAAGAGGAGTAGGATAGCATGGTCAAACACCATGCTCAGCCAATAGCCCATGGGGCCAATGCATCTCAGCACAAGCTTGGGACATATGTCACACCGTGGAGCTCAAATCCAAATTTTTTTGCTGAGAGTGCTAGAGTAGTGCGGAATTCTCTAGAACACTCTAGAATAGTGTAGAACTCTCTAGAACACTCTGTAATGGTGTGGACACTTCTAGAACACTCTAGAATGGTGTAGACCCTTCTAGAATACTCTAGAAAGGTGTAGGTACTTCTTGTATATACTAGACTACTCTAGAATATTCTAGACATATGTAGACTACTCTAGAATATTCTAGACATGTATGGACATAGGTAGCATTCTAGAATATTCTTTTAAGGAGGTGTGAATGGTAGCGAAATTCTCTAGAACACTCTAGAATAGTGTAGAACTCTCTAGAATGGTGTAAACCCTTCTAGAATACTCTAGAAAGGTGTAGGTACTTCTTGTATATACTAGACTACTCCATAATATTATAGACACATGTAGACTACTCTAGAATATTCTAGACATGTATGGATATAGGTAGTATTCTAGAACATTCTTTTAAGGAGGTGGGAATGGTAGCCATTCATGCCTATAAATACCCCCCTCCGTTCCTCATTTGTACATAAAAAGGGTTAAGGTTAAGAACAAAGCAATACAAGCTTACATTTCCAAACTCTTGTGCTCCCTTTGTGCCTTTCTCTTAGGCATACTTGCGTTGGCGTAATTGCTACCATCTTGCCGAGTTTGGCATTTGTGGGAAGGCTTACTAGCAATCTTGACATCGAGTGAATCAAGTGAGCTAGGCCGCACGTGGGCGAAGTTTACGGATAAAACAAAACTCACGTGACAGTTGGTATCAGAGCGCGGTTGAGTTCTTTGGGAATTCTTGCACGAGATTATGGCCAAAGTTGGTGAGCAATCCACTTCTACCATTCCTCCCGCTCCAAGGGAAGGAGGAAAGGATAGCGGAAAGGGCCGTAGGGATAAGTCCCGCGACGTGATTGGCGCGATGGAAGAGAGGCTAGTCAAGGTGGAGACTACCATGTCTGATTGGGGGGATAAAATTGAAGACATGGACCTTTGCATCGAGAAGCTAGAGTCCAAGGAGGACGATAGGGAGCTTCGTGGGGAGATGCAAAGCGCTTTAAACGTTCTCGCCGACAGTTTAGCGAGGGACAATGAGGCTCTTAAGAAGTTGCTTGCCCAATGCATGAAGAATGTCGATAAGCTCGAGGTGGAGCTTAACTTGTGCAAGGCCGCATTAGCAAATAGTGGGGTAGCGCAAGTCACAACGGTGCACAAATTCGATGCTCCTAAACCAAAAGCCTATGGTGGGGCTAGGAGTGCGAGGGAGATCGACAACTTATGGAACTTGGAGAGATACTTTGATGCGGTGGGCATAGTGGATGAAGCTACTAAGGTAAAGTTCGTATCTCTCTATTTAAATGATGTTGCTACCGTGTGGTGGAGATGCAAGTGCGAGGATGTGAAAAAGGGTCTTTGCACCATTGATACATGGGACAATTTTGTGCGGGAGCTTAAGAAGCAATTCTATCCCGATAAAGCCGAGAAGGAGGCCAGGTCAAAGCTTTGATGACTCCAATATAAAGATGGCTACATTCGGAAATATGTGAAAGAATTCTCCGAATTGATGTTGGAAATTCCCGACTTAGGGAAAACAGAAGCATTCCATGCCTTTATCAATGGTTTGTCTCGGTGGGCTTAATTGGAGCTGGAAAGGCGAGGTGTGCAAGACCTTGCCATCGCGATGGCGATCGCCGAGTCCTTAATAGAGTTGAAGAAGAAGGACTTGTTTAAACCAAAGGTAAAGAAGTACGAAGGAAGTGACAAAGGTGGAGGAGATAGAGGAAGATCTTCTACCAAGGATGGCAAGGCTTCGTACAAAGACAAATACAAGTGGAAGAAGGAAGACCAGGGTGGTTCTTCTCCGAAAAAGCTTGCTTGCTTCATTTGCGATGGACCTCATCGTGCTTACGAGTATCCAAAGCGTGGGAAGCTTGGAGTCTTAGTAATCACCGACGAGGAGAAGCAAGAAGAAGAACGAAGAATTGCTTCCCTTTGACTCCTTAATGCCATCCAAGCTAAAGTGGAACAAAAGCCCCATGGTCGAATGTACGTGGAGACTAATATCGGAGGCAAAAGCATCCAAGCTGTGGTAGATACCGAGGCCGACACAGTGTACATGGCGAAGGAGGTGGCCGTATAGGACTGCCTTATGAAAAGGGGAAGGGCTATATCAAGGGTGTAAATGCTAAGAGGCTACCCATCATTGGCATAGCGAGAGGGACCAAGATTCGTATAGGCCAATGGCAAGGTAAGGTCGATATCACCATTTCTCCTATTGATGATCAACGTTTCTATCTTGGCATAGACTTCCTTGACATGGTGAAGGCATTCTTAGTTCCTTACGCTAACACCATGTGCATAATGGAGAATGACCAATCTTGTGTGGTGCCGATAAAGAGGGAGTTAAGCTAAGATATGATGGTATCGGCCATACAACTCTCCAAAGGGGTAAAAAGAAAGGAGCTAACTTTCCTAGCAACCCTCAAGGTGGAAGAAGGTCCCAATGATGATGGTGCCAAACTTCCAAGCCTTATGCAAGGCGTGCTCGACGAGTTCAAAGATGTTATGCCGCCCGAGTTGCTAAAGAAGCTTCCTCCACGACGAGAGGTGGACCATGAAATTGAGTTAGAATCGGGAGCCAAGCCACCCGCCTTTGCACCCTATCCTATGGCGCCTCCGGAGCTAGAGGAACTGAGGCAACTTAAGGAGCTACTTGATGCAGGCTACATTAGGCCATCCAAAGCTCTATATGGTGCACCAGTCTTGTTTCAAAAGAAGTATGATGGTTCTCTTCGGTTGTGCATTGACTATCGTGCGCTAAACAAGATCAACGTCAAGAATAAGTACCCCATTCCTCACATTGCCGACATCTTCGATCAACTTAGTAGTTCTAAGTGGTTTACCAAGTTGGATTTGCAGTCTGGGTACTATCAGGTGCGCATCTCTGAAGGACATGAGCCAAAAACGGCATGCGTGATGAGAAATGGATCCTACGAGTTCCTTACAATGCCCTTTGGCCTCACAAATGCACCGGCCACATTTTGTACTCTTATAAACAAAGTATTTGCTCTTTACCTTGATCGATTCGTTGTTGTTTATCTCGACGATATTGTTATATATAGCAACACCTTGGAGGAGCACGTAGAGCATCTAAGGCTAGTGTTCAAAGCCTTGCGCGATAATGAGCTCTACGTCAAAAAAGAGACATGCTCCTTTGCCCAACGAGAGGTGGCATTCCTTGAGCATATCATTGGCAATGGAAGGCTAAGGATGGATAGTTCAAAGGTGAAGGCCATCCAAGATTGGGAGCCGCCAACCAAGGTTACCGAGTTGAGATCCTTCCTTGGTTTGGTGAACTATTATCGAAGGTTCATTAAGGGCTATTCATCCATTGCCACTCCTTTGATGGATCTGCTAAAGAAGGGGCTTGCGTGGGATTGGTCTACGAAGTGCCAACAAGCCTTTGAAGGGCTAAAAAAGACCATCATGGAGGAGCTGGTCTTAGCACTTCTGACCACACAAAGGCATTCGAGATCAACACAGATGCTTCTGACTTTACTATTGGTGGAGTACTTATGCAAGAGGGGCATCCAATAGCTATCGAGAGTAGAAAGCTCAACGACACCGAAAAGAATTATATGGTGCAAGAAAAGGAGATGATCGCCATAGTGCATTGCTTGCGTACGTGGAGGCACTACTTGCTTGGAAGTAAGTTTGTTGTCAAGACCGGCAACGTTGCCACTAGCTGCTTTCAAACACAAAAGAAGCTCTCTCCGAAGCAAGCTAAGTGGCAAGACTTCCTTGCGAAATTTGACTATGTCAAGGAGTATAAGCTGGGTAAAGCCAACCTTGTTGCCAATACACTAAGCAGAAATGGGGAGCTTGCCGATATAAGCCGCCCTACGTGCAACCTGGTGGAGCGCATCAAAGAAGGACTAAAACATGATTCCATGGCCAAGAACTTCATGGCTCTTATTCGAGAAGGCAAGACTTAGAGATTTTGGCTAGAAGGGGACTTGCTTTACACCAAAAGGAGGAGACTATACGTGCCGCTCTATGACAATCTGAGGAAGGAGATCATTAAAGAGTGCCATGATAGCAAGTGGGCGGGTCATCCAGGTATACAACGAACAATGGCACTTGTGGAGAATGCCTACTATTGGCCTCGTATGAGGGAAGATATGGAAGCCTGCGTAAGGACTTGTCTTGTGTGCCAACAAGACAAGATTGAGCAATAAGCCCCAAGTGGTTTGCTAGAGCCACTTTCTATTCCCGAGAGACCATGGGAAAGTGTTTCCATGGATTTTATCGTGGGACTTCCTTTATCCGAAGGATGTGCATAGATCTCCGTGGTGGTGGATCGATTCTCAAAATATGGCATGTTCATTCCCGCTCCAAAAGCTGTCACCGCCGAAGAAGCAGCCCATCTTTTTATGAAGCATGTGGTGAAGTATCGGGGTGTACCAAAATCAATAGTGAGTGATAGAGATGCTCGCTTCACGGGTCGTTTTTGGACGGAATTGTTCAAGCTACTAGGCACCGACCTCAGGTTCTCTACAAGCTTGCACCCCCAAACCGATGGGCAAACCAAAAGGATCAATGCTCTCTTGGAGCTGTATTTAAGGCACTACGTGAGTGCCAACCAACGAGATTGGGCTAAGTTGCTTGACATTGCCCAATTCTCTTATAATTTGCAAAGAAGTAAATCTACGGGCAAGAGTCCATTCGAGATAGTCATGGGTCAACAACCTTACAGACCAAGCACTCTTGCCATGGACTAGTCAAGTCGAAGTCCACCCGCCTTCAAGCTTGTGAAGGAATGGAATGGGCAAGCTGATGTTGCTCGAGCCTACTTGGAGAAGGCGTCCAAAAGAATGAAGAAGTGGGCGGACAAGAAGAGAAGACCAATAGAGTTCGAGGAAGGGGCCAAGGTACTTGTCAAGCTATATTTTCATGGCAAAGCCGATGGACTTCATTGGGGTCTCAAAAGAAGATACGATGGACCTTTCCCCATTATTAAACGTGTGGGCAAGGTAGCGTACAAGGTGGAACTTCCACAAGGCATCAAGATCCATCCTGTTTTTCATGTGAGCATGCTAAAGCCTTATAGGGAGGATCTCGATGACCCAATCCGAGGTAGGTCGAAAAGAGCTCCTTTGAATGTGCGGGCTCAATATGATAAAGAGGTGGACTATGTCATCTCCCATTGTAAGGTGCCACAATCCAATCAACCCCCAATGACCGAGTTTCTTGTCAAGTGGAAGGGACTTCCCAAAAGTGAGGCAAGTTGGGAGTCTATTCGCGACTTGTGGCAATTCGAGGAGCAAATCAAAGCTTACGAGGAGAAGGCAACAGGGCCGTTGCCCGATTAGGTGGGGGAGAACGTCACACCGTGGAGCTCAAATCCAAAATTTTTTGCCGAGAGTGCTAAAGTAGTACGGAATTCTCTAGAACACTCTAGAATAGTGTAGAACTCTCTAGAACACTCTAGAATGGTGTAAACCCTTCTAGAATACTCTAGAAAGGTGGAGGTACTTCTTGTATATACTAGACTACTCCAGAATTTTATAGACACATGTAGACTACTGTAGAATATTCTAGACATGTATGGACATAGGTAGCATTCTAGAACATTCTTTTAAGGATGTGGGAATGGTAGCCATCCATGCCTATAAGTACCCCCCCTCCATTCCTCATTTGTACATAAAAAGGGTTAAGGTTGAGAACAAAGCAATACAAGCTTACATTTCCAAACTCTTGTGCTCTCTTTGTGCCTTTCTCTTAGGAATACTTGCGTTGGTGTAATTGCTGCCATCTTGCCGAGTTTGGCATTCGTGGTAAGGCTTACTAGCAATCTTGACATCGTATGAATCAAGTGAGCTAGGCCGCACGTGGGCAGAGTTTGTAGATAAAACAAAACTCACGTGACACATAGCTCTATATTTGGACTCAATAGAGGACTTAGATACACGGTCTTATTTCTTGCTTTTCTAGGAAATAAGAGCCAGTCCAAGAAACATACATTATCTGTAGTAGAACACTTAGTGTCCTTACTCCCAGCATAATCAGCACCATTGTATGCCACAAGATCAAGTAAGGTAAAAGCAGGATAAAAAAGTCCTCGTGAAGCTGTGCCATTTCCATGGACATACTGCATTATTCTTTGAATTGTAGCCATATGTAGATGCCTAGGAGAAGCCATTTTTTGACTGCCTGTGTAACTAGCAGGAATAGAAGTAGAAGATATAGTGGCAGAGAGGGCAGAAGTAGAGGTACCTGTCTTAAGTGATGGAAATCCGTATTGGTAAGGAGGACCAGTGACTCTAGAGGAGTGCTGTAAGGGAGCATATAGCAGGACAGGTGCGGAAGGGTGTCACGTGAGTTTTGTTTTATCCCCAAACTTTGCCCACGTGCGGCCTAGCTCACTTGATTCCCCCAAAGTCAAGATTGCTAGTCAGCCTTCCCTCGGATGCCAAACTCGGCAAAATAGCAGCAATTACACCAGCGGAAGTAAGCTTAAGAAAGTGCAACAAAGAGAGCACAAGAGTTTTGGAAAGGTAGGCTTGTATATTCTCTCTATACATCCTTCCTTCTCTATCTATCTTACAAATGAAGCATGGAGGTGGTATTTATAGGCATGGATGGCCACCATCCCACCTCCTTAAAAGAATGTCCTAGAATACTACTTGCATCCATACAAGTCTAGAATATTCTAGAATAGCCTACATGTGTCTAGAATATTCTAGAGTATTCTAGTATATACAAGAATTGTCCCCTCCCTTATAGAATGTTCTAGAAGTAGTTCTAGAAGTATCTACACCCTTCTAGAATATTCTAGAAGTATCTACATCCTCCTAGATTGTTCTAGAAAGTTCTAGATTATTTTAGAGTGTTCTAGAAGGTTCTACACCTTTCTAGAGAATTCTAGAGTATTCTAGAGAATTCTACACTACTCCAGAGTGTTCCGGAGAATTCCGCATTACTCTAGCACTCTCGGCAAAATTTTTTGGATTTGAGCTCCACGGTGTGACAAGGGGGGGGGGGGGGGGGGGGCAGCACTGGAGGTCTCTGCTGGTATACCATTCCTAGCTTGAACCTTGCAACCTAAACATGAGGAGCACTAGACTTAGAATTGAATCCTAATGTTTACTATTTGTGACCATGGAAGATAATTTTTACCATCCAAGCAATAGGCTGCGTCTCATACTCTGCAGTTCTTAGGAGGATTAGTGGAAGGGAACCACTGAAGATGCTGGGGCACTGGAATTTCTGACATTTTATAGGGACCAAAGGCCAAAAACTACAGAGAGAAAAAAGGGAGCACAGAAGGATTTTGTGATCAATAAAGAAGGCTCGATCGAGAACTGAACTAGGATGTTTTAGTAATAGACTTAAGAAACACAAGGCTTTGTACCATGAGAACACCAAAAATCCTTTTTGTTGATCTTCAATGTACATAAAAGAATGTTTATATACAGAAAAGAAAGAATCGTAGGAGAGGAAAATGAATCCTGAAAACAGAATCATAAAAATAAGGAAAGAATGAGAAAAGAATACCATCAAATATTCACATTAAACTTCATTTAGAATGAGATAATTCTTAGGAGCCTTGGGATCTCCAAATTTCCAATACTAAATAAGCAAGAAAGTTTTATAAAATATCTTTAACTGTAGAACTGGATTAAACATATTTTACTTGGCCATCTTGTCAAAATTTTGGTGGAAAATCTAATAAAATCAAGCCATGATGGACTTATTTTAAAAAGGGAAAAAAGAAGTTTAGTGCTGTTACTGATACATATTGTAGATTATTGATTACCAAGAATGAAATAAAACTCAAAATTGGCTATGATAGAAACTGTTTTAAAAAGTTGAATGGCCTAATGTTATACATGGCACTGAATGTGGAGGCTGTAATTTCATGTACTTTTGCATTCGATTTTTTTCCCAGTTTCCATTTAAAAAGGCTCCTATGCATAATAGTTCTCTTCCTCCCATGCTCTTGCAGCAGATGAAATCTACAAGTGTGTATAATTAGTAATTTTTCTTATTAGTATCTGTTCTCTCTTTCTCTTTGTCCATCTTATATTAAGAATTTTCACTCTCTTGGTTTTATAATGCTTATTGTTCCATGGCAAATCGCATACCTGCAGGTATCATTCTGAATCTGGTTGGCAGACATTGTTGGAGATACTTGTTGAACACTACGGCCTTGACATTGATAAGGCTGCTATTACTATTTTCATCTGCCTGGTTCCAGTTGTTATTGATGCATGCGTGAAGCTTTGGGTATGCTCTATGCTCTATTTTCTTTTTTACTCATATTTTATTTTTGTATCTTGCTGCTTCACTGAAGCTTTAGAACAACTTTCCCTTTGTTTTCTTTGATGGAGCAGCTGCATTTGGACAAAATGATTTCAAAAATACAGAAACTTTTTCTTTTTAAATGTAAACAGGCCCCTAAAAGATCGTTGGAGCTCTGATACCACTGTTGGATTTGTGAAGAAGAAGAAAATGAACATTTAAGAAACATAACATGGCAAATACAAAAACAGAAGGTTACCTAACAAGTATGGTTCACCATACTTTTGACTCTTTAACTTGTTTCCTTAAAACAAGGAGTTCCACTCCTTTTAAATAAACCATAAATATCTTAACAAATTTCAACTAAATCTCACATTCCAACATTAATCTAGGGGGAAAAGCTTTTGTTTTATTTAACACATTCTAACTAAAATATCAATTTGTAACAGCATATCTTGTTTGTCTGTCTGTTATCTGTGTGTGAACTGGAAACATGTAGCTCACTGAAAATTGGCTAAACCTATGACTCCAGATTCCAGCAATGACATTATCTTTTAATCGCTACATTTAAAGTTAATAATTTAAGCACAGGAACGGCGATGCATGAAGATATTAATGAAATGATTGAATTCTGAATCCATTTAATGTGTCTGTGTCCATGTGTCCTCCCAAGGCTAACTACTTTGCAGTGATTGTTTAACTAAGTTCTAATGAATCTTTTCCCGTGTAAGCTTGGTGTGCATAAAAATTATGCAAGCTAGGTGTGCATAAAAATTAGTTAAGGGCAGTTACGGAAAATGAACATAAGACAGAACAATATTTGCAGTTCAAGTACCACTGGCAGCCTGGATCTAAATCTGTGTCAAAAAGTACTATAAGCTAAGACTAAATTGTGTCAACAAATACCAAGATGCCTTGTGTGATTGGAAGTGCATGCAAAACAGCTGTAGAATACAAGGGTAGCATAGTCATAAACTATTTTCCTTTGTCTATGGGGCGGCCCTCTCAGGTAAGACTAAATTGTGGGACCTGCCACTGTGGTTTAAGGTGTATCTTTTCCTCTCTGATCTAAATAAAACTTCCAAAAATAGCTCAGTGTAAAAGCTAAAAATGCAAATAAGTCTTTGAATAATTATATCCTAAAATATTTATGTAAACACATATGATCTTATTTTGCAGAAGGGGAGATACAGCATGTATAGCAAGCATCATTTAGACATGTCAATCTCATATTAATATGTTGGTTTATGTGTTCTGCCATGTATTTCTTGGAAATTGTGTTCTTGCTAAGATTATGCAATGAGGTTCAGTAGAATCGGTTTATGCTGCTAGTCAAATAATGTAACCTAAAGAAATGATGCACTTTGCGGATAACCTTAAATTGGCAATTTATATCAGTACTAGCCACTACATAATTCTTTATTGCCTAGTGTAGTGTTCTTTTCCTCTATCATAGTCGCCAATCCTTTGCTTATTGTGTTTCTGTTACAGCTATTTAAATTCCTTCCAAGATTATCTCCAAAGGTGGCAAATATATTTCGTGAAATGAAGCGTCACTAGCGGGTTTCTGCTGCTTCTTGTTTTCCCCCATTATATATACACTGCATTTTCTTTTTCCCCCAACTTTTTTTAGCTCTCTTCTTGTATAGAGGCATTTTGGTTTGTTAGCATCAAAGACAACTGAAGGAGGTATCATGTTAGGCCATTAATCTATATGCAGAGGAACTTATAAATTATATGGTTGTTCAATAATAACTTTCATTCACTGATGATTCAGTGTCAATAAAAACTCATGATTTTCGTTTAATTACTCTCTTCATGATTACATTACACGTAAAATAACATGACACACAAAGCTGAAGGCAATGGTTGTATCTGGGAGCTTGGGCATGAGTGAGGTACTCATGAATTTAAGTCTTTGCCTGTACTTCATTCAAGGCTCTTCCTTTGTTTTTCTTTTTTTAATTTATTTTGGTGGTCTGATGGGAAGCATGTACTTCATCAAAGCTAAGTCAAGTCATACAAGACATGCTAGAAGGTGCAAGAGGAAGTTTTTAGTCACTCAAGAAAAGGAAAGGGATAAAGGCGCCAAATTATAGCATGGACCCCGGCCATGTAACTATATGGTCCAGCGTCCAAACGACAATATTTTAGAGAAATAAATAATATCACACGTGTTATTTAAATTCACTGGTTGCCGCATTTTCGAGCCTAACTTTTACTCTCTTTTTTTTTTATTTGATTTTGGACTTTTCGATTTATTTATTTTTTCTTCTGATAACTATTTTTTTATTTATATTTTGATTTTGTTAACTGGACAATTATCAAAATAAGTTAAGAATTCCTATATTAGTTTAAATTATTTAAATTTAACCTATTTAGAGTAAATTAATATATTTTTTTTATTTCTTAAAATTAAGTAATTAAAAAAATTAGTAAATATAAAATAAATTAAAATTAAATAAATCTATGATGATTTCTTTTAAAATAAGAGAGGTTAATAGTGTATATGCGCGACAGGATGGGGGAGAAACTTTGTTGGAAGGTGGTCTCTCTTTTTGTAAGATCTCTAGTGCCTCTTCGTAAATAGGTAAAGGAGTCTTTACTTTTGATGCATCATCCGGGTCCTGATCATCGTATCTGGGCTTCCTGTGTGAACATAGAGAACTGTAGAATACCTTTGGAATCAGTCTGGATTTTTCAGGTTTAGGTTGTATCATTGATGCTTGAAAGATGGACAGAGAGGAAGATGAAGTTTCTTCAGTTTTTCTGAAGATGGTTTTTACAGTACCATCTTTTTCCTTAATAAAAAGGGAATCTGTAGCTTGGATCTGCTTATCCTGAGATTGGTAAAGTTTCTCATAGTTTGTCACACATTCAAGAGGGATAAGCTTCTCTAGATCTCCTTTGTCCAATTGTCGTGGTGCCTGCACAATTGAGGTAACTGGCTTCTTTGTTGCATTAAGGGGCATATTTTTTTAATATTTTATCATTATATATTTTATTTATGTAATTATAAACTTCTTCATATATTCATACATTATTTTGTTCGTTATTAATTAGCATGTGTTATTATAATTTTATATTCATCATTTATAGTCATTCACCCGTCTGTGACGATGTCGTAATTATTTGGTTATAAATAATAATATAGATGAAATTTATATATAAAATCAAATAAATTTTTTAATATTTTATAATTATTTATATTATAAGAATAATAATAAATTAAATATTTTTAATATCTTTCTTTATTTTTCTATATTTTAAAATTTTATTAGTACAACATATAAAATTATCAATAAATTAATAGAAAAAATAAAAAATTAAATATAAATTTGAATTCTTTGTGTCCATGATAAGTATACTACTGAAAATAAAAATCTATGTGTCAAAATATAATAACACATATTAAAAAGTTTTTATTAGATTAAGTATGTATTAATTTTTTGTTCATTTGCATGAACTAAAATATTTATTATTTATATGTATAATGTTCATTAGATATAATATCCTATAATAATTAATTTTTTTATATTTAAACATTCATTATCTGTAAACTTAATATTCATTGCATTTAATGTTTATCTTTATTTACTTAATCTATTATTCATTAGTGTTAATATTAATGTTCATTATCTAGTACTACAATATGTTTTACCTGTATATATAATGTTCATTAATATTTTTAAATAAAATATTAATTATTTATAAAAATATTTATTATTTTTATAATTCATATTAAAATATTTTTATAATTGACATAGCATTCATCATTAATAGACATAATATTTATTAGTTTGTTAATAGATATTCATCATTAATTCATTCAAATATATATATAATGTAAATCGTTCTAACAGTTAGTAAATAAAAAAAAAAATCCAGCTAAAGTTATACTATAAGTATTTATAATGTGATATATATATATTTTTAATTAAATTAAATTAACAAATAATAAATATTTAATATTTAAACAATAAATATTAGTACATATTTAATGAATATAAATTAATAAATATTTAGTATAAATTTATTAGATACAAATATATTTTTAAAAAAATCACTACCTAGGTTTCGCTTCAGCGTCAACGTCTGACCCACACATGTACGGCTAGATCACGCACCTAGGCAGACCAAAATCCATGTTATCCAGGCAAGCCCCTCAATTCTTGTTCTAAGACCCCAGCCAAGGCGCTAATTTTTGCTACAAATCAACTAGTTTTTAATTCACATCCGTTCAATGTAAATTAAAAAATTCGACTCATTATTGTTTATTTAATAAGATATAAAATAACTAAAAAAATAAAAATGAATATGCTTGTTTGTTTAATAAATCAATATAAATATTATATTAAATAATTATAATACCTTTAAATTTTTATCAATATAAATGGAATAAAGTGCAGTTTGACTACTAATCTTGTCACGCGGGTTTAATTTAGTCATTTTTTAAATTTATAGACTTTTTAGTCCAAATCTTTGTATATTTGACTCAAACTAACCCTATTAAAAAAAATGAAGGTGAGAGTCACTCTCTTGAAAGTAAAAAACAATTAAAAGATTATAATATAATTTAAAAACTATTTTATAATTTTAGTACAATTAGTGTAGTTAAGCAACAATTAGCTATTATCACCATTATTCTTGTCGTAACCGCTCTCACCTCCACCACCCTCAACACGACTACTATTATAATTGTCTTTTTCACTGTCATTAAAAAAAAAGGAACACTGTAATAATACTTTTTATTATGTTTTATTTAAATATTAATATATATTTTTTAATTTAAATAATTTAGTATAAGAAATTAATTTTTTTAATTTTTCATTCTATCACTCTCTTTCTAGAGAGTGTGTAACTCACTCTCTCATTTTTATAAAAAATAGAACTAATTTGAGCTAATTATGCAAAGATTTGGACTAAAATATCCAAAAATTTAGAAAAGGGTTAAATTGAACACGAACAATAAGATTAGTAGCCAAATTGGACTTTGTTCTAATATAAATTACTAATCTCACGAGTAAATATACATTTAATAGAGTTTCTTATGTAATTTCTTAAAGAAAATTTCTATTTTTTCTCAATTTTTAATTGTTTGTCATTTTTCTTTTATTAGTTAATTTAATAAAAACCAAAATGAGTTAGATTTTAGTTTAAAGGTTTTTTATCTTACAAATAGTTTAATTAATAAATAAAAAAATTATGCATATTAATTATCAACTGATTCAATTAATGAATTAAAATTTAACTAGTCATAATAAATAATATGCAAGAATTTCTTTAGTAAATCTATGAAATAAAGTTCAATTTGGTCACGAACCTTATCACACGGCCTCAATTTAGTCTTTTTTAAAATTTGTGGACTTTTTAGCCTAAACCTTTATATTTGGCCTAAATTAACCATATTCTAAAAAAAGGAGAGAGTGAGAGTCACTTTCTTGAAAATTAAAAAATTAAAATATAATTTAAACACTATGTTATAATTTTAGTATAATTAAGTAATAAGTAGCTATTACTACTATTATTCTCATTATAATTGCTCTCACCTCCACCGCCTTTGGCACCACTATTATTGTAACTGTCTCTTTTACTGTCATTATTAAGAAAAAATAATAAGAACACTGCAGAAATATTTATTTTTTTATTGTATTTTGTTTAAATATCAATATATATTTTTTTAATTTAAATAATTTAGTGTAAGAAATTAATATTTATTTTATTTTTCATTCTATCAACTCTCTTTTTAGGGAGCGTGTAACTCACTCTTTTATTTTTGTAAGAAATAGGATTAATTTGAGCTAAATATGCAAAGGTTTGAGCTAAAATACCCAAAAATTTAGAAAAGAGCTAAATTGAACCCGAGTAATAAAATTAGTGGCCAAATTGAACTTTGTTCCTAAATCTATTTATATTCTTTCACTTTCGTATACATATAATATTTTAACAATTGGACTCGTTGTTACTCACAAAATAAAAAGTAATTATTCTTAGAATTTAGATCATAAATATCTTTATTGTAAAATATTTAACATAGACTTTAGAATATAATGTCCATTTGAACTTTACTATTTTACAAAATAGATTGACCTGTGTCTTATATTTATAAATTTATTAACTAAATTATCAAATTTAATTAAGATAAAAATGTATCAAATTTAAAATTATAAATATTTTCATTATTAAAATATAAAAATTTATTTAAATCGTAATCCATTTATTTAAAGTTTATTATTTTGTAAATAGAATCCACTTATTATTTATAAAAGTATTTACTCTCTTTTAGGATAATACTAAATAAAATTTTAATGTTTATAGAGGTCAAATAATATTTACATCTTAATCTATATTCCATGTAGTTCTTATTCTCTAATGTCTTTCTCTTTAGTTATAGGAAAAACCTATACTTTGCCCCATGCACTTTTTTTTTTTTTACAATTACCCCTTATACTTTTATTCATCGACATTGCATTCTTGCACTTTTATTTTTATCAACAATTGCCCCTTATTTAACAATCTCGTTAATGGAGACCGTTTTTGTCAATGTAATTGATACATCATCTATACATGTGTAAAAGTCAGAATATGTGTAAAAAAATGAATACTTCATTTCCCCCCTTTAACTGTTAAGGCTTTCACCTTCTCCCTCCATAACATTCAACGTGTATTTTGCTAGCACTAAGGGCGAAACTAAGGGGAAATGGAAGCTGAACGAATTTCCATTTGCCTATGCGGTTTGCCCGCTCGATTGGAGACATGGAACGATGAAAAGAAACCATGGAGAAGGTTCTATGCCTACTCTGGATTGAAGGTAAGATAAGAGCTAAATTTTCTAACTTCTATAAATGGGTGTTGTGTTGAAGGGTAGGTTTTTGTGTTTCTACCAAGCTTTACTTGTTTTATATATTTTTGTAGGACAAAAAACTGTGATTTTTTTTTTTTTTTTTTTTTTTTTTTTTATGGTTTGATGTGGATTGGACTGAGCATCAAGTACTAGATATTAATTCATTAAGAAAGAAAACGAAAGCTCTTATAGAAGAGTGAAATCAAGCTTTGATACAGGCTGGTGAAGCTATGGCACATTGTTCGTGCAAAAACCCAGTAAATGAAGCAAATGGAGGTTTGCCTAGCTGATTATGATATAGTGAAAGCAGATTTTCATGCGTCCAAGGGAGAGAACCAAATACTGAAAGAAGAGTTTGGGCTACTCTATATGGAGATTGATACGTTGAAAGAGCAGCTTGCGACAGTTGAAGAAAAATTGGAAAAGCTGAAAATAATGATGCTAGGGGCTGGTATTATTGTGTTGGGCGTTGTTGGTCATGGTGTTTATAGCCATAAATAGGTTTTTATATTAAGTTGTGTTGCTAGCATAACTTTTGTATTATTGCTGGTTAATGTATCTTTTTGCTATGTTCAATAAATATGTTGGTTGTTACATTAGTATGGTATGCAATTCTTAGAAAATACCGATTATAAGCATAAAATTTCAAGTTTAATATGATAGAGATTATATGTAAATTAGGAAAAGAAACTAAAATTTGGCCATTAATAAACTGTAGATATATTTATATTGTCTCGAAAACAAGTAGAGTCTTAAGCTCCTGATCAAGTTCTCATAATTGAGTTATATTTGAACTGCCAACATCTAAACAAAGTAAATGTTTGACACAAAATATGGACTGCCAACATCCAAACAAATTAAATATTTGACACAAAATATAGACTACCCGCAAAATATGAACCTAATTGATGCTATAAACCTAATTGATGTTATACACTTAATTGATGTTCATGGCTTCCAAATTGGCTTGTTTGAGCTGGCTACTTTTTTGGCTATTTCTGCTTGGAGATCATTTAATGTGGCAGCAGGACCCCCATTCTAGTGAATAGCTCTAGCCCAAGATATTGCATTAAGATAGTCTTTCTGTAGAATAATGTTGTTCAAATTGGTACTACTCTTTGACTAGTATACATTTTAAGTCTGACTGTTGCTGCGTATAGTTAAGTCTTTTTGTGCACTTTTAAAACCACCATACAGAGGTACTGGTTTTTTGTTCAATGTCTGCCCATATAGATATGCATTAATATCATCAAATATTGCATTAATAAAGTAATGAATATGATAGAGAGTATCTGCAAAGTTGCAGCTCTAGTCTTGACATTCGTATAATAGCCTTCACCTACAATATGTTTTTTTAGCCTTTTTTTACTGTACTCCTACTTCCTAGTTGTGAATAACTTTGTTTTTCAGCAGCTTCTACAACCATTTGAGGAGATGGTTGTGAACAATGCCGCATATAATACTTTGAAGCAGTGAAGAAGTCAGGAGTGACACTAAACTCTTCTGCAGATGGTTCTTGTGCAAAAAGCCTATCAGGATTTGCTGAATGGTCAACTTCTTTCCCTTTAGGATCAAATTTTGAAGTAGATGAAAGTTCCTTCTCTTTGTTCTTCCTTGGTTGTGAAAATTCTCTTAATATATTAGCACTGCTATATTCCTTTGAACTGTCAGCAACTTGTTTTTGCTTCTGTTGAGATGAGTTCACTTTCTGCCTTTTTGTTTTTTTCCCTACTTTCATCTTGCATTTTCAAATAAGATAGAATATTTCATTAAATTAAGATGTAAAGAAAATTAAGCTGAAAAGTATAATGCATGTACCTGTGTATCTACATTCCTTTTTGGACAACACTTGATATTGTGTCCAGGTTCTTTGCATATTCCACATGTCATATGATTCTCCCTACCCTTGACAACTTTCTTGTCTTCTTTTGCTCATCTTTATCCTTCCTTCTATTTTCTTTCGATCTTCCTGATATTTTTTTAAATTCAGGAGGCATAATTCTTTCTTTCCCTGTATCCACCCAGTGCTACTTTCCTGGAACACACTGTATGCTATTGCTGTATGCCTTGATGTAAGTCTGTTTTGAATACCAATGAGCCATAAAATTTTCAGGATGATCACTCTTATAAAATATGGCACATATTGCATGTTGCCAAAGGATGCTAGTAAGATCCCACTCTCTATAACTGCAACTTCTTTTTTCAATATTCATAGTGTATTTATCCTCCTTGTCATTTGCATTAGTTATCTCATATCCCATATCTCCATTCCACTGCATAAACCAATTGAATGACTTCTTATTTTTCTCTAGTTTCTCCATAAACCTAGGAGATTGATCACAAATCTAAGAATTAACAGACTCTCTTTTAGTCCACAACCTATTCATCACTTGCACCCTAATATCTTCAAGCATTGAAATAATTACCTTGCATCTTGGTTCAAGTATCCAGCCATTGAAAGTCTCTGATAGGTTGTTATCCACAATATCACACTTTACATCAACATTAAAGTATGCCTTGCACCAGCTTTTAACCCCATAACTTAAGACAACTTGCACAATGTTCTCTCCAAGTTCATTAAGTGTTTCTAATCTATCTTTCAACTACCTCCCAAAAGTTACCCTAGCACAATTCTAAAAAATAAATTTTCTCTCCTCACTTCTCCATTTTTTTGCCCAATTAGCATTTATGTGTCTTGTACACATTCTATGCTCAACATTGGAAAAAATCTCTTCCATTGTAGATTCTAATCCCTAAAAAACAATACAGTAGCATATAATAAATATACATTACAATATATACATGTGTTAGTTACAATAAAAGTAATAAAAAGTTACCTTTTGTATGTCTGAAATGATGGTGAAGCCTCCTCCTTCAACTTCAAACTAGGTTGTGACATTATCCTACTCATGTACTCCCTCTTTAAAAACTCATTATTACAGAATTTTGTTTTGGTGTATCTGTAGCATTTGGTGAGGGTTATATGTCTTAAATGTGTTAGTGGCATTATGTATGCTCACATGCAGAACCCAAGGACAATCTATCCTACAAACAGCCCTTATTCTGTCACCATCATTCTTTGCATAATGGACATGTGATACCTTCATAACACTACACCTTGTAACAAATTCCCTTCCCTAATATTTTTGCAAGTCATTCCAACACAAAAAACAAGTATTTTTGCATTAGGATCAAAACAAACATTTATCTCATTTTTCCTCACAAGACCATCATCATACTCATTATCAGTTTCTTCAACATAACTACCTAGGTCAGAGCTGCTATAGTAAACATTATCATTCCCATCACTACTCTCATTGTCTTTTGAGATGTCATCATCATCAAGAACTTCCTCTCCATAAAAAAATGATGTCTACAGGTATATTCTGACCATCTTCAGCATCTTTTCCAACTTTCTCCTTCTGTTATTGTGTTTTATTTCTAAACCTATACTGTCTCACATTTTCTCTAGCAGCTATCAACTCATCGTCCTCATCACCGGTCAATCCACTCATATTTATACAGATTTTATTAAATGTTTGATGTCTCTCAAAAATAGGTAATCCTTCCTCTTCATCAGACCACTCATCTACTTCAACATCAACATCAGAAGAGGTATTCAAAGGTATACTACCCCCATCTGTCATAGGTATACTTTCCTAATTACTATTTCTATTCAAAACCTAGACAAAGGATTGAGCACTGGTACCTTGCCCTATCAGTAATACAAGTATTACTGCAGTGTTCAATGTAAAACTCTAGATAGTTCCCATCCTTTAAACCACTTGCAGCTTGTAAGACAGAAGAGTCATCAGTAATTAAGATAAATGGTCCACCAACACCTTTTCTATAGAACAACCCATTAATACTGTTGTACCCCATTTCCTATACATAAGACATGATATTGAGATATGACAAAAGGTCAATATCTAAGTTACTCTCCACTATTCTAGCCTTACCTCCCACATAACTATGCACTCAGTCCCTAGCTAAATCACCTCCGTGGTGAATAATCAGTTTCAATTCTGATGTCATACATACCTGTAAAGGAAACAATGCATAATTTACGACCACAAATCACTGTAAGTATACAAATAAAGGTATCCATATACTATATTACAGCAAATAAATACACAGCATAACTCATGCAAAACCAAACAAATACCTTCAAATCCCTAAACAATGAAGCATTTTCTTAAATTCAGCGCAACGTAAACACAAATGATGAAACCATAAGTTGACTAAATGATAGTGTTATTTAAATAAAAAAAGAAAAAGTAAGCTAAAAGTTAAGTTGCAATAGTTAACATTGGGACCACAATATAATTAAAAAACACAACAGACACCAGTATAAGAAGACAAATACACTTAACAAATATGAATTTACAAACCTTTAAAGGAACAAGAAGGCCCACCACCAGGTAAAGACAAACAATGCCTGTTCTTCGATTACTCTCTGTCAAAAAAGAAACAAACATTTACAAAAACCCAAACGACAGTCAATATTAAAAAAAAATATTTAGGAGTTGGGATTTGCTATTAAGTTTTTTGGAAGAATAATAAGGATTACTTTTAAGTTTTTTGAAGGATTGAATTTTGGTTATTTTTCAATTTTAAGGTTTTGTTAGGAAATTTCCTCTTTCTGCGTATACATCGTTATGAGTTAGGGATTTACTTTGTTATGTTTGTAGAATAACCAAACTAACATTTTCTTTTATAAATATTTACTTTAATAAATAATAAATATTTGCCACTGTTATCACCCATTTTCTAAATAGAGATATCGAGCAAAAAATAGAAAACTCTTTATCCTACTGGGATTTGCTATTAAGTTTTTTGGAAGAATAATAAGGATTACTTTATTTTTTTTTTGAAGGATTGGATTTTGGTTGCCGCTTAATTTTAAGGTTTTGTTAGGAAATTTCCTCTTTCTGTGTATACATCGTTATTGATTAGGAATTTATTTTGTTATGTCTACAAAATAACCAAACTAACCTTTTCTTTTATAAATATTTACTTTAACAAATAATGGATATTTGCTACTATCAATACCCATTTTTCGGATACAGATATCGATGAAGAAATGGAAAACTCTGTGATGAGAGTTACTGTTTTCTCAGGTCTCGGGAGGTAAAGAACAAGTGAATCCGAGGTCGGGGTCAAGGTTAATCCAACTGGAACTAGATTTTTTTTTTTTGAAATCAATTTAGACCTAATTGTAAAAAAAAATTAAGTCAAAATCACAAAAAACCAAAAAATTTTCTCTAGATCTAATCAGCTCTATATAGTGCCAATCGGCTCTACATAGTGTCAATCGACTCTTGACTCTTCGACGTCATTTTTTTAGATAATTTTACGTCCAAATCCAGTTTTTAGAAAGTTCCCTTAGGGATAATTATTGTTTTATCGATAATTACTTTGATTTTAATTAAATCATTGAATGTTTATCGATAAATTCCTGGGATTTATTTCTTTCTCTAGGGTTTGCTTTGAAACGCTACCTCTATAAATTGTAAGAGGAGTTTAGGATTTCAGGGAGGAGGCAAGAATTAATTTTTTGATCGATACCAATATTTGAGAGAAAATTAAGAGAGAACAAAAGGAATAGCACCATCGATCATAATTAGAATTCAAGAACTCAAGCCACTAAGAAAGAAGATTTTAGTAAACTAGTCACTTAAGAAAGAACACTTTTTGGAAACTCCTTTTCAATCGACATAATATTTTCTGAAGTCAGATTCAACTTTGAATTCCTACCTAGTTTTTGATTCAACTGCTTTCTCATCACCCGAGACATATAGATCCAACATATACGGTGACAACCTGAGGCTTTCTACCATACATCTGCATCAATCATAAAAACCGGTTCTTTTATTCCTTTTTTTTTTGTCTTTTATATGCTTTTATATTATTATTTCTTAGAAACATGATTAGGATTTTTATCTTTGATCAATATGATTCAATTAGGGTTTTAGAATATGCAATATTAATAGGATTTTGAATTTGATAATAAAAACTAGAAATTTTTTCTTAGATATGATATTTTACCGATTAGAGTTTTAGATTTACTTAAAAACATTATTATAGGATTAATATTTAGTTTCTGCTATTATAATTTGGTAATTAAGACTAAATTAAAATATGTTTCTTTCTCTAATAACTTACTACTAGTTTATAGGATTTTAGGGTTTCTAGCAATTTAGGGTTTTCTTGGCTTCTATACTTTATTTTGTTAATTTTCTTAGCTATTTAGTCTCATTCTAATATTGTTCAAACATTTGTGCATATGAAAATCGTCTCTAGAATATGGGTTTGGACTATCAAACGAGGAAGAATCAAAGGAAATCTATTCGAAGTGCCCCCTAGACCCCAGAGCCGATCGGCTCTACATGCACGACATGCTAGCCCCAAATTTTTTGCTTTTTTCGCAGTTGTTGATGTATTCTTGGCCTCTATTCAGTTTTAGGCCTTTTTAGTTCTGTAATCTAGTTATAGGCAGGTTGTAATTCTAGGATTTTTTTTCTTGTTTTATTTCCTTTATTATTATTTTATTTTTTATTGCATGTTAACCCAATACTTGATCATATGATTGATTAAATAAAAATGAGCACCCTAGACTTAGGGCTGAAAAACTGATCCAACACGAATCTGATAGTCTAAATAGGTTAATCCACTTTAACTAGGCTTAAGCCTTAAAATTCAATTAGATTAATGGGCTTTGACATGTTTAGATAGGTTTTGGACTTAGTTAGGGCATGAAATCACAATGAATGGCCTTCTCATAATAGGTAGTCCAATAGGCTTAAAGGCTGTAATCCAAAAAGCATAACATGTAATTGGGCTAGAATAGGTGGGCCTCATGCCTAATTGGTTAGTAAATTAGATTAATAACTTTAAATAAGGCCTGAGCTTGAATAAAATGGGCTAGACTTAATATATTGTGTGATGTTTTGACATGCCTGTGTATAATATGTTTACATTTATAGGGAATATTTTTTTAAATAATAAATTTAAAGACTAATATACAAAAATAAGGAAGTTGACTTTCGAATCCATCTTTGAACTTTGTAGCTTAAGCTTCTTTATGGAATCTGAGAAAAGCCACTCATTAGTAAAAGTGTCCCGGTAATTACCCGGGTGGTGACTCCTATCTCCGCGCTAGTCTTAGTGACTAGTTAGCGTGTTCTCGATTAGGTGGAAAAGCCTTATAGTGCCGTAGTTGCTAAAACCACTTGGGTATGCGCCCGAAATCGCCGCCCACAATGGCGACTCCACTGAGGATAAGAGAAGCTGATTATTTTTGCATCACTACACTTTCACACACTGTACACTTTGGTCCTTATAGCCCCGATGGCGTCAGCTAGCGGTTCTTTGGATCCACTTGAATCTTAGAATTGCGACATTGGCTACCATCACTTGTAAGTAATGAGTGTATTTCCTTCATTGTATGGACACTTGAATGGGGATATGAGCCAAGGAAGAACACTTTTTGCTTATGGAAAACTTTTATCCTTATCCAAGACACAGCTCATGATAATGACTGTAGCAATATCCCCTAGGTAACTTATTTCGTGCTATATGAGATGTTCTTTTTTGTAAGTATTTCAAGCCCAAATGTTGAAAGGCCTTGGCCCAAATGTGGAACTGGGCTCCAAGCCCAAAATATGCAAGCTTCTATGCTTACACTGAAGAACATCACCTTGTTTGATTTAAACATTCTTTGAGACTATGGCATGCACATTGGGCCAGCTATCCCTTGTTGATGGAAAGCCCAAGACAAAAATCCTAGGGAAGAAAGACTTACCACGAACCATGTGTGGGAGTAATAAGGTTGGAAGTGTAATATCCTTAAATAAAAATAAAAATAAAAATAATAAATAAATAAATAAATATTTTCCCCGTCATCTTCCTCTCCTCTCTACCTCCCATTTCCGCCACTTACACCTCCTTTAAGCCGCCGCAAACTTCTCTTTTTCCCCCTCCTGTTGTCTGCGTCACCCTCTTCTTCTCCCATTCTCGCTGTTGACATCGAGTTCCGGGAGAGGATTGTTCCTCCTTGCTGGCGCTACAACTGCAGCCTCCTACCGCCGTCCTTTCACTTGCCCGACACTGGAAACGAGTTTCCCACCGTCGGAAACCCCCAAGCCGAGCTCCCTAGCCGTTTTTCCTCCGCCGGCAACAGTGTATAGCCTCGCCAGAGCCGAAAATTTTCGGCCTCAATCCGGTGGCTTCCGGCGAGTTTTTGATAAAAGCATTTACATTTTTGGACTCCCTGCAACTCAAGTTTTGCGTAGGCGCTTTCAGATCGAAATCTAGCACCGTTGGCGATACCAGTTTTCAAACCCCAGTGTTTTCCGGACGAGTAGAATTTTGAATTTTCGGCTTGATAATCCGTCCGTCCAGCCAGCTCCACTCGAGACGTAGGAGCATACTGCAGAGCACGATAAAATTGTGAGTTAAAGTCATATAATCAACTGCAATTTTATCATGTCTAAATTAAATGCAATATCAATTGATTAATAATTATTATGATTATTATTAGCATTGTTATTAGTAGTTTTATTTGATTAATAATTATTACGAATATTATTAGCATCATTATTAGTAATTTTATTTTCGTTATTATCGATATTATTATTATTATTATTATTATTATTTTTGCTATCATATTTATTGTTATTTTATTATTATTATTATTATTATTACACATAATTTGCATATTTGCTACACTCGAGGCTATTCAACTTTAATTCTTAATATTTTATTGAATAATTTATGTTTGCTTATGATTTATATACTATTTATAATTATTATTGATGCTATGATTATAATTTCGGGACACGATAGTAGAACATGCCACCTGACGGGTTGCAATAGGACCGCATGCACACCAGTATTAATCAGAGATAGGTAATAAAAGATTATTTTTGAGATTTGCCCTGGTTGAGTATAATTCTCTAGGCTATGAGAATTTGACTGCTGGAGGGAAGGTTCCTGGTCGAGCGTTGCTCTCTAGGCGTCGGCTTTATTGGAAATTAAGTGATCAGGCTGGATGTAAGGATCCTGATCGAGCTTTGCTTTATGGGCACTAGTCTTATTAGAATAAGGGAACCGAATGGCTAATAGGATTGGAGTTTAGGGTTCTGCTGGGGTACTCGTCCCATAAATGTTTAAATTGTATTTTTCTGAATCATGGCATGACACGTATTTTAAGATAATATGCTATTCTATTCTGATTAAATAAATATTTTTTTGAGATGTCTGTATTTATTTTAGAATTATATAATTTTAACTCACTCTCTAGGCTGACAGTCTCAATTTTAATTTTTTAGGTGATAGCTAGGTTCTCTGTCGTCTTTCTCTTGACAACCCGACTTTCTTCTCCTTCAGGCCTATCGTAATTAATTTATACCTTTTGCATTTTGAACTATTTAAAATTTTAAACTCTTCGCAATAATGTACCTGGTATACTATGTTTAAAGTTAGTCTGTAACAAGTTATGGAATGTTTGCTAGTATCAAGCTGGAGGATTAATCTAATTATGTGTATATTTGTGAATGAAATGTTGGGTTATTTTAATAGTATATATATATATGTATGTATATTTTAATTATCGATTAATTAGGCTTACTACAGGTTTTGGTGGCCTTAAGCCTACCCATTCCCTAGTGCCGGTCACGGGCCTGTAGATTGGGTCGTGACAGAGTTGGTATCAGAGCCTTGGTTTAGATTTCCTTCAACCTAGGTTAGCTTCCTTAACTACTGTGGAGTTAGGGTCGAGTTTGTCCTTGCATGTTTTGTTGATTCTAGTATCTGTGCTATACGTTAGAGAGTATATTATGGTTTGATATCTTACTGTTTATTCTCAGCCCTTGCAGTGCTGAGGACTTGAGCGGCTGTAGCAGCAGTAGCTGCCTAAGAGGCCCAAGATGAGGTTTCCACCCAGTTGTCCCCACTAGCGTTAGCCCATGATACCAAGAGGTGAGGTAGGCCTTGAGCGGCAGCCCAACCAGACTAGGGTGAGGCTCAGGAGGCACACGGTGCTGGTGGAGTCCCAGTTGAAGCATCTGTAGTCAGCATGATTGGGATGCAAAGGGCTTTAGAGCAGTTGTTGGCTTTTCAGCAGCAGTAGGCTGACTAGAGTTCGGGAAGCCGCAGTAGTAGGTCCGGTATCAGGAATCTGAACGAGGTCCCCATGTCTGAGTACTTCATCCTTTTTGGATGGTTTGTCATGGAGATAGTTTAGAGATAAGATCGAAGAGTACTTCATCCTTTTTAGTGTGAGGCAAGAGCATAAAGAGAGGTTCAAGAGGCTTGTTAAGGGAGACTTGTTAGTTGTAGAGTACACTAGGCAGTTTGTGCAGCTGAGTAGGTATGCGCCCTATGCTGTAGGAACTGAGGAGCAAAAGAACAAGTATATTTTAGGACTTCATCCAGAGTTTATCTTTTTGGTTCATTCTAGGAGGATCAGCTTCCTAGAGGTGACTGATATGGCCAGGCAGATGGAGACGATCCTGCGGGGGTTTGGCCAGGGGACTGATGATGGCAAGAAAAAGAAGACCAAGATTAAGGGTCAGGATAGTACGCAGCCAGCTGTGCCGTTTTACGGCAGTGGAGGCTACTCCAGGGGTTCCGACTAGAAGACTGAGCATAGAGGCTACCGTACTCATAAGAAGGGTAGAAATAATCAGAAGTGTAGTAGAGGATTCAAGCCAGTTCTGGCTACAACAGCTCTAGTTCTAGAGCTAGCACTTGTCAGATGTGCGGTAGGTCACATCAAGGACTGTGCCTAGTTTTCAGCGGAGTCTGTTTGAGGTGTGACGGGATGGGTCATACGGCTCGAGCATGTCCTCGCTACTTCAGTTAGCCAGCTTTTCCTTAGGGCTCGTCTGCTAATGCGACCCGTCCAGCTTTTTCTATTGCTCTTGGATATTCTCAGGATGGATCTCAGTTTGTCGGCCAGCAGGGCCGTGGCTATAGAGGTAGGCCTGTGGAAGGCCGGTCAGGTGGTAGAGTTTAGAGTCAGGCTTCGGGCTCTCAATAGTCAGGTCGTGGATAGGCAATAGTGTTCACCTCACCCATCAAGATGTGCGAGCCTATAATACTGTGCTGTCGGATATTATTCCTGTATGCTATTCTAAGGCTAGAGTTTTATTAGACCCTAGGGCTACCATTCCTTTGTATCGCCTAGTTTTTCTTTAAGGTTGGATGTTCAACCAGTTAGACTTCAAGTTCCTTTGTCGGTCACTACGCTATTAAGTAACGCCTTAGAGACTAATGTTGTGTTTCCATCGTGTCCGGTGTCAGTTGAGGGTCGAGATTTGGTTGCCAATTTAATTCTGTTGGACGTAATGGATTTCGATGTAATTTTGGGAATGAATTGATTGGCTATGCATTATGCCATGTTGGACTGCCGGGAAAAGCAAGTAACTTTTCAAATTTTGGGAGACTCAAAGTTTCATTTTAAAGGCGAGCAGGTACCTACTCTATTGAATCTCGTGTCAGCCATTATAGCTAGACGAATGCTTCCCCGTGGGTGTCAGAGATATCTAGCATTAGTCATGGATATCTCGGTAGAGAAAGGTAGAGTTGAGGACGTTTAGGTGGTTTGTGAGTTTTCCGATGTATTTCTAGAAGAGCTACCAGGATTGTCGCTTGATAGAGAGATAGAGTTCTGCATTAATGTGATACTGGGTACAACACCTATTTCTTTGCCACCCTACCGAATGGCACTAGCTGAGTTAAAGGAGCAGTTGCAGGACCTCCTGGATAAGGATTCTATCAGACCCAGTACATCTCCATGGGGTGCTCATGTTATGTTCGTGAAAAAGAAGGATGGTGCCTTGCGCCTCTGTATTGACTACCGGCAATTGAATAAAGCAACGATTTGTAACAAGTATCCGCTTCCTCGCATCGATGATCTATTCGATCAGCTTCAAGGAGCCGCATGATTCTCCAAGACTGATTTGCGGTTGGGGTATCACCAGTTGAGGATCCATGAGGAAGGCATTCTGAAGACGGCATTCAGGACGCGTTATGGGCATTATGAGTTCTTGGTAATGTCGTTTGGACTCACTAATGCTCTTGCAGTATTAATGGGGGAAGACAAGCTACTTGCCAAGTTCAGGATGCTCGATATGAAGAAATTCAATGTGACTGGTGACCCTAAAGTCCATTTGAAGCAATATGTGATCATCATGGGGACTACTCAATTGAGCAGGACCTAAATTATTAAGTTGTTTGTGTCGTCTCTAGGAGGGCCCGCAGTCAATTGTTACCACGGTCTGGAGAAATCCACCAAAGCTGAATGGCGTAATCTGTGCAACTCCTTTGTCAAGCAATATGACTACAACATCATTTAGAGGTGTCGATCAGAGATCTCGAATCCACTAAACAGAAGCCAAATGAGTCCTCAGATTTCTAACCAGATGGAGGAACAAGGCTTACTTGATAAAGAACAAGCCCTCTGAAAAGGACCAAGTTTGTATGGTGGTCTGAAATGTCCTCTTTGGATGGGTCAAAAAGATGTAGATGATGAACCCAAAGACCTTCATGGATCTGTTTGATGATGGGCTGCAAGTCGAGAAAATAAAGAATGATAAGAGAAAGACTGTGAGAACTGGCGGAAGGGCAAACTACCAGGCTGGAACAAGTAAGACCCTGGATGTGACCGTGCAGCAACCGAGAAACTTTTCGAACTTCAAACACCCTCTCTCCAAGATCTTTGCAAGATTGGTTCAGAATGGCATTTTCCAACCTACCACCCTAAAAACCCACCAAACCCAAACACACCCGGATATAAGCCCAACACTTACTGGAAATTCCATCAAGTACCTGGCCACCATACTGATAACTGCATCTGGTTAAAGCATGAAATCTAGGACCTAATTGACGCTGGAAAGCTCACTGACCCATACCAGCCCAATACTAGAAGAAACCCCTACCAAGCTACAACAATACACCACCCCCGAACTAAGTGTCCATGATTAAACTTGACTTCAGCGAAAAGGAAATTATGAACTCCTTCATAGACATACTCTGAGCTGAACCAACAGCCAAGCCAAAAAGCCCACAAAGAACCTTCACCAACCTAGGGGCACCACTATTCGTGGTGTTTCGACACTTGAAATAGAGCGGGAAGCTTAAGTCCTAATCGCTAAAAGATAGTCCTAAGCCTCAAAATGGTCAGTATTGTGAGTATCATCAGACTTTCGGGCACATGACGGACCAGTGCAACCCTCACAAGCACGAGATTCAAGACTTAATTGACTTTGGAGAGTGAAACATTTAGCAACTTCCTCAATATGAGTGTGAAGACCTACTTGGGCATCCTTCAAGTAAATATGATTTCAAGGTCTAGTATTCAAGGCCATCCTCAGCTGATGTTCAGATTGAAGATATTGTGCCAAGTGGTTGAGGGTCAGACAAAGATCAAGCCACTTGTGAGCCTTATCTCCTAGAAGTTTGGAAAGAGGGCGAAAAGAAGTCGATAATGATTATCGATATCTAGTATAGTTCTAGGGATGAGAATGAGGTTCAAGACGCTGAGGCTAAAGACATTTGGGCAGACAATGACTCTAAGACTGAGCCAGTGAGTGAAGGTAAGGAAATCGGGGAACAAGAATAAAAATAAGAGAAGCAAGCACCTAAAGATGGGGATGTCGTATTGCTGGAACAATGGAGGAAGGGAAAAAAAGAAAGCTGATTTCTGGGAGCTGCTGATGCATTCATCATACTATAGAAAGGCTTTGATCCAAGCCTTATCTATTATAACTGTCAGCACAACGGTTACCCTTGAGGAGATGATTAAAATAGTAATTGACAAGACTACCAAGATGATTACTTTCTCAGGCGAGGACCTACCATTTGAGGGGATGGGCCACAACAAAGCCTTTTACATAGCAGCAAAGGTGAAAGCGAAAAGAACCCCATGCGTAATGATTAATGACGGGTCAATTATCGATGTATGTCCATCTCGCATACTCCCTAAACTAGGGATGACTGCGAAGGACCTAAAACAATCAGACATGGTCATAAGGGCATACAACGAGACAAAAAGGGACATAGAAGGGACGTTTTCAACATTGGTAAAGACGAGTCCAATTGAATCCTAGGTGAAATTTACTGTACTGGACATCCTAGTAACATTTGCACTACTATTGGGAAGGACGTGGTTCCATGCCATAGGAGGAGTCCCTTCTACAGTCCATCAGAGGATGAAGTTCCCTCATAAAGGCGAAATTGTAACTATTCACGCCGAAGGTAGTAAGGCCGTCTCGACAATTTAGGAAGCTGTCAAAGAGGTGGATGCCCCTACTATATTCTAAGTGGCAGTTCTCTGTGAGGACTACATAGATCCTAAAGTAGCCAACATGTTCAAGAAAATGAAACTTTATGCTTTGAATGGGGCAGGGGAAGAATCAACAGCGTGTTATGGAGCCACCAGACTTCTTATGTCAGAAGACTCGGAGAGGTTTGGGGTATTCTAAGGAGGAAGACAAGGGCAAGCCAAAAGGCAAGACTCTAAAAGACATGTTCGTCCAGGAGTTCAAGCCTTGCTCTAAGAAGCTTGAACTTGCTTGTGTAGCTAGGACCGAGATATCGGGGTTTGAGATTTTTAAGGACTTGATCATTGATAGGATGATCGAGCTAAGTATCAAGGAAGTTTGTGAGAAGGTCACCACTAAGATAGAAGAACTAAAGCTGGAATATCCTACCACTCAACCGAAGAGGATCAGCCAAGAGGAGCTAGCTGCTCTAATAGAAAATAATATCATTGATGTATTTTATGACGATGATATAATAACATCTAACATTTATGAGGACAATGTTTCTTTCCTTTCTAAGATCAATGATATGAAAAACTTTGCTTACTTGTGTGACGTTTTTCCTGATGGTAGTGTGCATTTTGATAATCATTACATGTGCATATTGGACATCAATTCCATTCAAATTGATTTATTTAATTTAGGCATAGATGCAAATCCATAGAATATTATGATAACTCATGATGTGTCGTCACTAGTCCTCGTGCCACCTTTTCCCGCACAACATGGCAATCGATCTCTATGTGTTTGGTCCGCTCATGAAAGACCGAATTCAACACTATATGGATTGCTGCCTTATTGTCACAGAACATCCTTATTGGAGACCTCTGATGCAGATGAAGGTCTCGCAGAAGGCTTGTCAACCACGTAACTTCGCAACATGCAGCCGCCATGGACCTATACTCGGCCTCGACACTGCTCCTTGAAACTATGTGTTGTTTCTTTGTTCGCCAATAGATTGGTGCTTCTCCCATGAGCACACAGAATCCCGTTGTTGACCGACGCGTGTTCGGACAGGGAGCCCAGTCCGCATCACAGTAGACCTCAAGTTTCAATTCTCCAGTAGCCGGTAACAAGACTCCTTGACCAAGAGTTCCCTTTAGATACTTCAGAACCCGATGTGCTGCTTCTAGATGTGGTATGCGCGGCTTGTCCATATATTAACTTAGGACATGTACCGCATATGTCAAGTCGGGTCTTGTGATGGTTAGATATATCAAGCGTCCAACAAGTCTCCTATATTGCGCTGGATCCGACAACTGCTCCCTCTTATCCTTGGTAAGTTGCACGTTCGATTCGAAGGGCACTCGTACTGGCTTCGAACCGAGGAAACCAGCATCCTCCAGCACCTCCAACGCATATTTTCTTTGTGAAAGAACAATCCCCTTTTTCGAGCGAGCTACTTCTATGCCAAGAAAAAATTTGAGTAAACCCAAATCCTTGAGCTTGAAATGGCTTGCAAGAAACTCCTTGGTTGCGTTAATAGCATTCAAATCATTACCAACTATGATTACATCATCAACATAGACAAGTAGTATAGTGAGAGTACCTCTGTGACTTCTGACAAACAATGAGTAATGTCACAACCAAATTTATTTACTTCTTTTTATTAATAATTAATATTCATTAGCATGTCATTAAACATGTCATTTGCATCATGATTATATATGATCTATTTTATTATATTATGTGGTAGATAAATAAATTATTTAGTTACATATTGATTTAATTGAAAAGTAATGATTTTGGACTAAATTGAAAAGTTAGAAAGAAAGAGGATTAAATTGTAATTTGCCTATTTCCACACCAATATACCACCTCTTTCATTTGTTCTTATCTACGTATGCTTTCCAATTTCCTTTTCTTCTTTGTCTCTCTCATTTTTCTCCTTTCCTTCTTCAACTTTGATTTTCCAAATCAAACTCTACAAAACTTTTAGTAAGTGAAAATCAAATTCTTCTTTTAAGCTTGAAAGATTTGGGCTTTCTTAATCAAGGAAAACAAAGGTGAGTAATTTTAATTGCTTGATTTTGCTGTAAATTAGGGTTAATGATATGAAATTGTTGATGATTATGTGTTTTGGAATTGTTTAATCAAGAGTAAACATGCTTTTACTTGTGATCTTGAAGCTGAAATTTCTGGGCAGATTTTTCACTTATGATTTCGTGACCTTAGAGGCTTTATCTCGAAAATTTTCAAACATGAAAGTTGTAGGTATATGTCTCAAGAATATCTCTGTAAAATGGTTTTGCAGATTGTTGAGTGAGTAGGAACTTATGAGGTTCGATTTTGCTGCTGCTCTGTTTTTGGTTCAGCAGGTGACCTGGTTTTGTGCTGACATTTTGAGGCATTTAGAGGCTGAACCAAGCAGAGAGTTAAACATAAAAGTTGTTCATTTATATATGTAGTATATGTCTGAAAAATTTCATAATTTTTGGTTGAGTATAACGTGAGATATGTTGAACTTAATATGGCCTGCCCGAAACTGTTTTAAGCAGAAATCGGGCTTAGGATTCAGAAATTTGTTGCTAATTGTGTGTTTCACAACTTGAGCTAGAAAAGTCCAAATTGAGTAAAATTAGTGTCTATAGAAACTTTAGAATGTTAACTTTATATCTGGAGAGTTTCATCAGAAAATTCATTTGTTTGATTGGTCATTTAATAGGAAACTTTTTTCTGTTCTGTTTAGATGGAAATTTGAGCAGCTGTATAGAAAATGCCATAACTATTTCTATACCAATGATTTTGAGGTGATTCTTTCTGCTATGGTTTCTATAAAAATGGAAGTGTAATTCTGGAAAATATGAGATTTTTATTAATTGTACATAAGTTTTGGTGTAATTTCTAAGTCAGTATCTACAAGCTGCCTTCATCAACAAATATGTTGATTTGTTGTCATTCATCTCATGCATCATATTAATATCTAGAATATATGTTATTTTGTTGAAATGTGATATTTTATTGATAGTAAATATATATATATATATTTATGCCTTGTGATTGAATTGTATTTGTATTGAATATGTGAATAGGTTCATCCAAAGGCAAGGAAGTGGTAAGAGAAAAAGAATAGGATTACTTTGTTATCCTATAACTTCGGTAAGTATTTAATAGACTAAACTTTGTGTATATTGAGTAGGGACTGCTGTTTGATTACTTGATAATTTCTTGGTTGACTGAGTTGATATTAGTTATGTTTTTGGCTTGTTATAAAGTGAATTGATTGTGATGTGTTGTGAAGTGAATTGATTGTGATGTGTTGTGAAGTGAAATGATTGTGATTAAGGATTGATGACTTTTGTATGGATATTGTGTGATCGGAAAGCTGAGCCGGATAGCTACCCGAGTATGTGAGATGGCAAGGCGGATAGTCTTGTCAAGTGGTTACTGAAATTTAAAAATGTGAGGAAATGTAAGGATGAGTCATCTGATCCTAATTTGATAGAAATAATGTGGAATTGAATTATTTGACTTGGTTGAGTTTGAGATTATTTGCATTACGTGAGATGAAATTATATGTTTATGAGAATAAACTGAAATGGTTGATTTTGTGATTGTTAGTTAAGTGTTGGTATAATTTTCCGTATTGATAAAGATTTGATAATTCTAGCCTAATATACTATAGTTTAGTAAATTAAATGCTTATTGAGTCGCTAGCTCATTCCTTAGCAATTTTTTTTTCAGGTTAGTGCAGTTGTAGATAGCCTTAGGCTGTGCATTGCTCTTTTGCATCGATCAATATTATCGGTGGGCCGGAGGAGTTATCTAAAGCATTGGGGCATTTTGGGAACTTGTGTGAATTAAACTACTGTATAAATATTTCTTATATATATTAAGTATGTCATGCCACTTAAATTGTATGAATGTATATTGTAACTAAGTAGTAAATTATGTTTATAAAGTTATATATATATATATATATTGCTATTCAATGGGAAGTTTGAGTTGGGGTGTTATAAGTAATCCGACCACGATTGCTTGAAACTCCCTTTCTTCAATGCTGCTGAGAGTTTCAAAAACCATTGCCGGGAAGCTTGTTTTAGGTTGTACAATAATTTTTATAGCTTACAAACTCTTGTCTCCCCCTTACGGCCAAAACCCATTGGAAGTTGCATATAGATGTTCTCGTATAAATCACCATTGAGGAATGCATTGTTGACGTCGAGCTGATGGAGATGCCATCCACGGAGAGCTGCCAAACCAAGGAGAAGTCGAATCGCCGTCAATTTGGTAACAGGAGCGAACGTTTCTCGGTAGTCAAGACCGTCCACTTGGCTATAGCCCTTGGCGACAAGCCGGGCTTTCAACCTCTCTACTGATCCGTCGGCCTTTCTCTTCACCTTGTACACCCATTTACATCTGATCGCCTGCTTGTCTCGCGGAAGAAAAGCAAGAGTCCAGGTGTTGTTGGCTTGAAGAGCTTTGATTTCATCGTTCATGGCAGAGACCAAGATGGATCCATTCAAGCTTGAGAGAAAGATTGAGGATCCTTTACTGCAGAAATATTATTGATAAATGCATAATACTTAGGTCGAAGATGATCATAACTGATTACCTTGGATAAGGGATGAGGAGCTCCGGCAGAGACCAACACATTTGAAGAAGATGGCTTGGACGAGAGCGAAGCAAGCGTGTCTCAACGTGGAACTGGTCGAGAGCCGGTGGCGACGGGTGATCCTGGAGGATCGGTGCAGTTGAGGCAGCAGTGGGGTGGCAGCGGCTGCTGGCGGAAGTGGAGACTCGGTGGTAGTTGGCGAGATATTTGGATGAAGTGGTGATGAGGAAGAGTTTTCGAGTGGTGGATTTTCATGTGAGCTAGGGCAAATTGAGGTAGATGATGTAGGCCTAGAAAAATCTGAATTGGAATTATGAGGATGTCCAAAATTATGGGGATGTGATGGAGTCCGAGAAAGAAGGGAATCATCATGTGATCCTGTGGGGAGCAAATCAGCTCCGTTTTCCGTGTGATGAGAGAACAGACTAGGATTGAGTGGACTTTCAAGCAATAAAGGTGGATTTTGTTCGAAATAAATAGGAGTGGATGACACATGGAAATTCTCTAGTGATAGACTTGGAGAAATGGTTAGAGAAATGTTCTGATCGGCAGGGTAAGGTTTTGTTAGGTCAGGAAAAATATTTTCATGAAAGATAACGTCTCGAGAGATAAAAATACAATGTGACTTTAAATCCATGACCTTATACCCTTTTTGCCCTTATGGATAATCCAAGAAAATGCACACCTTAGACCCAGGCTCAAACTTGCTTGGTTTTGAAGGATGGGTTGACACAAAGCATTTACATCCAAAAACACGAAGATGATCATATTTTGGAGTTTTGTTAAACAATTTTTCAAAAGGTGTCTTTCCATTGAGTAAAGGTGTGGGTGTCCGGTTAATGAGATAAGTAGTCGTGAGAATGGCGTCACCCCAATACTGTGGTAAACGAGATTGAAATAAAAGAGCTCGAGCAACATTTTGTAAATGGCGATGTTTTCTTTCTGCAATTCCATTTTGTTGTGGAGAATTAATATAGCTTGTTTGGTGCAAAATGCCTTTTTAGGAGTAAAATTCAGTGCATTTAAATTCAGGGCCATTATCACTTCTTACTGTTTTAACTCGTGTATCAAGTTGTGTTTCAACGAAAGTAATAAAGTTTTGAAGAAGTGAACGTGCTTCTGATTTTGAATGCATAAGAAAAATCTAAGTAGCACGAGAATAATTGTCCACAATAGTCAAAAAATACTTAGCACCAGAAACTGTGGGAATGTATCCCACCCCAAATGTGTACATGAATTAAATAAAAAATGGACACTTGAAGACTAACTTAAGGGAAAGGTGTTTCTTGTTTACTTAGCTAATGGACAAATGGGACATTGTCTTGCAACACAAGATTTATTGTGCAAAAATGGGAAAAGGGATGTTACTTTGGCTGAAGGGTGACCGAGTCTCTCATGCCATGGCAGATCTTGTGGCATTTGGACCGTACTGCAAGCTCTAGACGTCGGCATGTTGAGGCAGTAAAGCCCTTTGTTCCTAGCTCCCGTCCCAATCATCTTCCCCGTTTGTAGGTCCTGTATAAAACAAACAGTCTTGATAAATATCATAACATAGAGTGTATCCAAGGCAAGTTTCATAACTGAGATCAAGTTCAAGTAGAATCCAGGCACACATAGCACATTTATCAACTTGAAATCCTTTGTAAAATGCACAGTACCAATGTGTGTCACCGGTAAAGTAACACCATTAGGCAATCGAACCGTTTTATGCTCCACTGGTTGTGACGTGGTGAAGAGACCAGGACCATGCACAATATGATCAGATGCACTACTGTCAATGACCCAAGACACATCTCCGGATTTTCTAAGCAAAGCACACACCATACTTGACATATAATCAACTCGAGGTCCGTGGCCAACATAGTTTACGGACGGGCTGCTCATCATGTCAAGCAAGTGGTTATCATCAGATGCATCACAGCTTGCCTCCTTTACCTTTGATATGAAACCCAACATGTTGTCACAGTCCTTAGTTGAACATCCCAATCCAGAGAGATCATATGGGTTGCTCTTGGCTACGGCATTAGCTCGAGTTGCCATGTTATTATTCCCTTGCCCCTGGTGTCTCCTCTTGGTGCGGCAATAATCGACAGAATGTCCTTTGCCATTGCAGTAACTACAAACAATGTGTGCACGATAATATTTCATAGAATGAGTAGTTTAGTTACACTTTTCATAATATCTCCCAGTCGATTCATTCGATTCGGTTTGCCGTGAGGGATTATCTCTACTCCCTTTCTTGCTCATCGTTTTAGCAGCAAAAGCCGAGGCTTCCACCACTGCTGGTGCTTGCTTCTCGGCAATGATCATGGTTTCTAGAAGCATTGGGCCGCACATTAGGGTTTGATTCTTTATTGCTTATCTCTTAGTCCTTTCTAGGGTTAGAATCATTTCAAAACTCTATAAATAGAGCTATGTATTTCGGCTAAAGGACATAAGATCGATATACATTTCTGAATGAAGTTTTATTTGATTTGTTAACTCTTATTCCTTAAGGTGTTCCTTATTGAATTTCTTGAGATTAAATTAACTTGTTTGATTTAGTTTCACATCTACATGTTTGATCAATCAATTAACTTTTTATTAGTTTCTTGAGTTGTTTGAACATTCTTCATCTATTTATAACTAAAGGGCTTAGTAGTTTTATTGATAAGTTTGTTAGTTCCATAATCAATTGCAAACTTTCAAGTTAGATCTTGGGGCGACAAATTCGAACTTATTGGTAAGGGTGCTTCCTCTTAAATAGGGAGAGCGTTTATCAGTTTGATTTTCTCACCATTACTTATCTTGGTGTTTGAACGTATCCGGTTTGAGTTCGTATCATTTGGTATCGGAGCCAAACTTGTTAGTTGGTTCATGTTTTTCAATTAAAGAGTCATCTTCTATTTCATCTTAATTTCGCTCGCATCATTATAAATAAAAAAGAAAGTATACTATTTTCATTCGCATACCAAGGCGATTTCTAAAAAAAAAAAAAGGGAAGGAACGGAAAACTAACCCTAACCATTTGTGTTTGGGTAGTTCTCAAAGAATTGACTCTTGATTTATTCATTCGCAATTCCTTTTAATTAATTGGAGCCGTTCTTCATTCTTATAATTCCTGATTTGGGTAATTTTGTTTGTTTTCTCTTAAAAAGCTTTTCTTTTGGGTTAATTGAGTCTTGTTCGATTAGTTGTAAGCTTGTTTTGTTCACACGCTTATAATTCATTTTATTGATTCACGAGTGTTCTATTGAACTTCAGAATTAATAAACGTTAAGAGGTTGTGAAAAACTTATTCTTGTGATTACTAGAACAATTTGATTTAATTTCTATAAGGAATTCAATTCTTTGTGAGTGAAACACGTGAGGGAGTGATCTTTTCTTGTTTTGCCTTTAACTATAAGAAGCCTCCAGAGTATAACACTTGATCACGTCCTTTTTTTTTTGTTTTCTTTCTTAGTCTTTTGGTTTAACCATGTCATCTGAACCATCATTGACTTTGGAAAATTTAGCTTATACATTGAGAGATGTAGTAGAACATATGACAAAACAATTTGAAAAACAAGATGACAAATTAACTAGGTTATTGAATGATATGCCTAAAACGTCTAAAGGGGATGGTTCTGATAATGACCAAGAAAGTGAGTCTAAAGGGTCTAGACATAATCTCCAACCCAAAATTGACACTAATTTGGGTAGCATTAAGATGAAAATACCATCTTTTCATGGTAAGAGTGACCTTGAAGTTTATTTGGAGTGGGAAAAAAAGGTTGAAAGGGTTTTTGAATGTCATAACTATAGTGAGTCTAAAAAGGTTAAACTTACTTTGTTGTTGAATTTTGTGATTATCGCCATTTGGTGGGATCAATTGGTGAGTGGTCGTGAGGCGTCATGGGGAACACGAAGTTGGTTCATGGGATGAGGTTAAACGCATTATGCGTAAAAGGTTTGTGCCATCGCACTACCAAAGGGATTTATACAACAAGTTACAAAATCTAGTACAAGGTAGTAAGAGTGTTGAGGAGTATTGGCAATCTATGGAGATAGCTATGATTAGAGCTAATATAGATGAGGATAGGGAAGCCACAATGGCAAGATTTTTGCATGGTTTGAATCGTGATATTGCTAACATAATTGAATTGCAGCATTATGTAGAGATGGAGGATATGTTGCACATGGCCATAAAGGTGGAAAAACAATTAAAAACCAAGAGCAGAAGTGCTGCCCCTAGCTCAAAATGGAGTAACGCATGGAAAGGGAGCAACCAGCCCCCTAACAAGGGTCGTGAGGCATCAAAGGACATCAAGCCAGCCCCTAAATTTGATGTTAACACTAAACCAACGACGCAAAGTGACCTCAAATCAAAGAAAGTGCAATGCTTCAAGTGTTTGGGGTATGGACATATATCTTCCCAATGTCCAAACAAGCGAACCATGGCAATTCGAGGTGGTGAAATGGTCTTTGAAAGTGATGAAGAATCCGAACCAGGTGAGGAGGATTACCTATACATGCCTGAGTTGGAAGAATGTGATGATGTGCAATTGGGTGAGGTTAGTAATGTACTTATAACTTTTAGAGCTCTTAATTTACAACCTATTGATGATGACGCTCAAAGGGAAAACATATTCCATACTACATGTAAAGTACAAAACCATGATGCTAATTGTAGTTTAATCATTGATGGGGGTAGTTGTACTAATGTAGCCAGTGCTATGATGGTTGATAAACTTAGACTTCCAACTATTAAGCATCCTAAGCCATACACCTTGCAATGGCTTAATGATCAAAGTGGGATTAGAGTTACTAAGCAAGTACGGATTGCATTTAGTGTAAAGAAGTATAATGATGAGGTATTATGTGATGTTGTTCCCATACAAGCATGTCATATGTTGCTAGGTAGACCATGGTTATATGATAGATCTGTAATTCATAATGGTCGAACCAATGCATATTCTCTTGTAATGGATGGAAAACTGTATGTTTTGGCACCATTAAGTCCTAAAGAAGTTTGTGAATTACAAAAAGTTGTAAAGGACCGAATGGAAGCATATGAGAAAGAAAAAAGAAAGTGTGAGAGTGCATATGAAAAAGAAAAGGTGCACAAGCAAAAGGGGAGTTGTGTGGAAAATAATAAGGGGGGAGAGCAACGAGTGGTAAAAGGAGAGTTTAGCGAGGGTTTGCGCAAGAATGTGAGCAAAAGAACGAGTAAGGCGCAAGAAAAAGGGGAGGCAAGCGAGAAAAAAGTGAGTTTCTTAGTTAGAGAGCGAGACATGAGAAAGGCTTTGAGTGAAAATAGGCAAGTACTTGTACTTATGTACAAGGAGACTTTATTTAACACTAATAATCTTAACTCTTCTCTTCCTAGTGTGTTTGTAAGTGTTTTGCAGGAATATGACGATGTGTTTCCCGAGGAGTTACCTAGTGGGTTGCCACCACTAAGGGGGATAGAGCACCAAATTGACTTTGTGCCGGGGTCATCCATTCCAAATAGACCAGCCTATAGAGTCAATCCGGAGGAGACCAAAGAGCTGCAACGCCAAGTTGAGGAACTACTAAGTAAAGGTTATGTTAGGGAAAGTCTTAGCCCATGTGCTGTTCCTGTTTTGTTAGTCCCTAAGAAAGATGGGTCTTGGCGTATGTGTGTTGATTGTCGTGCAATTAATAAGATTACCATTAAATATCGTCATCCTATTCCTAGGTTAGATGATATGTTAGATGAATTGCATGGAAGTGTTATCTTTACTAAAATTGATTTGAGAAGTGGCTATCACCAAATTAGAATGAATATAGGTGATGAGTGGAAAACATCATTCAAAACTAAATTTAGTTTGTATGAGTGGTTGGTCATGCCTTTTGGCTTAACTAACGCACCAAGTACTTTTATGAGACTAATGAACCATGTTTTGCGTGCGTATATTGGTAAATTTATGGTAGTATACTTTGATGATATTTTGATTTATAGTAAGAGCTTTAGTGAGCATGTTGAACATGTTCGGATGGTGTTGATGGTTTTGCGTAAGAATTCTTTATATGCTAACCTTGCTAAGTGTGATTTTTGCACAAACAAACTTGTGTTTCTTGGTTTTGTTGTTAGTGAAAATGGAATTCAGGTCGATGAAGATAAGGTAAAAGCAATTAAGGAGTGGCCAACACCAAAGAATGTTAGTGATGTGAGGAGCTTTCATGGGCTTGCAAGCTTCTATAGGAGGTTTGTCAAGGACTTGAATTCTGCCGCACCATTTAACGAGCTTGTAAAGAAGAACGTGAAGTTTCATTGGGAGAACAACAAGAAAACGCATTTAATATGCTAAAGGACAAACTTACTTCATCTCCCATTCTTTCACTTCCGGATTTTTCCAAAACTTTTGAAATTGATTGTGATGCTTCTGGTGTAGGTATTGGAGCTGTTTTAATGCAAGATGGGAAGCCAATAGCCTATTTTAGTGAAAAGTTGAATGGAGCTAGCTTGAAATATCCAACTTATGACAAGGAATTGTATGCTTTTGTGCCTGCACTCAATGTTTGGCAGCATTATTTGCTACCTAAGGAGTTTGTGATTCACACGGATCATGAAGCATTAAAGCACTTGAAGGGACAGAACAAGTTGAATAAGCGCCATGCTAAATGGAGTGAATTCATTGAAGCATTTCCATATGTCATTAAGTACAAGCAAGGTAAAGAAAATGTAGTTGCCGATGCACTATCTAGAAGGTATGCTTTACTTGCTTCTCTAGAAACAAAATTGCTTGGTTTTGAGTATATCAAAGATTTGTATGTTGATGACCACGATTTTGGTTCTATTTTCTATGCTTGTGAACATGGTGCTATTGATAAATTTTATAGACATGATGGATTTTTGTTCAAAGAAAAACGTCTATACATTCCTATGTGTTCTATGCGTGAATTGCTTGTGAGAGAATCACATGAAGGTGGTTTGATGGGACACTTTGGTGTTCAAAAGACTTTAGATGTTTTGCATGATCATTTCTATTGGCCTAAAATGAAATCTGATGTGAATAGATTATGTGCTAACTGTATTGTATGCAAGCAAGCTAAGTCTAAATCACAACCTAATGGGTTATACATGCCTTTGCCCATACCTAATTCTCCTTGGATTGACATATCTATGGATTTTGTGCTTGGATTACCTAGGTCTAAGCATGGGCATGATAGTATTTTTGTTGTGGTGGATAGGTTTTCAAAGATGTCACACTTTATTGCATGTAGGAAAACCGATGATGCACAACATGTTGCTGAATTGTTCTTTAGAGAAATTATACGTTTATATGGTATGCCTAGAACTATTGTCAGTGATAGGGACACTAAGTTTTTGAGCTATTTTTGGAAGACCTTATGGGGTAAATTGGGAACTAAATTACTTTTTTCTACTACATGTCATCCCCAAACCGATGGTCAAACTGAGGTAGTAAATAGAACTTTGTCACAATTACTTAGGACCATGGTTAAACGAAACTTGAGAACATGGGAAGATTGTTTGCCGCATGTTGAATTTGCATATAATCGTAGTATGCATTCTTCTACTCAATTTTGCCCATTTGAGATTGTTTATGGCTTTATTCCTTTGAGTCCTTTAGATTTGATTGCTTTACCTTTGAGTGAACAAGTGAATTTAGATGGTGCAAAGAAGGCTGAATTTGTGTTGAAGTTGCATGAGCAAGTGCGTGCAAATTTGGAAAGACACAATGAACAAATCACCAAACAACGCAATAAGGGCCACAAAAGGATGGTATTTGAAGTTGGTGATTGGGTTTGGGTGCACTTCAAGAAGGAAAGGTTTCCCAATCAAAGAAAATCAAAGTTGATGCCACGTGGTGATGGTCCATTTGAAGTAATAGAGCGCATCAACGATAATGCATACAAAGTTGACTTACCTGGTGAGTATAATGTTAGTGCTACTTTTAATGTTGCTGATTTGTCTCCTTTTGATTTTGATGAAGGCGTTGATTCGAGGTCAAATCCTTTCAAAGAGGGGGGGAATGATGCAACCAAAGATGCATCTAAGTCAACTAGCATGGATCCACTAGCCTTTGGAGGACCGATGACACGAGCAAGGAGTAAAAGGTTCAAGCAAGCCTTAAATTCTTACTTGGAGCATGTTTTGAAGATGGCTAATGATGGTGCTTTTAATGAAGATAACAACGCCTTGAAGATAGTGACATTAATTGCTATTAATGAAGCTTAAACTTCCGGTCATGGAACAAGGTCAAGGTCAAAGATCGGGGATCAAAGTCAACAGGCTTTCCTAGGGTTTCTAGAAGCATTGGGCCGCGCATTAGGGTTTCTAGAAGCATTGGAGGTCTTACCTAACCCTAGGGCGGCCACCACTTATGCTTAGAGAAGGAGGCAGCGCATTAGAAGTCTTTTAGGGTTTGATTCTTTATTGCTTATCTCTTAGTCCTTTCTAGGGTTAGAATCATTTCAAAACTCTATAAATAGAGCTATGTATTTCAGTTTAAAGGACATAAGATCAATATACATTTCTGAATGAAGTTTTATTTGAGTTGTTAACTCTTATTCCTTAAGGTGTTCCTTATTGAATTTCTTGAGATTAAATTAACTTGTTTGATTTAGTTTCACATCTACATGTTTGATCAATCAATTAACTTTTTATTAGTTTCTTGAGTTGTTTGAACATTCTTCATCTATTTATAACTAAAGGGCTTAGTAGTTCTATTGCTAAGTTTGTTAGTTCCATAATTAATTGCAAACTTTCAAGTTAGATCTTGGGGCGACAAATTCGAACTTATTGGTAAGGGTGCTTCCTCTTAAATAGGGAGAGCGTTTATCAGTTTGATTTTCTCACCATTACTTATCTTGGTGTTTGAACGTATCCGGTTTGAGTTCGTATCAGATTCTCTCTCGTCCCAGAGACTCTTCAATCTGGTGTAGTAAGCCGTCACCGAAAGAGATCCTTGCTCCACCTTATACAACGCCTCCTCAACTTGGAACGCTGACAAGCAACTTGTCTGAGTGAATCGCTCCTTCAACTTGTCCCAAATGGCCTTGGCATCCTTCAGCTGAGAAACACTTTTATGCATCTCTTTGCTCATAGATCCGAGCAACTAGTGTTTGACCATCGTGTTACAACGCCTCCATTGTTGTTGCTCTTCTCCGTCTTCTTCGGGTTTTTTTTGAGTTCCATCTAGAAAACCAGCCTTGTTCTTCATGTCTAGGGCATTGATGATGGCCTCCTGCCATGTTTGGTAATTGTCTTCTTCAAGAGATATGCGGATCAAGGCACCACCTGTCTGATCCGAGTGATGAAGGTACAAAGGATGGTATGGGTTGTTCTCCCATGGTTGAGGAATACGAGGATGTGGCGAAGCCACCATCTGCTGCTTGTTATTTTTTTCTCCAGCCATAAGGTGTTGGTACTGAATTTTTTTTTTTTTATTTAGGTCTCCAGAGCTCTTTGCTCTGATACCATCAAGAAAATATAGCTTATGTTTTCCTGTTTCACTTTTATACAATGTTACAACCTATATATATATTCAATTCTAACTACAAGGCAGGACTCTTAGTTAAGATGATATACCAATACTATTCTAGGAGTAAATAACTTAAAGATAATTACATACTTAAGTAGAGATAATTACACAATTGAATAGGAATATCCTTTTCTTCAAGAGTTGACAAGGTCAAAGACTCCATTGCAGTTGTTGTCCTGTGCAGGAACCATCTAGGAGAGATCGTTAAGGGTTTGACATGCTTTGTATCTCAAGGTTCAAAGGTGTTAGCTGTTGCTATAGTTATCAATCTGTGTCTTGATTGCATTCAGGAGCTGATTCTCATGACATTAATATTTTGTTTAATTGTAAAGAACTTCATTATATTTTTGTTCTCAATTTTGAGGTGCCTTAGGAGTTAGCAAATGATCTTGATCAAGCAAGGATGAAACTTGGGCTTTTTCATAGCATTATTGTTTGTTGTATTTAGAAAAGTTATAATGGGATTGCTAGATGGCTAGCCTCTAAATTCCTTGTTGATAGTCTCCCCCTTGCTTGGTTAAATGTTCCTCCCTAAGGTTTTCCAGACACTGTGTATTCCAGTATTTAGTTCATGTTATTTCTTTCACTATTAGAATCTGACAGTTTGGCGACGATAATTTAGCAGCAGAGTAGGAGGAGATTACTTTTGGTATTTGTACAGAGGTTCGATAGCTCATTTAAGAGGTCCTCACAAAGTTTCTGATTCCAGGCAAACATATCCTCCTCCACCACAGCCCAGCAACAACATCAATATGACGACCATGATTAGCAGGACAGCCACCAATAGTTTAGATTTTTTTTTGTTCTTTGTGTATATTTGTTAGTTTGCACTACAATAAACCTGATAATACTTTACATGTTCATTTTTTATTATATTACATTTTTTTATATTGGCTTCCTTTTATATTGATGCCAAATGTGATTTTATAAATTAATATTTAAATTATAAATAAAAAATAAATATAACTAAAAATTAAAAAAAAAGAATAAAAATAGCTATGGGTTAATGACTACTTAGTGACGGATATGTCATCGCTAATTATTGTATAATCATAGCCAAAATAGCGAGAAGTATTTTGTCGTCAAAATAGCAATGGAATCAGCAATAAATTCAATATGGCGCTAGTGTAGCGACAAAAGTTCTATCGCTAAAAACCTCGCTATATCCAGCGACGATTTTCGTTGCTCGACAATTAGCAACAGACTCTCACTCGATAAATAGCGACTGTCTAGTTGTAGCCAAAATAGCAACGAAATATTCTATCGCCAAAATAGCAATGGAGTCAGAGACGGATTCAATCTGTCGCTAGTGTAGCAACGAAAGTTCCATTGCTATATCTAGCGACGATTTTCATCACTTGACAAATAGTTACGGACTCGTTGTCGCTATGTCGTCTCTATCTTTACTGATCGAACAAGTCTGTCGTTTGCTTAGCGAGGAGCTTTAAAATTCATCACCGATTATTACTAGCAACAGATTTATTGTGTTTAGCGATAGATATACTGATAGATTCTTACAGTGTTCTGTCAAAAAAAATAATATTTTCTTTAGTTTATGTATTATTTTAATGGAAGAGTTTAGATTATATTTTAGACTGTTAAAATCTACTATTTCGAGTATTTATGTGAATTAGACAGAGATGGTAACTTCTTTTATATAGTAATACACAATCCACTTGTTTTGTCTCAACTCTTGCCACCTGATGTAACTTATAATATTTTTATAAAACTATCCTTTAATTTCAAAATATTAAAAGATAATTTTATAAAAAAGTATTATATGCCACATTAGATGGATAATAATTGGGATAAAAAATAAATGGGATATTTCGTATTCTTCCTTTTTATATTATATTATTAGGACTGTAGAATTTGAATTTTTTATAGGAAAATTTATAAATTACCCCCTAAAATTTAGCATAATATGCACTTACATTCCTCATTTTTTAATAATGTGCATTTTAATCCATCTCTTTTGTATGTGGTTTATTATAATAATCCTTATATTAGTATTCCATTAATTTAATGACAATTTCACTCTTAAAGTGTTGAGGTATCATATTTTACTTATTTAGAAGGATATTTTTACCTTATTTAAGTATATTTTAAACTGAAAATAATTTAAGAGAGAAATAAAGACATTTCTCTCTTAAATTAAGGGGGGGAAAAGTACCTTTTCTCATTTCCCATCTAAATTTGTTTCTTCTTCTTCAGTCTCTTGGAATGTGGCTTCAAGTTCAAGTGCTTCAATAGGAACCGAGATCGAAGGAGGTAGATTCAAGAACATGCCATGTGGGTGTGGGTAAAAGAGCAACAATAAAGATTTCTAAATCCTCTAACAGCAGAAATAGGTTGTATTATGCTTATGTTGATAATATTTGTGATACTTTCTTGGGCTAGCGTATCTCTATTAATGGAGAAAGAAATGAAGTCCCTAGAAGAACAAGAAATATAGGAAGTCAAGGTAATTTTTATGGTAATACAGATTTCATTCAATTAATGGAAATGAAGAAAGAGATTAGGAAGGAAATGGACGAAAATATGATGCTTTGTAGAAAGATGGTTGCCATTGAAAATGATATGGGGTTTGTTAAGACATTTTTAGCAATTTCTATAACTTGTAATCTTTTCATATTTATTGTTGTAATTATATTATTAGGGATTAGAATGTAATAGATTCTTGGAATTTCTGTAGCTTGTAAATTGCATGATGAATGGTATAATCTTTCAATCACTCTTGTACTATTAATTTCTACCTTTTTAATAATTAAACCCACTGTTAATCAAATAATTATTGAATAATGATAAAAAAAGATTTCAAGCTAAGGAAATCAATTCAATCCTACAATGGCAGTAGCAAAGCTAATCAAATCAAAATCATCAGTTAATGAAATAACAGTACAAACGTACAAAAAGACACATAAAGCCACCTTAACCATCAATGTATATACCTAAAGCCAAAATAAAGGCATATAAGGCCACCCTACCCATCAATTTATATACCTAAAGGTAAAAAAAAAAAAAGGCATGTAAGGCCATCTTGACCATCAATGTGCAGTACACAAAACACTACAAGAAAGGCACATAAGGCCACCTAAAACAAATGTATATACCTAAAGCCAAAACAAGAATTCCAATTGGCTTGCTAAAATAGAAATCATCAATTTAGTCACTCGACCTAAATAAAAATTTCAATTAGGGCGTCTTCTTAAGTAGCTTGTGAACTAATGGGGTAGATAGGGTAGGTTGCATTGAAACTTGCTTGAAGAAGTGAAGATTAATATCGAAAAAATAACTAAAAAAATTAATAAAATGGTAAGAGATTTTGCTAATACCTGACTACTAGATGATCTTGCACTTTTTGTACCTCTAATAAGATCTCTACCACATGCACGCTTGTTGTGACCAAATTACTTGCAAACTACACATTTAATAGTTGAAGACCTTTTTCTTTTCATTTATGGTTCTCCTTCTTCTCTCCTTCTATTCTTCTTAGGTCTTCCAAGTAATCTTTTCAATAGAGGAGATAAAATGAATAGGTCTTATAGATTCATGATTAGCTTTTAGGTAAGTCTTAATGTTATAATATTGATGGTAGTAGTCTTCAAGGTTTGTTCTTTTGTACCCAATGCAAGCAATTGCATGCCTACATGGAAGGCCACTTAGGTTCCACCATTCACAACTACATTCCACATTTACCAAATTTAAGGCAAATGAATGATCACCTTCTTTGACCTAAAATAAATCACTCCTCCCATTTTGTACCCAATACAAGCAATTGCATGCCTACATGGAAGGCCACTTAGGTTCCACCATTCATAACTACATTCCACATTTACCAAATTTAAGGCAAATGAATGATCACCTTCTATGACCTAAAATAAATCACTCCTCACAGGTAGCACCTTGCAACTCCCTGTTCCTTAAGTAATTTTGTTGATGTAGTTCTTAATGGCTAGTTTCACTTTCCCTTCCTATGTGCAGCCCTTTGCATATCTATATCCACAAATAACTATCACCACATAACATATAATAGTTAAGACCAAAGAAATTAAATTAAATACCCTTACCTATTATGTAATTTGACCATTAATTTCTGCCTTACAGCATCAATAAGTTGTACAATAGGCTTAGATCTTACCTTAAGAATCCAACTATTAAAACACTATGTCATATTATTAGTCCAACGTTCATTTTTTCCTTCAGGCCAGAAACTATTCCTTGTCCATTGTGGCAAGGGTATGTTGAGTAGCCATTGATATGGTCCTCCATTATCTATCTCTTTCATAGCATTCAATCTAAACCAGAATTCTTTACTGTCGGTAGCCTTAGCAGTAGCCCAGAAACTAATATGCAAGTCCAACCCTGAAAGTCTCTTCTTGAAATTCTGGCATAGATGTCTTCCACAAAATCTGTGACAAGCATCAGGAAAGACACTTCTAAAAGCATCTGTCAAGCCCTATAAATTTCAGAATTAAAATTATATTACAAACTGATCATAACATAAATACAATTCAATAAGAATTTGATATTTCACCTTTTGTCTATCAAGGATAATGGTTAAAGGAAGTTCATTTGTGTCCTCTCCAATATAATCATACAAATTTTGCAAGAAAAAAAGCCAACTATTTGAGCATTCGATCTCCACAATCCCTATAGCAACTGGAAAAATTCCTTTATTTCCATCAAGAGAGACAACTGCTAGCAATAGATCTCCATATGGATCCTTTAAATGGGTGCCATCAAGACTAATGAACAGTTTACAGCGTCCATGAAAACCGATAATCATTGCTTAAAAACAAACAAAAATCCTCTGAAATTATGGTGGACCAGCAAGATTATTAGACCCTTCAACTCTCTCACAAAATTTAAACTTTACTACTGTTCAAGGTTCTTATTTCTTTGAAAGTTCAATATACTTTGACAGTTTTTTGTAAGAATCAGAATGCAATCCTTCATTTTTCATTCTTGATTTCACTTTGGCCCTGTATATCTACCCATTTGATGGATCTAACCCATATTCCATATTCAATTGATCATAAATCAAATAATAGCTCATGTTTGGGTCAGCTTTGAGTTGATGCTCTAATTTCTTTGCAATCCATTTTAAATTGGCATTATAATTTTTGTTGTTTGTTGGCCTTATGCAAGTGTGTATATTGTTTAGAGTCGTGACCATGAATGTCCTTCCATGTGGCAGTACTGATGTGTGGATTTTCCAAGGACATCCATCGCCCTTGCAATATGCAGTAACTCTATCCTTGTCATTCTTTTTCTTAAAGAACTCATAGCCCTCTTCAAAACCATAATCTGTTAAAACTTCTCTAAAAGCATTCATATTTCCAAACACTTGCCCACACTGAACTCTATTTTCTTAAAAATATTAGTTTGAATTCCTTTTAGTAGATATTTAACTCTACTTTCTCCTTCTTTATCTTCGAATTCTATACTGCCTTCCTCATTGAAGCTATAATTGCTTAACTTATCTTCCCTATCATCTGTAATTTCAGACTCACAACTTTCAGTAGTTGAAGAAGATTCAGACTCTATTTCCTCACTATCATTGTACTACTCATACCCTTATTTGGTATATGCTCATCATCCTCACTTGAAGAGAAGTGATAATCTTCATCAGACAAAATTACTTCTTCCACACTATTGTATTTATCTTTTTTCTATTGCAGTCTCCTACTTGCCCTCCCTTTGCTAAATCTAACAGTCTTTTCTTTTCTTTGATCTCTTTCCTTTTCCTTTATCCACACTTGTACTCCCACTTCTAGGCCTCCCTCTTCCTCTGGCCATATTCCTATGACAATATGAGGTATTGTATATGCTCCCATCTTCTAACTGAACAGGGCCTAAGGGTTGCATATTCATATGTAAATTCAATTGATCAACAGAAAGTGACAGTAAATTGGGATAAATATTAACGATAATGACTAGTGTATTAGCATATTCCCTAAATATATCAACTACAGAATCATCATCAATAATTTGTAAACTATCTCCACATTTCAATGTCACAAAATTTGAGTCAATTTCAAGCAAGGAATATACATCTTGAATCATAGATAGATAGGAGTATTTCTCAAGTTTCATATTAACCACAGACTTTTCAATCAAATTATTGTTCAACACAAGTATATATACTAGAGTATATGAACTAGCAAATGCCATCTGGAAATAAAAAATTAATTAAACAATTATTAACACTAACACAGTTTAGGATTGAGAATTTTAAAGAATCTCTATTGCTCTTTTAAAAGAAAAGTATGCGGTATTATGATTTGTTTAATAAAAAATCATAGTAGTTAGGGATTTTTAATATAAAAATGTGAGCACTTAAAAAAATTTTAATAAAAAATGTGAGCACTTAGAGATTTTAAATATAAAATGACAGCAATTAAGAATTAAATTAATAAAAGATGATAGAAATTAGAGATTAAATTAATCAAAAGCAATAACAATTAGGGATTAAAAAAATAAAAAACGATAACAATGTCACACACCTTTTTAGACAATAATATTCTTGTGATGTTGTTGTTCTTTCCAAATAAAAATGTTTTAAGAATTTTGATTCTTTTCAAATTTCGAAAAAAATTAGAATTTATCTTCGTCTTTAGATTCTTGTTCTTAGAAAGTGAGATAAAAAGCTTTTATCTTTTATGTAAACAATAATTGCTCTTTTTAGTAATTTTATCTAATACTAACATCTTTTCAAAAGTGTTGACAAGACGGATTAAAATGCACATTATTAAAAATGGAGAATGTAAATACAGATTATACCAAACCTTAAAAATATTTATAAATCACTTTTTTTATAATTACAAATAACATATCAGTTAATTTAAAATAAGACAAAGGAAATAAAGGACAAAACTAAAAGTTAATAAATAAATAAAATTTTATCAATTTTAAATAATTAAATATATAACCAATCATTTGATGCTTAAATTAAAATGTTTATTTATTACTGATTAAGGTCCGAAATGTAGGGTCAAGCGGTTAAGAAAAAAAAATAGAAAAAAGAAAACTGAGAGTGGAGTAGAGAGCGTGAGAGAAGTGCGCGTGAGCTTAGCGATAAGTTTACTGCTTGGGCAATGCACAGTACACACAAAATCAGCAAGCAAGTCATCAAAATCAAAGCTGACACGAGAAAAACTGCATTAGCATACACCAACGCCACTCATTCCTGAGTTAGGTTTCAATTTTAATCCCTCTTTTGTATCTTAACTTTTTCAGGTACCCTTTACTTGGATGATTATGTCTCTCTTTTGAATTTTTCAATTTCTTTTCTTTTTTGATGTGCAAGTTCCAAAAGTTGCTCAAGTCTGTTGATCTTTATAATTCTTAATTTTCTTTTTAGAAAAAGGTATGATTCTAGTAAATGGAGAAGAGCCTTTTTGAGTGAATTTGATTTTGGGACCCTTCCAGGGTGCTCAACTCAAATATGTTGTTGACTGTGTTGTGGAAAGGAATGGTATCTTATATCCTTTTCTTGGTACTTAATTCTTGCTTTCATGGCTTTTGGTTTTGTTGAGTGATCAACTACTTTATTAGGACTTATGTTATCATCTTAGTCATTAACAAATGAAAAGATTGCAATTTTTACATGCCAACTTTTTAATCTAACTAATGACTTGATAAGAGTTTTTCACCAGAGTCAAATTCTTAGTGGCTCGCATATATACAACCCTGAGTTACAGTAATGATGGTGGGTTTGATAGTGATAATGCTAACTGATGTAGGTATCGCGAATAATGTCATTGTTATTATTGTATTTCTTTTAGTTGATACATGTGTTTGTTTCCAGAGCATATTGCAAAATCTACTATTGTGAACCAAAAGGGCCAATTTGATTCGGTAGATCATTGTAAACGTTCATTAAGTATTTCTTTCTCCATTGCTTCTTGTATATGTATATATTTTTGCATGAATTTGCAGCCAAAGCTTACTGAGTTGTCTTGACTAAGCATTCTCGGCTTCTTTTGAATGTAGAATAATGGCCACTGGAAAAGGCTTCATCAACACTTATGATCACGGTACTGCTCTTGAGAAGAATAGAGTTCAATGCAACTATTGTGGTAAAGTGGTCAGTGGCATCACTCGTCTTAAGTGCCACTTAGGAGGTATACGGAAAGATGTAGTCCCTTGCGAGAAAGTTCCAGAAAATGTGAAGGAGGCATTTAGAAATATGTTGCAAGAAATTAAGAAAGAGGCTCTTGCTAAGGAATTTGGGAAACAATGTCAGCCAGATCTTCCCTGGAAGAGAAACTGGTCTCCCACCCCAAATGGTGTCAAGCATATCAAGCATGAAGCTAGTCAAACTGCTGGTTGTGAGAGCAATAAGCAGGTAGATATGGATTCTGGTGCAGAAGATGGTGCAGCAGAATATCTTCCAGTTTGTAACAGAAGAGTAGATCCAGAATTTGCCATAAATGGTGAAGCAAAAGAAGATGCCTCATCAAGGCAAGCTAAAAGATGCATCGGCAGGTTTTTCTATGAAACTGGTATTGATTTCAGTAATGCCAATTCTCCTAGCTTCAAAAGAATGCTAAATACAACTCTTGGTGATGGTCAGGTGAAGATCCCTACTATTCACGAGTTTAAAGGGTGGATTCTTTGGGATGAATTGAAAGAGACACAAGAATATGTGAAGAAGATTAGAAACTCATGGGCAAGCACTGGATGCAGTCTTTTGCTGGACGGATGGATGAATGAGAAGGGTCAAAACCTGGTTAGTTTTGTGGTGGAAGGCCCTGAGGGTCTGATTTATCTTCGTTCAGCCAATGTCTCGGATATAATCAATGATCTAGATGCCTTGCAGTTATTACTTGATAGGGTTATGGAGGAGGTTGGAGTTGACAATGTAGTTCAAATTATAGCATGTTCAACAACAGGCTGGATGGGAACTATTGGCAAGCAGTTTATGGACAGACGCAGAACAGTATTTTGGAGTGTTAGTGCATCTCATTGCATTAAGCTCATGCTAGAAAAGATAGGGGCAATGGATTGCATTAAGTGGATAATAGAGAAGGCAAAGATTATCACAAAGTTCATTTATGGAAATGGGGAAGTTTTGAAGCTCATGAGAAATTATACAAATAGTTATGACTTAGTAAAGACGTCCAGGATGAAGTTTGGTGTACCTTTCTTGACCCTGGAGAATATTATATCGGAAAAGAAGAACTTGGAGAACATGTTTGCATCATCTGAATGGATGACCTCAGTTTGGGCTTCTAGTCCAGAGGGCAAAAGAGTAGCTCATTTGATGGGGGATCTCTCATTCTGGACTGGAGCTGAGATGACCTTGAGAGCAACAGTACCACTGCTTCGTGTTCTGTGCCTGATCATTGAGGCTGACAAACCTCAAGTGGGTTTCATATACGAAACCATGGATCAAGCAAAGGAGACAATTAAGGAAGAGTTCAGAAACAAGAAATCACAATATGTTCCTTTCTGGGAAATAATTGATGAAATCTGGGACACCCATCTTCATAGTCCTCTACATGCTGCAGGCTATTATTTAAACCCAAGTTTATTTTATTCAACTGATTTCTATAGTGATCCTGAGGTTTCTTTTGGCTTGTTATGCTGTATTGTTCGCATGGTACAAGATCCGCGAACACAAGATTTAATATCTTTACAACTTGACGAGTATAGACATGCAAGAGGCGCTTTCAAAGAGGGGAGTGCCATTAACAAAAGAACCAATATTTCACCAGGTAAGGGTATCCTAACTGTTGTTTCGAGTACTTTGGGGTTATTTTCTGTTGGTAATGAAAACCAAAATCATAAACATCACATCCTGTAAACCTAAATGCAGCCCAGTGGTGGTCCATCTATGGGAAACAACATCCTGAGCTGCAAAATTTTGCTATAAAAATTTTGAGCCAGACGTGTGATGGTGCTATGAAATTTGGGCTAAAGAGAGGTTTGGCTGAGAAGCTTCTGTTGAATGGAAGGAATTGTAATGAGCAACAAAGATTGGATGAGTTGACATATGTTCACTATAACTTGCACTTGCAAAACACACAATTTGGTGTTGAAGGTGGCCTAGGGGCTGAGGAGATTGATCCAATGGATGATTGGGTTGTAGACAAAACACTGGAGATTGCCCCCAAAATTGGTGGCTTAGAGTGGATGGAAGCAGATTGCACTGAAGCTACTGTCAATGTGGATAAACCTTGTGAATTTTAAGTAAGATGTATGAATTAATAGATCCTATTTTAAATTAGAAGCGAAAGACAAAAAAGGAAAAGAGAGAGCACCGTAACATCCACTGTAACTAGGGTTTCTTGTGCATACTTTTGTCAGATATTGATAGTCAATAGTTGTAAAATATCTTGTGCTTCTCTCTTGTTCTTCAGATTTAGTATGCAATGTGCTGTGGCATTGGCATGTGCAAGAAATGCAACAAGTCATTATTTCGACTTAACAATACAGCATTAATAATTTGATATTTAATTTTATGATAAATTTTAGTAAATATTTTATGATTTTTATAAAATATATTTTGTATTTACTAAATTAATGAATAACTAGTTGTTTACCCGTGTTCGACCACTATTATTATATGATTATAAAATCAAATTTATAAATAAAATTTAACAAAATATTAAATATTAATATTTATTCATCATATTTTAAAAATAATAACAAATTAGATACTTCTAATTTTTCTTCTTAATTTTTTAATATCATAAAATTATATTAGTGTATTTATATAAAATTATTTTAAAAATATTTATTAATTAATTCTAATATTATATAAATTAATATTGATGATATTATTTTTTCTTAGAATTAGAAATTACTATATAATTAAAAATATTAATTTATTAGTAAATATTATATATAAAATATTATTTTTAGAATTAAATTATTATCTAATTACAAAATTATTTATTAGTTTGCATAATATTAAAATATAATTAATATGCTATTTATTAGGATAATATTATCTAAATAGAAAACTAATCATTAACTAATTAAAAAATTAATTTATTATTAATATATTATTTTTTAGGATTAGAATTAGTTTTTAATTAGAAATGTAACTTATTAATCAATAAGTTAATAGAAAAAAGTCACAAATATACACATAAGCTTGAATCCTATGTGTCTAAAATAAATACATACTAGTCGTTTACCCGTGGGTTGCACGGCCATTACTATTATTCGATTATAAAATCAAGTTTATAGATACAATTTAATAAAAAATTCGATATGTAATATTAATTAATAATATTTTAAAAATAATAGCAAATTAACTTTTTTAAATGTCCTTTTTAATTGTCTTAATATTTTAAAATTTTATTAGTGCAATAATATAAAAATATTCTAAAGATACTTATTAATTAATTCTAGTATTATATGAATTAATACTATCAATATAATTGATATTACTATTTTTTAGATTAAGAATTTATTATATAATAAAAAATTAATTTATTATTGAATATAATATTAAAATATTATTTTAGATATTATTTTCTAGAATTAGAATTATTATTCAATTAGAAAATTAATTTATTAATTAATATAATATTAAAATATAATTAATATGTTATTTCTTAAGATAGAATTAGTATCATTATCTGATTAGAAAACTATTTATTAGTTAATATAATATTAAAATATAATTAATATCCTATTTTTTAGAATTAAAGTCGATTTAATTAGAAATGTAACTTATTAATCAATAAATTAATAGAAAAATCTATACTCAAAACTAGGACTGGAATACCCTAAAACTCACCGATTTTTGCGATATGGCCACGGTGCCGCCGCGTTCCCAATGTCCATATGGCCACATTAGCTTGAATCTCATATATAAAAAATAAATGCACGTATCAAAATAAATAAGTACACATGTCAAGATAAAAATTCTATGTGTCAAAAAATTTAAGTTTTAGAAAGTTATATATATATACATATATATATATATATATATATATATATATATATATATATATTAATTTGTAATTTAAATTTATTGAAATTTTTTTTATTCATACACGATTAAGTTTGAAAAATAAATGAATCAAAGTTGGGGCTTTTCAAATGTGTAAAAAGTGCGAAAGAGAGCCTGTTAAGAATTATAGGTACAAGGTACAAACAGAGTCCGTGAACTATTTAGGGGTGTGCAATTAAATCCCTATATTTCAAAATGGTTCAATGTCACCCCATAACTTTTTAAAAGGTACAAATAAACCCAATAGTTAATGTGGTTAAACTTTCTGTCTACGACTTGTGGGTTCCTATTTAGTAAAAGGCACTGATTTAACCGCCTGATTTTTCAAGGCCATCTTTGCTTCTTCAGAATGAAAGTTCAACCTAATTTCCAAATCTCCATTTATTTGCTTCTTGAAATTAATTAGCTTTCTCAAATCATAAAACAATTCATAACTTACTTTTCTTCTTCATTTTCTTTTTGTCGATACCAAATAATGGATGTTAGAAGTTCTATGTAAATGCCAAATTCTCTTTGAAGAATGTGCCTTATTTGTTGCAAAGCAATTATACGCCCCTTGTGACTGTGATGAACGTGTAAGAGTATTTATTACACAAACTGAAATAACAGTGGCAGGAGGTATTGGAAGTATGATTGTAGCGTAAGTATGAAATTTGATTTGGAATTTTCATAAAATGGTGGTTATTCTTATTGTTTGCAGTGATTTTATATGCTTAGTGTTCTTGTTTTTCTCCTATTTTTTCTTGATTCCATATAGCAATCAATGTGACTTTTCTTGGTGGTATGATGAATGGTTGAGTAAGAGAGCCCTATTAATATTGACTGAACTCAAAAGGTTGACGATGCTATGGTTGTTGCTTTTAAAGAGGTTCATGAACCGAGGAAGTAAGATGAGGGATTGAGGTTCAGGCTTAATAAAGCAAGGCAAGAAGTAAGGATTATGAAGAATGGTAAACATCGGAATAAGGAAAACCTTATTTTGATCGTAGGAATATTAGTTATGATGCTTTGTTTGAAGTGGTAAAGTGGAATTTGGAAGCTTTAGATGTAGGAGCTAACAAATTGGATATGAAGAAAGGTGTATTAAGTGTTCAGTCAACCTTTTTTGTGTATGTTTACAGTGATCATGAAATGGTCTTTTGATGCTAATTTGGTGCAAGGACTAACTAACTGAAAGTTGATATTGAAAAGAGATATGGACATTCACAAACTTATATGTTATATATTAGAGATAAATAAGGATTGTTTTAGGTTTGCTAAAACAGACACAAAATAGCAATTTTTGTAACTATTCATAAAATAATGTCATAGCAATACAAACTAAAAAATTAGCCAATATTTCATATGGCATGAGCAAATTGTCTAACTACTCATAAAATAAGTCAATACTCTAAGCAAAATCAAAAAGTTGTCATTCTAACAAAGAAATCATGGCTTGGGCAAATTCACAAGTGCTCAGCTAAAAAAGCCTACAGACCTAACAATTTTCACAAAGTTCATTTAGCTTCTTGCTAGATTCATCCTTGTTAAACTTGTTCATAATCTTTTCAATTGTTTGCTGCCTCTTTTCACTAGTTGTCCTAGTAAGTTGGCCACCCTATTTTAAATCTGAAGGAGTTTTATGTTGCAAGTTAGTTGGGCCAGAACCATCTTGAACAAGTTTAAATTTTCCTTCTCTCTCTACGGTAGATCTTTTAACTGGTTCAATTGATAGTCTCTGTAACAATGCGTATATGAATGTCCAAAAACTCGAATCATTCTGGGAAGAGTTAGAACCTTGACCTATCCCTTCATATTACGAGTTTAATAATTCATGCACATACAAAAAACTCAAATCAAATCACATAATGACAAATAAAAATACTCTTAAAGTAAAAGCATTAAGATGGCATACTGGGAATATTGTTTCTTCATATATTTTCATTCATGTAAAGAGCTAATCCATATTTTTATGCTCTTTTGGCATCCCTATGAACCGGTAACTGCCATACAAAAGGGGAAAAATCATTTAATCAATCACACGCGAGCTTTTACATTTTATGCATAATTATTCATACTTTTACCTTTTCTTTTTGCTCATTAGTTGACTATACTACTTGTTTCAAATGGCCTGTGTGAGCTCTTTTCCTTTAAGTTGGTGCTGAAGATCCTAAAGCTCCAACTTGCTGACAACAAATATATAATGAGATTATACTATTTAGTGAGCTATTATTTGTATTGAGTTAATAGAAATATACTTGTGATGAAGCATTAAAGAAAAAATCAGGCAAAGAACTTGCTTCGTTCACTGTTGGAGATGTTGTAGTAATTTATTACTCTATCTCATGGGGTGTTGAGGTGCAACTGTCGTATGATTGTTTTCATCTTTGCCATCTACACATAAAACCTAGAGTCTTTTACATAAATATATCTTTTTTTAAGGTATTAATAACATAGACCTGAAAAAAATATATCATATAAAAAATAAATAAATAAATATATATATATATATTTATTATTTATCTATAGTTATTATTTCACTTTTTAAGATATATTTTTATATTTAAGATATACAATTCTTGTTTATTATCCACATAAACAATTTTCAATCAAATATCATTTAAGTATCAACCAAACATCAATCAAATATAATAAAGTCATTCCAAAAAATACTTAAAATAAATAAAAAAATTTAATAAATATAAATGTAAACACTTGAACATAATTTTTCAATACAAATCTAAATTTTAATATTTTGTATCTTCTTCAATAAATAAATAACAGCGTAAAGAAAAAAAATTGAAGATAATTTTTTATAAATTTAAAAATCAACCAAATATAAATGAAATTATTCAATTAAGTTATTTTACTGTCTCCGTTGTGAGTTACTTATCTTGCATATTTATGTTTGCTAATTTTATAGCAAGCCAACCTCTCAAAGAAGAATTAGTCTGTGACTTTACTATTTCTTTTCATTTTTTAATCATTTTCTGTAACAAATCAAATCAAAATCAACTAAAATCAAGCACAACAACAAGATAAATTTAGACACTGAAACATAATTTTTAAACTAAGAAAACTAGTTTCTAGTATTTTTGGCTTTTTTCAATAAATAAATAACAATTCAAGAAAAGAAATTATAGACAATTTTTTTCATAGATTTAAAAATCAACTAAACATCAACCAGACATAACAAACATTAACGAATTCATTCAATTACATAAAAATTAACTGAAATGAATGAGAAGATAATATATATTAAAAAAACTTAAAACATTTTTCTTATTCCTTTGTGAATTTATAAATTTCAAACCATATTTTATTTTATCTTTTAGTCAAAAAATTAATAACAAAGAAAATCAAGTGTAATATAAAAAAAAAAACATAAAACTTAGAAACTTTTATATATAGAAAAACCAAAATATTTTGAAAAAAAAAATTGAACTTTTAATCGAGCAAAAACCAAATAAATTTTAAGAATATTTCAAAATGATTATTTTTTTAAAATAAAAAGAGAACTGAAAATGAGAGAGATCATAAAAAGAAAGAAAAAATAGAAGTTGAAACCAAAAGATACAAAATAAAAATTCAAAAAAAAAAAATAAAGATAATCTTTTATATATCTAAAAATCAACCAAACATCAAAGGTGGCAGTAGCGGCAGTGAACGGTAATTAATGGGAGCAAAACTATTTTAAGAAATTACATCAACCAAAGCTTCAAATAAATTATCAGCCCATGAAACAAACAAAAAAGTGAAAAGCTCTATTAATTGCTTGCTAGCCATGCATTTTAGGATGTACTGTCCAAAAAGTACTAAATAAATAAAGAAACATGATAATTATTTTCTTAATGTTGGTTGACATTTCTGTAACTTAGTCTTTTCAGTTTTAATTTTTTAAATATAAAATCTTATTTTTGGAAAACAAGCTTTAAAATTAGAGAAAAATATCACTTTAGGTGAAAAATCACTTTACATATGAAAAATCACATTTTATTATAAAATAAAGAACAAGAATAAAGAGTGTTGTAAAATAAAGAACAAAAATAAAAGAAATAAAAAGAAAAGAGAGAATAATTTTTCTGTATGTGTGTATATGTAAATATGTATGTGTCATTTTATTAATTATAAAACCTATTTATAGGCGTAAAGAGTTATAAAAATACAAATTTATTTACATAAGAAACTCTACACATTGAAATAATGATAGACATCCAATATAATTTAAAATAATAAAAGACATCCAATATAATCCAAACACTTTAATATTATCATAACACTTTTTCTTGGATATCTATTACAATGAATATGCATCATTAAAACTTTACTAAGAAACACCTTGTGGAAAAAAATCTTAATGAAGAAAAAGGAGTACATGGCGCATGCCAATTTTATTCATCAACTTCTCAAATATTATTGTAGGGAATGCTTTTGTAAATAAATCTGGCAAATTATTAATAGATCGAATTTGATGAAAATTTAAGAAACTTTACTTTTGAAGCTCATGTGTGACTAAGAACTTTGGCGAAATGTGCTTGGTTCTATCTCCTTTAATATATCATCATTTGAGTTATGCGATACAAATATTATTATCTTCATATAACACTGTTGGGCTTCTTTTTATCAAATGGGAGATCACATGTTTCTTTGATATGTTGGATTATAGATCTCAACCATATGCATTCTCTACTAGCCTCGTGCATTGCCAATATTGCTTAGTAGAATGCTAAGATATAGCATTGCTACCATATGTAAACAAGTAACTCGTTTGTGATTGAACTTTATGTAGATTAGATAAATATCCGACATTTGTATATCCAATTAATTTTGACTTTAATCTTGTGGATAAAATAAGCTCATATCTTGTGTACCATGTAAATAACGAAAAAATTATTTCACACTATTCTAATATTTTCGAGTTGGTGAGGAACTATATCTTGCTAGCAAATTCATAGAAAATGCTATATCGGATCTTCTACAATTAGCAAGATACATTAATGTTCCAATAGCACTAAGATATGGTACTTCTGGACCAAGTATTTCATCACTATCTTCTCAAAAACGAAAATGATCATTTTTCACATCCAGGTGTCTAACAATTATGGAAAAACTCATTGGATGAGATTTATTCATATTAAAATATTTTAGTATCTTTTTAATATAAGTTGACCGAGAAATAAAAATTTCTCCAAATAAATGTTCGATCTACAGGCCGAGAGAAGATTTTGTTCGTCCCAAATTTTTTATTTTAAATTTATTTTTTTAAATAAAGCTATAGTTTTTGTCAACACTTCAAGAGTCCCAATGATACTTAAATCATCAACATAAACTGCAATTATAGCAAAATCAAATTTATTTTTCTTAATAAAAGTACATGGACAAATTAAATTGTTAGTATATCCTTCATTCAAAAGATATTCACTAAGACGATTATACAATATTCATCCAAATTATTTTACTCTATATAAGAATTTTTATAGCTTAATTGAATACATTTCTCCAGTTTTTGAGCTACATGCTTCAGGCATTTTTAGTCCTTCAGAAACTTTCATATAAATGTCATTATTAAGTGATCCATATAAATAAGTTGTAATAACATCCATAAAATGCATATGAAGTGTTTCTAAACTTGTTATGCTAATTAAAAATCTAAATGTAATTGCATCCACAACTGAGGGAATAAGTTTCTTCATAATCAATGTCAGGTCTTTGTATGAACCCTTGTACTACAAGTAGTGCTTTATATCTCACAATTTTATTTTTTTTATTGTGTTTACGCACATAAATCCATTTATAGCCTACTGGTTTAATACCTTCAGGTGTTAAAACAATGGGTCCATAGACTTGGTATTTTTCTAATGAGTTTAATTTTGTTTGGATTGCATATTTCCATTTAGGCCAATCATTTCTTTGTCGACATTCAATGACAGACCTAGGTTCAATGTCCTTACTTTATTTTGCAATGTCCATTACTACTGCATATGCAAATATATTGTCGACAACAGTTTTACTTTGATTCCATCTTTTACCTGAAGTGACATAATTAATTGATATCTCATTGTTTTCATCATCTTCAGGTACTTGAACTTTTTTTGGAATTACTTATTCATCTATGTCTTCCGTTATATGCTCTTCAGGAACATCAATTTTGGGATTATCACTTGGTTTATTTTGTTCCCTTTTCTTTCTTAAATTTTTATCCTTAGAACCAGGTGGTCTACCATGCTTCTGGTGTGTCATGGAATAATTTGCTATAGTATTAACATGTTGTCCTACTGGGACATCAATTCTAGTTAGAGCATTTTCAGTTGGTATATGAGATTTAGTAACTCTTTTTTGTCACAAAATATATCTGGCAATTGATTTGTTATACTTTGTAAATAAATTATTATTTAAACTTCTAATTCACACTGTTTTGAATAAGGATCAAGATGATTTAATGATGGCTAATTTCAAATAATTTGTTTCTTTAATTGTTTGTTCTCTCCTCCGACCTAGGAAATAAAGTCTCATTAAAATGACAATCATTAAATCTCACAGCAAAGATATCTCCCATTAATTGCTTAAGATATTTAAGTATAGATAGAGATTCATATCTAATAAATATTTTCAATCTCCTCTGAGATCTCATTTTTATACAATATGGGAGGTTAATTGGGATATAAACAACATATCTAAAAGTTCTCAAATTAGAAATATTTGGCTCCTGGCCAGAAACCAAATATAATAGTTGGCCTGATGCGAATAATAATTTATGCATGTAAAATTGCATGTCCCCAAGTAATTATTGGGAGGTTTGTCTTCATAAGCAATGGTCTAGCTATTATTTGAAGATATTTAATAAAAGATTCTGCTAAACCATTTTAAGTATGAACATGAGCTACTAGATATTCAACAATTATTCCAATTGACATATAATAACCATTGAAGGCCTTAGATGTAAATTCACCAGCATTATCAAGACGAATTATCTTAATAACATATTCTAGAAACTGTACTCTTAATCGAATTATTTGAGAAAGTAAACTTTTAGTTTACTACCACATTTGTTTCAATAGTACACATATATGTGTAAATAAGCCAGAGAAAGAAAAAGTAATTCTTTAATACACATTCTTTGTCCATTGTGAGGGTTGTAATATAGAGATATTCAATAGTTTCTATATTTGTAGTCTCAATATGATATTCATTTCAGTAGATATCTTTAAATCTCAATAGATTTCTACGAGATTTTGCGGAGAACAATACATTTTGAATAAAGAAATATGTACCTTCAAGTAGTAATATATTTGTTCTTTCAGAACTTTTTATTATTCTTTTACAACTGGATACTGTATTAACATAAACTTTTAGGCATTTACATTGCTATCACGATTAGATGATCAATTTTTTCTTTAAGATCTTAAAAAAAATCCAACACATTTAATTATGTGAGATCAAAAAAGTCATCACTAAAATCATCATTTTTTACCAAATTTACTTATATATTTTTACTTTTCTTCTTGAAGGACTCTTGATATAGATCAGTAAGGTGCTTTAGTATATGATAGGTACGAGACTAATGCCATTTCATGCCATATCGATAGCATTGATTTTTTAATTTTTCTTTGCTCCATTGTTCTCTTCTCGATTCTTTCACTTCTGGTAGAAAGATGCATTATTATTTCTAATACCACGATTGTTGTTATTATAATTTTGGCTTTAACCTCGGCCACATCCTTACCACGATTATTTTTTCGTCTTCATCGTCCATTGCCCAACATTATTATATGTTGTCTCAACCACTTCAGGGAATGGAGTAGAATCAGTTGGACAAGTTTCATGATTTTTCAATAGGAGCTTATTATTTTGCTCAGCAACAAGAAGATATCAAATGAATTTAAAATATTTCTTGAAATTTTCTTTTTCTTGATATTGCTACTGTAGAAGTATATTTGAGAAATGAAAAGTAGTAAATTTTTTCTCTAGTATATCATGATCAACAATATTTTCTCCATATGATTTTAAAATCTGAAGACTACAGAATCATATTCAATTACAATTTTGAAATCTTGCAATCGTAAATGTATCCATTCATAATGAGCCTTTGGGAGTATGATAAATTATGATGGTTATATCTTTTTTTCAGTTTCTCCAAAGAACTAATGGATCTTTAGATATCAAATATTCAAGTTTCAGTCCTTCATGAAGATGATGACAAGAAAAAGTCTTCACCTTGGCGCAATCTTATTAATATTAATCTTGATTTTCATCTTTGATTATATTTCCAAGACCCTTAGCATCTAAATATATTTTGACATTTAATATCCATGACAAATTATTCTTTTAAAGACTAATATTTTTAGTTCTTCATGAATATAAAATATTAATTCTTTAATAAATTGGGATATTAGATTTCAAGATATTTTATTCTTCAGGAACTCATGGTCAAAATTCTTAAGAAATCTATACCTTAATTATTTATTTAATTAGTTCTTCATGAACTAAAATTAATATTAATTCTCTAAGAATAAAATTTATAATATAAGTTCTTCAAAAACTATATATAATAATAATTCTTCAGGAACTAGAGTTAATCTTAACTAACATCAAATAATATATCTATAAAATTTATTAAGTTATACTATGCATAATCATGTTTTAAAAAGCTACAATTACAAAATACAATATCAGAATAAAGATCTCTTAAAAGCAAAGTTATATTGATAAAAAAAATAAAACTTTAATCCTACAAAGTTTGCAGATAAAATTATAACTATAATACAAACTAACATTTAATTGTTTAGCCAAAACAAGAAAAATTAATAGAAATCTAAAAGCCACAAAATTAAAATTGAAAAAAATAAGGTGATATATACTCATTAGGACTACCAAAATAGGTCCTTGTGAACTCAATAATTAATTCAATAAAGATAGAGTATAACCTCATGCAATTTTTCTTTTTAGAAAAAAATTGAATCTTAAAACAAGCAATCGTGCTGATAACTTGTTGCAACATAAAGAACAAGAAGAAATGGAGTAATTTTTTTGTATGTATATATGTATGCATGTATATGTCATTATATTGATTGTAACACCTATTTGTAGGTGTAAAAGATTACAGAAATAGAGTTGTATTTACATAAGAAAATCTATCTATTGACTTAATGATAGACATCCAATATAATCCAAACACTTTAATATTATCATAACAAATTTAAAATCTTATAGGACACTTATGATGCTATAAAAATTTAAAATTATTTTACTTCTGACAACACCATTATATCATATATAGATAGTAACTCTTAAAGATTCGTATTGAGATAATTCGGCATGTCCTTTGCTTGCGAACTTCTTTATGAGGGCGGGTAGCTTTGGAGATCCCATTCCTCACCAGGTATACGCCCTGATCTTTGCTCCACACATCCGTCGATCGACCGAATGGACCGGTAAAATGAAGTTTTTTTTAATTTATATTACTGACAATTTAAAATGGTTAGATTGGCATGCACGTTTACTACTTTAAATGTAGGCCATATACACGAACTGTAACTAGTAGTAAACTTATACTAAATGCATATATATAGTCACTTAAACTTTATTCATTTAGTCACTTTTAACACTTTAATTTGTAATTTAATCTAATAAAATTTGTAGTTTTGTAATATTTAAACATCTTTTAACAAGTGACTTCATTCAATATGTTGCATGTTGATGTATGATATGTATAAGTGTTTTAATATTATCATTTAGCAGAGTTTGGGTATTTTTTAGGTTAAAATAAAAATAAAATTATTTAAGAGATTATAAAAATAAAATTTAGATGTTTGTTAAGTTAAATTGAATATTAAAGTATTAAAGTGACTAAATGATCAAAATTCAGATGTTTAAATATGTACTCTATTGTAAACTTATCGTCCATTGTCCAAAAAAGAATAAAAGTTGTTGTCACTACTCTTAAGAGACCGCAGTAATAACTTGGCAATTAGCGGGCATTGAATAATATAGTGGTGGGACAAAGATTTGAAGTTACAACTGCCATAAATGGATCCCCTTTTTTTTAACCAAACATAGATACGCAGTATTAATAAAAAATTGTCTTGGCTTGGATATGTGCCGATATATTACAAGATCTAAGATTAAAGGGAAAGGCAAAATGCATAATTGGCCCCTTGAACTTATTATTTTTTTATATCTAGCCCAATAAACTCAACTTTAGTATAATTGGGTTTATGAACTTCATGGATTGTATCATATAAACTCCTCATAGATGGGTGTTAAGCGTGTGTTTAAAACTCTTTTGAAAAGCGCGTTCCAATATTATTCAAATACTTTTTAATATATAATTTTAACATTTTAGTAATATTTCATAAATAGAAAAACATAATTAAAGATGAATAAACAAAATGGTTCCATTTTTCTTAATTATATACAAAACAACCCGTTTTATTATTTTGTTTTTAATTTGGGGATAATTCTAGAGAAAAAGACTGTTTTATTGTTTTTTGACATTACAATAGCTTTCTGAGAGTGAGTATCTAGTTCAACGGTGTTTTGAAGCTTAATACAGCGGTGTTTTCAAGCTTAAGACGGAGTATTGAAGTTTATTTCACATTATGGTCCCAAGTGTCGGTTGTTGAAGCTACAAAAGGTTAGTTTTTATTTTGTTGTTAGTAATATTTAATGGAAGTGGTCCCAAAATGAGTGTGTTTATGGATTTATTTACTACTTTCTTACTTAATGTAGTGTTGCTTTGTGGAAAAAGAATAAATCTTAAAGTAGACAAATGTTTGTCGTTTGTTATAGTTAGGTTGCATTCCTTTTCTTAAAAACAACTTATCAACATGTGTTATGCAATATAAATTGAATTGATTATGTCATATTGTTACTGAAATGCTTTATTTTAATAATTTAGGTGTTATGATGTTGATATATTATATTGGTTGTTTGCATTACAGGATGGATGAGGTAGCTATATAAGGTTATTATTTCACCATAAAGGTCATTTCCTTAGGAACAAATAAGGTGTTGTAGTTATGTTGGAGGTAAAGTGTTTTGAAGAAAGTTTTGATATTGACACCATGTCATATCCTAACTTAATGTCTTATGTTAAAGACTTAAGGCACAGTGCAGTCACTGAGATATACTATAAGTGTGGTTTGAGTGATGAGTTTTCACTAATTCATGATGACAAGGGCACACATGGAGTTAGTGCAAAATTTAGTAGACGGGTCTGACTTGCATGTCTATTGATTATGTAAACAACAACACTGGAAATCAAAGTGGGCTAAGTGATCAACCTTTTATTAGTGTTGTTGGTAACATTGGTAGATTAAATATTGAGGAAACATCCCAATCTAGTATTCATGACAATGCATCAAGATTTGGTTTGCATTACAAGCACCAAAGACCAAGTAAACTGCCTGTGAAAAAAGGACAAGAAGGTGGAAAGGGTAAGGCTAAAGTTAGTTCAGGTTTGTATGACGAAAGTGGAAAGGTAAAACTAAAGTTAGTTCAAGTTTGTGTGATAAAAATGGAAAGGGTAAGGGTAAGGTGAATTCATAAGTGGCTGGTGAAAGGATTGGGCATGGAAGAGAGAACTTGTAGGATGATATTGTCAGATCTGTTAGTGTACTTACAGATGATGAGGATGAGGAACTCATTGAAGCTAAGAGGAAGGTGAGGGAGTATGAACTGAGAGAAGCAGCCAGTAGGAACAATTTCAGCTCCAAAGAAACATAAATTGGTGAAGAGAATCTATCTAAAGTTGAGTAAGATGAGATAGGGGGATCATCATCTGAAAGTGAGGAAAATAGTTCTGAATACTTTGATAATAGTGATTATGGCAGTTTTTATGAAGATTCAGATGAAGAATGTGGGGATACCAACATTCCTATTTTTTACCTTGGAATGATTTTTGAGAATATGCAGCAAGTTAGGGATGCAGTTGCAAGATATTCAATTATGAAGGGTCTAGGTGTGTGGCTTAAAAAGAATGAGAAAGACCAAGTTAGAGCCAAGTGTAGGTCATCCTTCGACATTATATATCTCAAAAGAAAGTAGGAATAACAATTTAACAGCGAAAACCTACCACCCACATCACTGTTGCAAAAGGGTTGAGAAAAATAAGATGGCAGCCAGTAAATTCTTAACAAAATTATTGAAAGATAGGATAATGTCTCAAGCAGGAATGAGACTAAGGGACTTGAAACAAATTTTCAGAATTGACTACAAGCTTGAAGTTAGCATTACAGTTTGTAAAGCTGTCAAGAAGAAGGTACTTGAAGACTTAATGGGATGTTACAAAGAGGAATATACAAGGCTACCAGATTCTGTAAATGAGATCACATGTAGTAATCCAGGAACTACATGTGTCTTAAAACCTAATAACATTCAAGAAGGAGACAGTAGGGGGTTTGAGAAGTTTTTTGTTTGTTTTGATACCTTAAAGAAGGATTGGTTAACTAGATGTAAGCTAATTTTAGGGCTGGATGGATGTTTTATGAAAGGGCCTATTAAGGGTATGGTTTTGATTGTCGTAGGCAAGGATGGCAATAACTAGATGTACCCACTGGTATGGGGTGTAGTTGATATTGAAAATAAGAACACGCAATCATGGTTCCTAAGGTGCCTCATTTAGGTGATGGAGAGGGTTACACACTCACCACTGACATGTAGAAGGTAATCACAGTTTTATGATTTTTTTCCCTTTTTATTTTATAATCAGTTGTAAAAGTGAATTGTTTTATGCTTAATTTGTAGGGATTAGACAGTGCAATTCCAGAGCTATTGCCAAATATTGAACATCGAATGTGTGCAAGATATATCTTCTCTAATTGGTCCAAGAAATGGAGGGGAGAAGAGAGAAGGTTGGCTTTCTGGACTTGTGTTAAGTCCGCCTTTAAATAGCAACTCAAAGCAAACATTGAAGCACTTGAGAAGCTTGGAGTAGGTATAGTTGAAGACATGCTTGAAAGGCCAATGCATGCTTGGTGTAAGAACTTTTTTAGTACCACCATTAAATGTGATGTGGTTGATAATAACCTATCAGAGATATTTAATGGATGGATACTTGAAACTAGATGCCAGCCTATTATTACAATGATTGATAACATAAGGGTCCAAATAATGAAGAGAATAGTTGAGAAAAGGAAGTTTGCAAATAGTTGGATATCAGACATCTTTCCAAGATCACTAAAGAAGCTAGAGAAGAACAAGGGAACTTTCTTACAAGTGGTTCTTGGAATGGAACAGAGATGAGGGTTTCGAAGTAATCAACATTTATAATTGTGCTAGCAGACATACAGTTAGCTTACAGAATAGGAGTTATACTTGCAGAAAATTTGACTTAACAGGAATACCTTGCCCACATGCAATATTTGTCGTTTACAGCATTGAGCAGGATCCAGAAGAGTATGTATCTCATTGGTATAGAAAAGAGACTTACTTAAAGTCATATCAGTACTCTTTGCAACCAATAAAGGGTAAAATGATATGGACAGAGACTGGATTGCCTGGACTTAAGCCATTAGCAGCAAGAAAAATGCCAAGCAGACTTAAGAAAGCAAGGAGAAAGGACAAAGAGGAACCAAAAAAGTTGAAAAGTTGTCAAGAAAAGGTCGTATCATGACTTCTGGATTATATAACAGTAAGGTCCATAATAGAAAAGGTTGTCCAAATATGCCAGCAGCCCTAGAGGTAATTATTTTACTTTTACTTATTTTATTCTACATAATGTAATTAAACTAAAATTTGTTGAGTTGTGTTCTCAACCTAAGGCACATCTTCAAGAAAGCAACAAACTCCTACAAACACACCTAAGACCAGCCAGAACCAGCAAGCGAGCCAATTATCATAAGATAAGCGGAAAAAAGCTGCACAAGATCTCAAAAATGACTATTATGCAAGTAAGAAGAAGGAACACAAAAAGAAGAATAAGCAAGAAGTAGCTCAGAATGCAGCTTTTTACACATCATTTGACAAAGCGGCAAATATTAATACTCATAGGGGTAGTGAAGGGCAATCAAGTGCTAATCCAGACTTAATGAACTTTGAGATTTATATTAGTACGAAAGCATTTCAAAAGCATCAACAAGATGGTAGGGAGGCAATACAACAAAGAAGATAAGATAATGAGATGAATGCTAGAGCTACGAAGCATGAAGTAAGCTCACAACCAACTACCAAGTAGTACTACAAGAAGCCAAGGGTGATTGGTCAGGACTGCTACATTGATATTGACACAGGATTTGCAATATTAAATGTAGGTGTTTCTCTTTTAATTGTCGCATTATTATTAAAACTTGTTTTAGTAATATTTGGTTTGCCTTCCTCAGCCTGGAACAAGTAGTGCAAGAGCTATATATCCAGGTTCAAGCACACAAGCTCCAACACCAAAAGTAAATCAAAACAAAGAAAAAGGCATTAAGATTACTCAAAAACAAACCCAGTAATGGAAATGCTTGTTTTTTTTTTTTTTTTTTTTTAGTTTTGTTTTGGCAATTTGTACTAAGTTAGGAGCTTTAAAGCTCTATACTGCTTATATACAAAACTGTTTTTTATTGTTGCAAGTGCATTACTTTTGTATGACTCTGCATTCGACAATTTGTATTAAGTCAGGATGATTATGTAAATAATTATTTAGCTAATCTTATCTGAATGATTTACTTAATTTTATTTATCTTCTTTTCAAACATTTTGGTAACATATTTTTTATATATACATTTCTTATCAAAGTAACTTTGTAAATAAAAAACCAAGTATCAAGTTAGAAGCCAGTTTTCATTAAACATTATTACTAATACATAGCAATAGTCTCACAATTCCCTTCTCCAAAAGGCTTCATAAAGCATAAACTTACTACCTACATACATGTAAACTAATCGGGGTAAAAGACATGTGCAGCACCAACACCTAAAGCACCAATTATTCTAATGAGGTGCAGATACAGCTTCTTTCTCAAGCCAAACACCTCTTCCTTCGGCTCTTTCATCTCTTCCATTAACCTTCCTATATCTGCCTTTAATTCTTCCAACTCTCGACTAGTACTTCCAATCGAATGATTGTCGCATTGATGCTAGCAGCCTTTTCTTTTGTAGCTATATTCATAGCTTTCACCTCGTTCAACATCAGAAGCTAGCATTCGCTCATCCACTCATCGTGCTAGCGAGAATAATCACAATGACCCTACATAAATCATAGTAAAGCATATAAAGAGGCCAACAACTCAAAAAAATTGAAGAATAAAATAATTTAAACAAAGAACTCATATTGTTCTAAGCGCAACCCCAGAACTTTCGCCCAAGGTTCCTCTCAGTCCTTGAAGTCATTAGCTTCGCACGATTGGCGCACTTGCATATAAGATTCTTCATTTCAAGTGCTCAACAACTCTTGGCTTCATTGAGGAACCGGTCCACTTCTTCTGTTTCAAACGTTGCATTTTTGCCCCAATTCTATTATTTTGGCAAACATTATCAAGAAGAAGTGATAAAATTGAAATCTTTAGAATAGGAACAAAATCCTTATGAGAAGAAAGAAGGGAAATGTGAGAGCTTCAAATTAGGGATTTCACATAATTGAATTTGATATTCACGTATTTAATTATTTAATATTTTAAAATCATAATATTTAAGTAATTAACTTAACGGCGTTTATAGAAAAATCAGTTTTTAATTCCTGTAGTCTGTGAGGGGTCTATGTAATACAACCTGTGAAGTTCAAAGACCCAATTGCACTGAAATAGAGTTTATGGGGCTAATTACAAAAAAACGATAAATTCAGGGAGCTAGTTATGCAGTTTGCCTAAAGCAAAATTTAACATGATTAAAGGACTTCATCGGCAAATATAGTGCATACAGAAGAATGAATCGTCATTGTTCCCACAACTATCTGAATGACTTGCAAAGCATCATCTTCAAACATTACTTTTGGCTAATTATACTCATCTGTCCATTTCATAGTGTGTCAAAGAGCCAAATTTTCCATAACAAAAAAGACTTGTATAACTTGGAAAGTGACTGTATTATTTGATTATTCCTATTCTGGGCTATAGTGCCAACACTTCCTCTATTGATGTGATTTCTAATAGGAGCATCAAAATTAACCTTAACCCAATCCCTTGAGGTGGTTGTCTACTAATGGATCCCACTCTAGTCTTTCATTATTACTCCTTTCTATTTTTCTTTTTCCTTTTGCTTGATTTTAGCAATGACAGTACATCAGTGTCGATGCAAGAAGAGAGAGTCTGCATAGGGAAAAGCGTAAAAATATAAGAGCAAAAGATGAGAATGTAATAACTGAAAATACGGTGATAGAAAAGATATTTTTACAAAAAAAAAAAAAAAAGAAAGATTAGTGTAATTTCATCTAAAACCTAGCCTTTATAAACAAGCCTTATCCATTTCTATAATAGGTTTGCACCCACTTAACCACCCCTTCTTACAAACATCCTCCAAAAGACCCACCTACCTTGCCTAGCAATCTTTGGACAATTAAATATCATAAAAATTGTACCATGATTGCTTCTTTTTGTCTTTCGCATATGATGCCTGTCTTGCAAATTTTATTTTGAGATTGTCAGCAAGCTTAATCATTACTATCCTCTTTGCTCTTTTGCATTTGGCTAGCGACATTCCCTTAATTCTTCCTAAGTATATTCACTCAAATCCTTAATTAAAGTATTTGGCTTTTGCTTCAATCTCTTTCAAGAGTAGTCTGCCGATTACTTTGCACTTGCCCCAGAACTTTTATATACCCTCAAATATGCACACTTGGGTTGTAAGTTTTAAAAATCGAATGGTCATTTGAGTTTTCCCTGCCCAGAAATAGTAGATAGACATCCTTCACATATTAATCATAATCTATGGAGCTCATTCTTATTGTATTATCACATGAAACCCAATTGCTATAGAATACTTTGCTACACTTCTAGTGCATTTGAAAAAGCCATTCCAAGGCAGAAATGAGGTTAAGGAGCGAGGGCAAAGAGCTACTTCCTCCTAACACATGTATCTCTTTCAGAATCACTTGAGCCATATTCATCACAAGAGCTAGGATCATCTAAAGAGAAGTACTCACTCCTATTTCTATTATTAGCTCTTTCACTATCACTTGAATCTGACTCAAAGCCACTCCTATTTAAAGCATCGAGTTTAATCTGAGTCAGGAATACAAAAGCAAAGCTGAATGGACATTTTTAATTTCAATGACTCACCTCCCAACCTGCCACATATTCTGCACTAACCGGAAAAACTCGGTCAGATAGTGTTTTTAGGCAAAATTCATTGTCCAGATGTACTTTTGACAAATTCTAAAGATTTGAATAAAATTGAAAAAAAAAATTGAAAATTTAGGGACTAAATAGGAAATTAAGCCTTTATTAAATAAAGGCAAACAAACTTTTAACGGGGCAAATTTCAAATACCTCACAAGAAGTTTAGAATAGCTCGTACGTTGGGCTAATGCTGTTTCTTTTTCTCCTAGATCATGTAATAGGTCTGCTGATCAGCAACTACAAGAAAAAAACTCTATTCCTAGTTGTTGGTTAGCTACCCTTGTAATTCAGCAGCTCTTCTTAGAGATGATTGCAATGATATCACTTTAAATAAGTAAAAGAAAAAATTATTCTATGATGCATTTGTCTAGACAACTACAATCTTCGGATATTCCAGTTTGCGAGTGAAATGTGCTACCAACACATCCCAATAATACTTCATCACACTTATAGTCTTTTTAATGTATGTAACAAATTGCCATTTGGGCTCAAATGTCTATAACTGCATGTTTGAAATGAAATCAGCAAAAATGCATGCCAAGCCTCTTGCATGACAACAATTTTGAATGTACCTTACAGCTATCCCTACTATGAGAGATGGTGCATGTAGGCCCCCCTTTTTTTGGCTGTCTTCAGGTTTCTCTCATGCGCATGGAGGCCCCCCCTAGCAACCCTTCCTGTCTTGCTTCACCTCTCTCTTCATTGATCTGTGAGGATAAAGAGCCCATCTTTAGGTTTTATTGAAGCTTTAAATTACTTGCCCTCTTTCTCAATCTCAGCTTCAAGCCGGGAGCTTTCTTTTTCAAAGAATTCGATTTCCTGAAGAAGTTTAGTCAGCTTAGCAATTTCCTGCTCCTGAATATGAGCAGGTACTTTCTCTTTGTAGCCGGATGCATTAACCTTCTTATCCAATTTGTCATATTGCCTGAAATAGGATAAAAGAAGATAAAACGTAAACAAGTAAATCAAGAACTAATAAAGATTTTGAAAAGAAATCACTGACAAATAGCAGCCCTCGCTCACCAAACCAGTTGAATACCCTGTTCTGTCAAGCCAATCTATTGATGCATTCAAGTAAGACTTTATTAGTTCTTAACTTTGGCTTTCTTGATCTTCTTGTAAACTCTCATTAAGTAATTCTCAAGTTTAATATCAAGTAGAAATTATAGTTGAGAATATTTGAACTTTTCTTTTGGTATTAGATTAAGATTCTTACTCTAATTAGTATCAAGTTGGACTCCTAAGTAATCAGCATAGTTTAAGGAGTGTCTTTGTTCCCTATATAAAGATTTGTAATGAAGCCTCGTGATTTTGGGTTAATAAAATAGTTTTTAGTGTGAGAATGTGAGTTCTATATCATATTCATGATATTGGGTTGATAAAATTGTTTTTAGTGTGAGAATGTGAGTTCTATGTCGTATATGTTTTATCATTAAACACAGCATGATTGCTGCATCAAAACCAAATCATGCACCCTTCAACTTTGTATTTTTATAATATTCAAAATGTTTTATGAACCTATTGCGCATCTGAATTTATAGTTTTAAACAGAGCTTGCACAACTAATCTATTTCTGTATATAACATGCATTAACAACAATGTGATTGGCCATCATAGAGTACAAGGATGCATAAACATGCAATATACAACTACATGATGTATGTGTGATCGCAACCATATTTTAGTTGATATATTAATCTTAACTGAGAAGTCAAACTTACTTTTGCTTATCATCCATTTGATTTCTGACCTTCTCAAGCTCTCCTTCTCTATCAACTTTTCCTTGAGCCTTGAGATAGACTTTTAGATTCTCGTTGACATTCTCAAATGCACATCCAGCTGGAGGAGCATCTTTCCTACTCAATAATACCTGAAGATTTTTTATTTTAAAAATGGTGACTTCCAGTAAAACAATAAGATAGCAAAGGAATTTAGTGTCATCAGGGAACAAAAATACAACATTAAGCACTAATAACAATAGCCTATCTTATCCTACATTTGAATGAAAAAACAACAAATTCACAAAATTGGCATCTTCTACGGCATATAACCATTTCCCGAGATATCCTTTCTCATAGCCGAAGAGGCCAGCACGGGAAGCTTTATCACATAAGGGCACAAAGTACGCAAAAACAAATCTTAAAGATCGTTAAAAATTTAACACTGGTCAAATATATAACTATATTAGATATGTATTACACATGTAAAAATAAATAAATAAATAAATAAACAAACAAATAAATAAAATTTTGATCAATTACTATTAGGAACATAAGTAATAAGATCAAAATCTAGTAATTAATAATAAGATAAGTGAATATATTTAAAGAAAAGCAGAAAACAATTGCTGTTTGTTAAATCTCCATCTTAAAGAAGTAACTAAAAGGACACAGCTTTAATAGATTACTCCAAATTGACTAGAGTACCTATTCTAGAAGGACGAAGTAGAATTTTTGGTCTCTTTATGAGGTGCAGTGCATAGTAATAGACACCTCTCCTGGTGAGAATAGAAGCTGTAAGAGTATTTATTGCTTCAGCCAAGCACCTAGGCATTAGACACTTTTGACTACACTGCATCAAAACTAGAAAGAAGAATAGACTAGTGTTTGCTCGTTGCTCCAACTCAAGGTAACAAAAGCAAAATGACTTCCAATTTCAAGGATTGTTTGCGCTTAAATATGATTTTGACTGGTAAATAAAATCATGACACTTGACTTCAAATAAATTTGTAATTGCCATGAGATTATGTTAGAATATTATAGGGTAATTATAGGCTGTAATATGTAGTATTAGCCTAAACAGTTGTAGCTTTGATCATAGGAATTATTCTTGTAGTAGGTAGTTGATTTTCTTCCTATTTTAGTCTATATAAAGCTGTAAATTTACATAATATTTTCACAGTCGAAATACACATTGATTTTCTCTCGAATTTTGCACAATTACATGGTGTCAGAGCTTGGAGACATCAGCTCCGGTCTAAATAATTTTTCTGGTCTTTTCCTTTGCTGCCCAAGTGAGCAGCTCTGATTTTGTGTCCAAGTGAGCAGCGCTGCGATTTCTAGGTTACCCATTTGAAGTAACATCTGCATCTCACTGCCCAGATCATTGGAACGGCACTCTCAGTTCAGCCTGCCTACTGAATCCCTTCGCCAAAATCTCATTGAGCTACATGTGCCGCCGTCATTTTCCATCTCTCCATCACGCGCCGGAGCGTGGAGCCGCATGTGCTGACCTTTTCTTCTCCAGTCACTTCGTCATGAATCGCACTCTCTTCCACTTCTGGGTCATTGTTATTTTTCACCGTGAAAGTTCCTTTACACCTCTCCATTATTGGTGTAACCACAAGTGATGCTCCTCATCCCACTTCAGATCAAACTATTATAATTTTTGGTTTTCAGTCAGCTCATGTTGTAACTACAGGTGGTGCTTCTCATACCACTACAAATCAAACTATTACAATTTCTACAGATGAGTATGCAGAATTTACCCAGTATCAAGAGGCATTAAAGAACTCTCAATTCATTACTATGCTTATTGATTTAGGTAAAACCAATACATGTCTTATTTCTTCTTCCTCTCAGTGGGCCATTGATCCTGGTGCAATAGATCATATGATAGGCAATTCTAGTCTTTTTTCCACTTTCCAATCAAACACTTTTCCTTCTTCAATCACCTTAGCAAATGATTCTACCTCTTTTGTCTTTGGTACTGGCACTATCAATCCTACACCAAAAAACTTTCTGTCATCTATATTTAGTTTATAATATTTTATTTAATTTGTTGTGTCTCATTCTTTCCTAATTATTGTTTGTTTCAAGATCTTATGATGAAGAGGATTATTGGTAAAGGACGAGAATTAGGAGATCTGTATATTTTGGATACCTGGGTAACCCAAACCTGTGTCTGTTCCAATAATTTATCTCCTTTTTAAAGCTCATTGTTAGTCGGGGAATCCTTCTTTACCTTTGTTGAACAAGTTATGCCCTTAGTTTCATGATGTATCTTCTTTAGATTGTTAGTCTTGTCAATTTGCAAGACATCATCGTTTATCTTCTGCTCTTTGAGTCAATATGCTTGTCATGCTTTTGAGTTAGTACATTCGGATGTTTGGGGACCATGTCCCATTATGTCTAAGACTGGATTAGGTACTTTGTTACCTTTGTGGATGATTTTCTCATATAACTTGGCTTTATTTAATGAAATCTCGTTCTAAGTTGCTTTCACATTTTAAATTTTTTGGTGTTGAAATGAAGACTCACATCGAGAAGTGATAATGCCAAAGAATTTTCTTTTTATTATTTTTAGACCTACATGGCTCATAATAGAATTCTCCATCAACCATCTTGCGTTGACACTCCATCTCAAAATGGAGTGGTTGAAAGAAAAAATAGACATCTTCCTAAAAGAGCCAAGGCCCTTTTATTTTGGGTTAAATACTATTTACCCCTTATGGTTTGGTCTAACATATAAGTCGGTCTCGGCATTTTTTTTATTACATTAATACCCTCTTGAGTTTTAATATAACTAACTACTGCCCCTTTCTGCTTTAGTCGAATGACTAAACTGGTAATTTAAGATTAAAATCTTGAACGTATTATCAAGTATCAAATTCGTCCAAAATTAATTTTATTATCAAATTAGAATAAAATCTTATTTTTAGCACAAGTTAGTTTTAGTGCCTAATTAAAATAATAAATTTAATACTTTTTCTTGCTCTAATTTTTTATTTTTAATACAATTTAATTCAAGCAAATTTAAGCATTTTAAAACTACTTATATTTACAATATTATTATAAAATTACTATATAATTTCATGTTGGTTATTAATATAAAATAAACATCTCTAATTAAAAAATATCATTCTGTCGTTATTTTTATTATACGTTATAATTAAACTATGTAAAAAGTAAAAGTTAAATTAAACAATTATGTTAATCTAATGAAATAATCTAGACACCAAGTTGACAAAGTCATTATCAGTAAAGAAGATAATGACAATCTTGTATGTTAAAATGTAACTTTTTATCAACCATTCAAATGAGATTAATATGAGTAAAATTTTCATTTTTAATATAATTTAGTTTTATTCTCTAATAAAAATAATAACTTTTACTATTTATTTTATTTAAAATTTTAAATTAAACTACATAATAATTTAATAATATTAAACAAAAAAAATAAGTGTTTTTAACACGTTTAATTTTAAAAAAAATTAAATTATGCTAAAAAACTAAAAAATATAAACAAGTAAAATATTAAATTTATTATTATAACTAGACACTAAAATTAACTTGTACTAAAAATAATAGTTTACTCTAATTTGATAATAAAATTAATTTTGAACGAGTTTGATACTTGATAATAAGTTCAATGATCAAATTGTAATCTTAAATTACCAATTAGTCATTCGACTAAGACGGAAGAGAGTAGCAGTTAGTTTTATTAAAACTCAAGGGGGTTTGAATGTAATAAAAAAATATAGAAACTAAGTCATATATTAGACCAAACCTCAGGGAGTAAAGTATTTAACCTTTCTATTTTAGACATGTGCCAAAACAACTTTGGATTGATGTTGTTTCTACAATGTATTTTTGATTAATCGCATGCCCTCCACTGTTCTGCATGATCAAATTCTTAACAAGATTTTGTAACTTAATAAATTTGTGTTTCCTGTTGAATCCCAAATCTTTGGATGTTCTTATTTTGTTCATGATGTCCATCCAGAGGTTCCTAAGTTAGACCCCAAGTCATTAAAATGTGTTTTTTGAGATACTCTCATCTCCAAAAAGGGTATAGGTGTTTTTCTCCTCTCTTGAATAGGAATCTTTGTCATTTGATAGATTCCTTGAACATCTTCCTTTCTTTGTCGCTCAATCTACACTTGTGTTCACAAAAAGATGATGATCTACTAGTGTATCTTGTCACCATCACCAACACCTTCTCAACCAAGACGAACTATCAGCAACCTAATCCTCTTGCGACAAGTCCGATACGGGATTCTTCTTTGTCATTGGTATCCAATGGCCAATCATATATTTACATATTACTCTTTGAAAAGATAAATGTCAATGTACATATCTCATTTCCTCTTATGTTACCTATGACCATTTGTCCTCTACTTGTTTGTTTGTTGTGCCTTTTGATTCTATAGGAATTCCCAGATCTGTTCACCGGGCCTTATCTCATCCTGGGTGGCGTGACACCATGCTTGAGGAAATGAATGCCCTGACTGATAACGTACTCGGCATCTAGTTGATTTGATTACAGGTGGGTATATGCAGTCAAGTTTAATTCTGATGAATTGGTGGCTCGCTTGATGGCGAAAAGCTATGCACAAACATAAGGACCGGACTATTCTAATACTCTCCCCTGTGGCAAAATTGACTTCAATTCGATTAATTATTTCTCTAGCAGCTACATATGGTTTGCTACTTTACCAGCTTGATATTAAAACTGCTTTCTTGTATAGACATCTTCAGGAGGAGGTTTATACGGAGCAACTACATAGGATTTTTGCTTAAGGGGAGTTTGAGAAAGTTTGTTGTCTTCAAAAATCACTGTATGGACTAACATAGAGTCCTCAAGCTTGGTTTGAAAAATTCAGTCAAGAGGCTTGGGATGAGAAAGAGCAAATCTGATCATACTATGTTCTATAAGCATTCCATATTTGGTATCATTCTACTTGTATATGTAGATTATACGGTTATCATTGGGAGTGACGCGCTGGGAATCTCATTCTTGAAATCCTTTTGCAAAGTCAGTTCAACACTAAGATTTGGGGCATCTAAAGTATTCTCAGGGACTGAGGTGTCAAGTAGAAAAGGCATTTTCCTATCCCAGAGGAAGTATGTTTTGGATCTATTAATAGAAATTAGGAAGTTGGGAATCAAACCATGCAGTACTCTAGTGATTTCTAACCAGCAATTCACAAAGGATGGAGATGCTTTTGATGATCCTAAGCGACATAGAAGATTAGTTGGAAAATTGAATTATTTCACAATGAACCGTCCTAACATTGTTAAATCAATTAGTATTATAAGTAAATTTATGTCCTCTCCTATAGTACATCATTGGGCAGCCTTAGAACAAATCTTGTGTTACATGAAAGGGGCTCCTAGATGGGGATACTGTACCGGAACCATGGTCATAGTAATAGTAAGTGTTTTTATCATGCAAACTGAGCGAGTTCCAGGATTCGATCGAAGGTCCAATTTTGGCTACATTTTTGTTGGTAGGAGTTCCAGCAAAGCTATAGTGTGATAATCGAGTTGCTATTCATATTGCTCTAAATCCAGTTTTTCATGAACGAACTAAACATATTAAGATAGACTGCCATTTCATTAGTGAGAAAATTCCATAAAACTTGATCTCTACAGCATATGTGAAGACTGGAGAGCAGTTAGGAGATATCTAAACAAAAGCTCATAATGGAGCTCGGATTTCTTATATTTATAACCAGCTGAGCATGATTGACATCTATGCTTCAGCTCGAGGGGAAGTGTTATGAGATTGTGTTTAGAGATCACACAGGAAATATGAGTTGCACTTGCCAAATAGGAATAGCTTGATTATAGGAATTATTCTTGTAGTAGGTAGTTGATTTTCTTCCTATTTTAGTCTATACAAAGTTGTATATATATGTAATATTTCAGTCAAAATACACATCAATTATCTCTCAAATCCTGCACAATTATAATTATAAAATCACTATAAAAAGAATAGAAGAGTGAATATTCAATTGGATTTCAATTCTGAAAATATTGCCTCCCTCGCTGTAGAGATTGCAGCTTTGCCGCAATCAAGATAGAGATTTATGGGCTTTTTGCAAGACCCTAGTTCTTGGAAAATATGAACTCTTTTGCTTGCAGTCCTACAGTTTATTTCTCATCTTTCTTTCATGAAATATGAACTCTTTTTCCTGGAGTCCTACAATTTATTTCTCATCTTTCTTTCATGAAATATGAATTATTTTGCTTGCAGTTCTACAATTTATTTCTCATCTTTCTTTCATAAAAATAGGACTCTACATATGAAACAAAATGTTTTCCTATATAGAATATAGAAAGGGGCAAAGGCAATGTGGAGATATATCGCTTGAAAATAAGAGAAAGGAAGTACTACAAGCTTCAGACCAAGCAGCTTCCTTCTAGACAGCTTCCTTCTAGAATGCACCGCATTCTTTTAAACCAAAATATTGGATTACATCAGCATGAATCCAATAGATAGGATATGTATATATCTTTCAAAAGAACATTATTTGGTTTGAAAAAATAGTAATTACTGTTTCTTTTAATGCTAATATGGTACCAGGTGCCTAATGGTCCAATAATAGAATTAAGATTGTGTTTGTTTCGAGCGCCTAAAATTGTTTTGAAATTTGGGCCAAGTTCTACTATCAAGATTGTTTATGCAGTTTCTGTACGCAATAAATTCCTGTTTGATTTGTACAAAATTTAGGGAAACTTGCTAAATGTGTAAATAACCATTGGGTCCCTGTTGTTTCAAGAATACACATTCAAATCCTCGTACTACCATGAATGCAAAAGACAGATGGAAGACTGAGAGTGTCTAATGCTAAACTAAGTGCAATCAAATTTTAGTCGTTGAAGAATAGTCGCATGTTAAGAACCAGACTAACATATAGCACAAGTTTTTGGAATATTATTAAACGGCCACATATTAGAGAATCACAGAGACTAAAGTGCATTCTTTTGAAAGAGTTGATTATGACATTGAAGAATTTTGTAATTTTACCAAAATCAGAGACTATGATTTAGGGTCTAGCTTTTCTCACTCAAACTACTTCAGAACATATTGACAGACCTATAATCTTATTTACCTCATAACATTCACTTTCAGATTCCACAAGAAAAACACCCAGTTAAAAAGTTGAGATTCCAACTCCCTAACGTGCATAAAGGCCACTCCCATTTTAAGTCAAACAGACAAGGAAAACAAATACAGCATACACATAAAGGAAGAAAAAAATAAAAGGGAAAACTGAAATTCAGATGCAACTCAATGGCGTACCTCTAAAGAAGATAAAGTTGCAAGAGTTAAAATTTCCAATTCATGGCTGCTAATAATTCGGGCTACTTCGTCACTTTGGCAAAATGCAAAAGCCGGTAGTCTGAGAAAACAAACAAACACATAATAGATATTAATCGTTTCAAACACTTGAAGGAAATGAGCAAGACAACTTCTGAAGTACTGATCCTCCATACAGACAATAATCCCTAGTGTCACCTTTGAAAACAATTCTGAAGTTCGCTTTCCATTTAGGGGTAAATCTAAACAACAAAAAAGAAAACAAAACAAGATGTATGTCTTATAGCCTAGTATTACATGTGCTAACATCAAACATCAATGATCTTGTGGAGTTTGAAGGAAAAAAAAAAACGCACACAATGCAATTTAACTGCGTCTTGTGCACTAGGGACGTCCTTTTCGATGCAACTGCACTTATCTCATATATAGAGGAAAAGAATTGTCATTTTTCTTACACGAGGAAACAACTATATGCATGCATGTACAAACAGGGAAAAAGGGAGGATGGAAATGCAACCCACACATGCAAGTAAGCAATTTGATTCTTAAATAGAACAATAAAACCAGCACAATAACCAAGTTTCTTGCAAAATAATTTTTTTTTTTTTAATAATTACCTTTCATTCTTCTGCTTACCAAGCACCTCACCCCTTAGAGATCTTACACACTTCACAGTAGACTCAACAAGGTCCATTTCATATTCGACCTGTTCATTTGTCCAGGCCTATAGAGAAAATGTTGCATCATTAGCCATATTAAAAGCATATACTGTCAAACTTGATTTGATTACAGTGCCAATCTAGTCTTCAATTAGATCCAATAACATGAAAATATTTAGAACAAAATGATTAGACTAGAATGAGTTCCTTGTGCCAGGATCATCAATTAGCAGGCATTCACAGTAAAATTAGAACTACTAGTAAGAACTAATATATCGCCTGGAATTGTGAGGACTAGGACTTACTTCTACAGCTGATGGATATTCAGATATCATAATTGAGTCTTTTCTTGTATGGTCCCTAGCTGAAGGAAGACGTTGCCACAATTCCTCAGTAACAAAGGGCATAAATGGATGAAGCAACCGCAGGCCATTGTCCAAACACACCCAAAGAGTGCCTTGAGCAGCATTCTTCGCAGAGGCATATTCTGGATTATCACCAACGAAATAAGGCTTGATTGCTTCAATGAAAACATCACAGAATTGATATTGCCACCATGAATACACTGTGCTGGCAGCATCTGAAAATTCATATGAGTTCATTGCCGAAACAGTTCTGGCTATGGCTTTGTTAAGTGCTGAGAGTATCCACTTGCAGCTAAAAGGCAAAGCTTCAGTATGTAAGGTCAGTGGAGGAGAATAGTCAGCATCAAGTTTGCTCATAGCAAATCGAACAGCATTCCACAATTTGTTACACCACTGACGATATCCAACAACTCTTTGAATGTCTAAATTTATTTTATCAGACTGAGAAGAAGTGACAAAGATACAACATCAGCAAAGAGATATAAGAGAGGGATAAATGTGCTAGCAGTAAAAGATAAACATACTGATAAGCATAAGCATCAACCTGAGCTGTATAAGAAACAAGAGCAAATCGGAGAGCATCTGCACCACATTCAGCTATACCATTAGGAAAGTCTTTCTTCTGCCCGTCTTTCGCAGTCACCAGCTCATTTGGATCCAAGTTTCCTTCCTCCAGTCTCTTGTGAAGGCCTTCAAGGTTTATCCCATTTATTACTTCAAGAGGGTCAATAACATTTCCCAAAGACTTGGACATCTTGCGGCCATGTGCATCACGAATCATTGGATGCAGATAAACCTGCAAGAAAACAATGTATTAATGTATCAACAAGCAAAAACCACTACAATGACTAAATGCAATTTTAGGACAAGAATTTTCTCACCTTCCTAAATGGCACATCACCTCTCAGTGTAATTCCCAACATCACCATCCGAGCAACCCAGAAAAATAGAATGTCATGCCCAGTTTCAAGCACTGAAGTTGGGTAAAATGTTTTCAAATCATCAGTATCATCTGGCCAACCCAACACAGACAATGGAAACAAACCAGAAGAAAACCAGGTGTCAAGAACATCAGGATCTTGACTCATCTCAAATTTCTTTCCAGCAAATTTTAGACTAGCCTCCTCTAAAGCCTCTTTCTCATCTCTACCAACTACCCAATGGTCATTGTAGACACCAAATTCCTTCAATTCATCATCTTCTAGTGTAATATACCACGCAGGAATACGGTGACCCCACCAAAGCTGCCTTGATATGCACCAATCACGTATATTCTCAAGCCACCTATGTATTTTAGAGCCAATATGAATACCAACAGAATCAAGCAAGGAAGAAAACTATGACACAATAAAACAGACCATCGGCAACAAAATTTCCCAGTTAGATGCATACCAGTTAAACGAGAAAAAGAAACAGGAGAACAATCAAAAAGGAGACAAAAAGAAAAAGGATAACAACAATATGCTTCAAGTACACATTTCTACAGAATATAGGCTATGGCTAAGGCCGAAGGTTGTTGAAGACAGCAATCACAAGTTTAAGGACTATCTTCTAAGGGAACACCAAAAGCAGTTCACAACCAAACATGTATATGCAAACAAGAAAACAGATAGTAGATTTCCTTTTGTTCCATTAAGAACCACACACTCTAGAAACATTCTTCTTTCACCAATCTCATTCTCCTACTATCAATGAGAATTGTCATTCCTGAAGTTTCTGTTTGGTCCTTGACCAGCAAATCAATAATGTTATAGGCATTAGGTTGTTTTCAAGTATGAGCAACACACACCAAATATAGTGCTTAGAGCAAGCAAATAGAGGCATAAAGCCTCACTAGGGAGACTGTGATTTAGGTTGTTGGTATGAATAAGTCCTATGCCAAGAATACTAGTCTATTAGAATGAATAGTAGAGAAACATTGTGTCTAGGGTTGTCTATGAATACAAAATACTCTTAAGAGTACTATATGAAAGTAGAGTTTCTCTAATGAAAAGCTATACTTTTATCGCAGCATCACACTTGAGTTTTTTTACAGGCGCAAGTTACTGACTTGGCTTGTTGCTAGATTTTGTTATGAAGAAATTATTTAAAATTTAATGGAGTTAATTCTTTTCCGTGTTGAACTAAAACACACAACAAAGCGGCAATATTTAGCAGTGTGCTGCATTGTGTTGTGTGTTAAGACGTCTCTAGTTGAATTATCTACATTGGTTTTATTGTGCTCTATCATGCAACTGAAAGTGATCATATCCTGCTTTACATCAGCTTAATTACAGGGAGAAAAGTAAGAGAACCTTTTCCAATCAGCCAAATATTGTTTCGGGAAAAATTCAAGCTTTGGATTTTCACCATCAAAAGCTGCATCAAGAGCCTGTTTCGCCATAGTACTGCAGTTAACAAACCATTGGGGCTTTATCATTGGCTCCACAACCTCATTGCTTCTTGAACAACAGCCAAGTCGCATCTCATTGTTTTTGGCACCTCTATACAATCCCTGCAAGTAAGAAATACAAGTACTTAACCTTAATCCAAAATTAGATGAAATAAGGTATAGCACAATGCCAAAGAGAAACATATGTTAAGAAAACAAAATAACCAAAACAATGGGGGGTGGTGGGAGGGGATAGAAGACAGTGGAAGCAGTTGCATTTCCATAATGTACTAAATCTGTTTGATTGGACACCAAGTAAGACATTGTTCCTGCAACGCCCTTACTTCACCATAATATGTTCTGACCATATTATAAAATGTTTTAAACAACAATGATTGTAACATGAAGAGCGCTTGTAGTTGTAGGTGTATCTCTCTCCACATGTAAATACTGAGAGACGGAGACAAGAGGGAGGGGAGCAACTAATTCTATTCATAAACATCTTGAATATCAATGTGCTTCCTACGATTGAAAGAAGTACCTTTTCCTGTAGTGCTTCTGTCACTGCCTCACGGGCCCTGAAACGCGGTATCCCAGTAAACTCAGAGCCGCCATTGCTATTAATCTTACCATCATCGGTAAAAATATTGATAAATTCAAGATTGTGACGTTTCCCAACCTCAAAATCATTTGGGTCATGTGCTGGAGTAATCTGCAGAAATAAAAGAAAATCAAATATTTGACTAAATAAAAGGAGATTATGACAACTTGAGCATTCCGAGAAGCACAGCCTTACCTTGACGGCACCAGTCCCAAAATTGGGATCAACAAGAACAGAATCACATATTATTGGAAGTCTTCTTCCATTAAAAGGGTGAATTGCAAATTTTCCATGCAGGTGACTGTACCTCTGGTCATCAGGATGTATAGCAATAGCAGTATCACCAAGCATTGTTTCGATTCTGGTAGTGGCAACAACAATTTCACCCAAATCTCCCTCCAGAGGGTAAGCAAATGAGGTTAATAGACCAAATTCCACAGGCTTATCATACCCAGGAACCTTCAACAGTGTCTTCTCTTTGATGTCAGTATAATCTACCTACAACAAAGAGATTTCCAGATAAGAAGAAGAACAACCAACAGAATGCTTACTTAAACTCATCGACTTACCTCGATATCAGAAATAGCAGTTCGTAATGTGCAATCCCAATTCACCAGTCGGAGATCCCTACACACGGTATTATTAGGAGGCTTCTAAGAGCTATTCCCATCACAAGAAAGGACATAAACAGCAGTCGGTCCCTTTGTATGATTAAAAGTGGAATGAAGGAACATCTTTTTAGCAACTAAAGAATTCAAAATATCTTTCATTGTCCATTTAAAACTGCAGCCTGGACGGTTATTTGCTTCCAAGCACCAGGTATATCAATACAAAGGTCACAGGTCATAAGAATTTCATTAAGAAAATAAATTATTCAATTCTTTACATACTAGTTAAATTTCAAATATACTGTCACCAAAAAGAAAAGACATTGATGACTAAATATATCCAATCTCTTCATAGTAAATTGGACAAAAGCCAAATAGTAAATAACTTATTCAAACAAATAAGATCTTATCCTTGCGGACAAATGTTTCACTTATTAACTTTGCCTAACATCACAAAATGGGGCAGGGCAGCTAGGCATTTATTTAGTTTCAGGAATCATCCATAACCATACACTTGATTTGGGTACATGTTGAGTCATTCACATAACCCCAAGGCTAAATACAGAATGCCAGTAAAAAGCAGAAATCAATATCTTCTCAAAATATGGATGAATGTCACACTATACCACGTCAAGCATACCTATAGATGAGACCTTCCTTGTATAACCGGACAAATTCCTCTATCACAGCCTTTGATCTTTTCTCATCCATTGTAAAACACTGCAGATGAAGAATAATTTAACATTGACAGTAATTTCCAAGAGCCCAAACAAGAACCATGTTAAAGAACATTTGTAAACTGAAGCTGATATATGGAACTTAGATTATTACCTCACGAGACCAATCAAGAGAGGCACCTAATCTTCGCAACTGTCCAAGTATGGTACCCCCATATTCCTCCTTCCACTTCCAAACCTTTTAAAAAGAACATCAAAGGATATAAAAGAAAGGATAATGCATGGAAACTATAAAAAGAAAGGAAGCTATCGACAACTTCAATATAGGTTCAAAACTCAAACTCACTTCAGAAACAAATTGCTCACGACCAATGTCATGTCTGGTTAAGTGGCGTTCACGCATCAGCTTCTTTTCTACAACCACCTACATCATAAAGGCACTACATTGTATGTTCACTAGCTATGGAAACATATATAGCAGAAGTGAAGTTGAAATATAATAAAGTTACAGCAGATTTGAGTATTTGACCAACAAAAAAGTAAAGTGAGAAATTAACCTGTGTTGCTATCCCTGCGTGGTCCACACCAGGTACCCACAAGGTATTATATCCAGACATTCTCCGCCATCGAATAATTGTATCCTATTTATCATAAGAGTTCATAGGTTCAAATCATGCACCATAAAAGTTGCCAAAGGAAGAAAGAAAATGTTGCCACACCTCTACAGCAGCTGTAAGGGCATGGCCTATATGTAGGGCCCCAGTCACATTTGGAGGTGGAAAAACCTGTAATACAATGTACGCGTATTAGGAAGATAATACAAAAGAAAAAAGAACACAAAGGACACAAAGTAAGAAACTTACAATGGTAAATGGTGGTTTAGAGCTTTTTGCATGGGCTGTAAAATAACCAGATTTTTCCCACCAAGCATACCATCTAAAAGAATGAATACAAACAAAGAGTTAAAATAATGAATAAAATAATAAAAATTATCCTAGTAATTGAAATGCTGAAGCCAGTACTAACGATTTCTCGACAGCAGATGGAGAGTATTGTTTAGCCATTTGAGCAGAGAGTTTTTTCCTCTCACCAAAAGGAGTATGAGGATCCTCTGGATTTTCTTCAGTTCCACCAACATCTCGCCTTGCATTCTTTTTAGGACCACTCTTCTTCGTAGCAGCATTACCACCAGATTGTTGTTCCTTCGAATACAATCAAAACCAAAAACAAATTTTCAAAAGAAAATACATAAAGAAATTATAACTACACCAACAATAATTTGCAAAAATAAGTCAAAATTTACCTTCAATTTAGCGGCTTCAGCAGCTTTCTGAGCAGCCTTTAGCTTCTTAGCTTCCTTTTCCTTGGCCTAACAAAGATTGTAAGAATTAAAAATAGAAAGTAAGAAGTTTAACATTCCTATTATATTAAATTATAATAAAAATAAATAAGTCCTAATTTAAAACCTTTTCTTCCTTCTTTTTCTTGCGCTCGAGCTCCTCTTGCGTCTCAATCTTCCTCTCTGGTTGTTGTTCTGACTGCAAAATTACTCAAAAACCACTTTAATATCAAAACTGATGCCTACATTTCTGCTTAACAAAGACGCAATCTTACCATTTTTTTTAGAGTTTAATTAGAGCTGATAAACCGAACTTAGTACAATCTGTCTTCGGCGCCGATGATAATTGCAAAGGGCGGCAGCGGCGCCGCCGATAAGTAAGACGCGATTTAGCCGGAATTTGCTTGATTCTGTGTTATTGTACAACAATTCTCACTCGGAAAAAATGAAAGGAATAATGCATCCGTCAAAAGAACTTTAAACCCTAGATGTTTTGATAATGTAGTTAATCCTAGGGAAAAGGCTCAAATATGCCCTTCATATTTATGCCTCTGTCAAATAGGTCCCTTATATTTATTCAAACAAATATAACCTTACTAGCAATATGCTTGTGCTAATTGTTACGGCCCGCCTCATTTTGGGTGAGCAAGGCATGTCCATGGTAGTGCATATGGGCAGAAATGTGTTTAGCAAGTGCCAAGAGTGGGCTGCTACTTGCCTAGCCTAAGTGTGGTGCCTAGAGAAACAAGGGAAGACTCGAGAAGGTGCTGGAATGCTGCGGAAATGGGCAAGGTTGTGTGCTGCCAAGCCTAGCCAATTGGCTGTCTAGAAATTTCTCATGTTCTTGTAAATATAGTAGCTTACTAAGGAAGCCATGTACATAAGATTTTTGTAGAAATGTCTAGATGAAACAATTGTAGCCACATCTTAAGGAAGTGGAAAACCTATATAAAAGCCACCCCATATACTTATAAAGGTTATTGAAAAATTCAATAAAGCTCTATACTTTCCCAAGCTCAAGTGCTCCTAACTCTACTTTATACTAGTTCTAAACCATTGATGCCTACTTTACTCATATGAAATCCATTCTAACTCACATATAGGCTTACTTAGTTCGACTTTGACATACAAGTTAACTAAGTGTCGCGCGACTTGGCTAACATCTAAGCCTAAGTTCGTGACAGGTGGTATTAGAGCAACGGTTTAAATCCTAGGTACCGCTGGTTGAGTGATTCGAGTAATGGCAAGCAAGGAAGGAACTGTCGCTGCTTCGGTGGAAGAGAAACGCACTGAGCATACCCGTGGGTGTGAGAAACAACAGTCACAGCCCAAATAGAGCAAATCCAAGGCTCCAACGCGTGAGCCTATGGAGTCCAGAGTTGCTAGCCTTAAAAAAGACTTGGTTAGTGTAACTTTGACAATTGGCGAACTCAGCGATCAAGTTGACAACCTCATCCATGAGAACATGGAGATCACGAGGGCTGCCAAGGCCATGATCGAAGACTTTGGTAAAGCCTTTAGGGGAGAACTACGCTCCCTAAGAGAGGAGTTCGCTGATCAACAAAAGTCCCTACGAAATGAACTAAAAGAGCTTCGTAGGAAGATGGATGCTCTTCGTCGAGGTAGTCCACCCTCGACAAGTACTGTTGCCACTACTAGTTCTGCTGCCCCTTACGGATTAAAAGTCCCTAACCCTGCCATGTACAATTGCATGCGCAATGCCACTACGGTGGAAAATTTCTTGTTCGGTCTTGAACAATACTATAAGGTGATGAATGTCACTGGTGACTTTACAAAGATTAGCAATACTGCCATCTTCTTGAGGGATTTCGCCCAACTATAGTGAAGAAGGAAGCATTCCGAAAGGGAGAAAAGGCTTTGCATTATCAACACATGGGAGCAATTCAAGACTGAACTCCGCAAACAATTTGTGCCTCACAATGCCAATGATGAGGTACGAAGCAGGCTATGTAGGCTGAGGCAAACGGGAAGCATTGCCGATTATGTCAAGAAGTTCATGACTCTTATGTTAGAGATTCTAGACTTGACCGAGGATAAACTCCTCTTTGATTTCAAGGATGGGTTGAAAAATTAGGTGAAGATGGAGCTCGAACGAAGTGGAGTACAGACCCTTAATGAAGCAATTGCTGCTGTGGAGAACCTTAAGGACTATTCCACTCAAGATAAGGGCAAGAAACCTAGCTCTTCTAAGAGTGGGGGAGCTCAAAAGAGGGACTTCAATAAAGGGAAGGAGAGTGGCTACCAGAAGTCCCCTTATGGCAACTTAAAGCACGATAAAGGCTCATCGTACAAAATAAATCTACTACTTCTAAATCGTCCAGGCCCTACTTCATTTACGACGGTCCACATTGGGTGAGGGACTGCCCAAATCGTAAGACCATGAATGGCATTGTGGCAGAGTTTAATAAGGATAAATGCTAAGAAGAACCCCAAGCTGGCATGGGTTCTTTACAACACTTAGGTGCATTATCAAAGCTCCTCTCTCATTCAGTCTCCAAGGAAAGAGGCCTGCTCTACGATGATGCTGCCATTGAAGGCAAAACTGCTTGCCTATGCTTGACACGAGTTCTACGCATAACTTCATGGACATGCACGAGGCGAAGCACCTAGGCTTGAAACTGTCCAAGGGATACGACACAATTAAGGCTGTCAACTCAGAGGCAAAGCCTGTGTACGGCATTGCGGAAAATGTGAAGGTGCAAGTGGGCGATTAATAAGGTATGCTAGACTTCACTGTTGCGCCTATGGACAATTTTAAAGTTGTCTTTGGTCTAGAATTCTTATATAAGGCCTTTGCCATTCCGGTCCCTTCTTTGAGCTTTCTATTGATCCTCAACGCTTCCAAGCTTCGAGTGATCCTCTTGAAGAGCATACTTTAGAAATACCCCTACCATATTTTTTACGCTCATGAACAAGGTACTCCATCCTTTCCTTGATAAGTTCGTGGTTGTTTATTTGGATGACATTGTTGTGTATAGCAACAGCCTTGAGGAGCATGTGCAACACCTCAAGCAAGTCTTCCAAGTGCTCCACAAACATGAGTTGTACGTGAAGCGAGAGAAATGCTCATTCGCAAAATAAGAAGTGGAATTCCTTAGCCATCGAATCAAGAATGGCAAGCTAATGATGGACCCAGCGAAAGTCCAAGCCATCTAAGAATGGCAACCTCCTTTTAAAGTGCCTGAATTGTGATTTTTTTTAGGCTGGTGAACTACTATCGGCGATTTATCAAAGGCTATTCTGCCATTGTCGGCCCATTGACAGACCTACTCAAGAAAAATAAGGCATGGAGTTGGGGTGAGGAATGCCAAACTGTGTTCGAAGCCGTGTCAAAAGAGCTTGTCATAATGTTGCCCGACCATGGAAAGCTGTTTGAGGTGCACACGGATGCCTCGAACTATGCCATTGGAGACATTCTCATGCAAGATTGGCACTCCATTGCCTATGAAAGTCGCAAGCTCAATGAAACAGAGAGGCGGTAACTGTCCAAGAGAAGGAAATGACTGTTGTCGTCCATTGCTTGCGCATATGGAGACATTACTTGCTTAGTAGCAAGTTCACAATTCTGACGGATAATATGGCTACAAGCTATTTCCAGACTCAAAAAAGAAGTTGAGTCCTAAGCAAGCTCGCTGGCAAGACTTCTTGGCCAAATTCGATTATAAGCTTGAATACAAGCTAGGCAAAACCAACATTGTCGCTGATGCGCTAAGTAGAAAAGCGGAGTTGACTACCGTTGCTGCTAGCACACCGAAGAGTGACTTTCTTGGCCTTATTAACGAAGGAATGCAGCAAGATACCTTAGCCAAAAGAATTATCAAGCTAGCCATTGGGGGAAAAACTCGACGCTTTTGGGAGAAAGATGGCCTTCTCCTCACTGCTGGCAATCGAGTCTATGTGCCAAAGTGGAAAAATTTACAAAGAGAAATCTTAAAGGAGTGGGCTGGATACCCCAGTATGGCTCACACACTTGTGCTAGTCCAGCAAAGCTACTACTGGCCGCAACTTAAGGATGATGTAGAGGCTTATGTACGAACTTGTCTTATATGCCAACAAGACAAGGTGGAACAACAACAGCCTGCTGGCCTTCTTGAACCTCTTCCCATCACTGAAAGGCCTTGGGAAAGTGTCTCGATGGACTTCATCGTGGCCTTGCCAAAATCTAAAGGGTTCGATAGCATTATGGTCGTTGTGGATAGATTTAGCAAGTATGCTACTTTTATCCCTGCCCCAGTGGATTGCAAAGTGGATAAGGCAACTCGCCTCTTCTTCAAAAATGTTATGAAGTTATGGGGCTTGCCAAAGAGCATAATCAGTGATAGAGACCCTCGATTTATAATACCGAGAATTTTTTCCTTAATAATGATTAATAAATGAGTTTTGATTTAAATTAATTTTATTTTATTTTTATTTGGTTTAATTTGGAATGAAGGAATTGAAATTTTAATGTTAAACAAATAAATGATTTATTTTCTATATCCAATTAGTTTGATTTTTAAGAAATTAATTAAGTAAATCCTTTAAGAAATAAATTATATTTTTGGTTATTCAAAATCTTCCCCAAATGCATATTTATATAAATAAAATATATATTGGAGAATTATTGAAGAATTTGTAAAGGGTGTTTTTATAAAAAAATTTGGAAAAATTGGTATTTTAATTAGCTAGTGGTATAAAATTTTAAGTTAGAAAATATTTAGCAAATTGGTTATTTAAATTAATTGTGTATTAGGACTAAATTGGAAATTTATTTTGGGATGAGGATTAAAAGTAAGATTTTATTATTATGGGAGTTTAATGAAAATTTGTAAGTTTGGTATTTTTGTAAATAAATATATCGACAGAGATATATATGTAATTGTGTATTTTCAATAATTCTAATTTGGCCTAAATTAATTAGTTAGGGGCTTAATTGAAAGGCTAAAGAGAAGTTTAGGGGTTAATTAGAAATTTTACTGGACAAAATTGTTGTAATTAAAAAAGTTAAGGGATCAAAAGGTAAGAAAGGAAACTTCAGGGGCTAAATGTCAATATTGAAAGAAAGAAAAGAGAAAAGAGGAATCGGGGGAGAGAGAGAGAGGAGAAGGAGAAGAAGGGGGGGGTTGGAGGCCGACCAAGGGGGGGGCATGAGCTGCGGCATGGCGTGGCAGCGGCAGCGTTGGCGGTGAGAAAGCGCGAGTAAGAGGCGTGACTTTCGGCCATTTCCTTCGATCTCGGTGGCAATCGGCTCCCCTCAATGAGTTGGCTTGTTGTAAAGTGAATTGATTGTGATGTGTTGTGAAGTGAATTGATTGTGATTAAGGATTGATGACTCTTAAATGGATATTGTGTGATCGGGAAAGTTGAGCCGGGCGGATAGCTACCCGAGTATATGAGATGGAAAGACTGAGCCAGGCGAATAGTCTTGGCAAGTGGTTACTGAAATTTGAAAATGTGAGGAAATGTGAGGATGAGTCATCTGATCCTAATTTGATAGAAATAATGTGGAATTGAATTATTTGACTTGGTTGAGTTTAAGATTATTTGCATTAGATGAGATGAAATTATTTGTTTATGAGAATAATTGAAATGGTTGATTTTGTGATTGTTAGTTAAGTGTTGATATAATTTTCTGTATTTGATAAAGACTTGATAATTCTGGCCTAATATACTATAGTTTAGTAAATTAAATGCTTATTGAGTCGCTAGCTCATTCCTTAGCAATTTTTTTCAGGTTAGTGCAGTTGTAGATAGCCTTAGCTGTGCATTGCTCTCTTTACATTAGTCAATATAATCAGGTGGGCCAGAGGAGTTATCTCAAGCATTGGAGCATTTTGGGTACTTGTGTGAATTAAAATAATGTATAAATATTTCTTATGTATATTAAGTATGTTATGCCACTTAAATTATATGAATGTATATTGTAATTAAGTAATAAATTATATTTATAAAGTTAATTATATATATATTGCTATACAATTGGATGTTTGAGTTTGGGTGCTACACTTATCTAGTAACCCGACTCCTTCATCATCGAGTGATGTAATTTGATTTGGTATGTTAACTTGTAAGATCTTAGATTCTCCGCAGTACTAACAGTAGATGTATTAGATGTAATTTTTTATAGTTTCGGGTCTCGCCTAATTTTTCTAGCAGACCGAATTAATTATGTAAAACTTGACTGTTAAGATAATTGTGGTATCAGTAAAATGAGACGAGATTTAATTGAGTTAGTAAGTGTCAGGCTTACTACAGGATTCGGTGGCCTTACGCCTACCCATTCTCTAGTGCCAGTCACGGGCCCACAGATGTGGTCGTGACACGATTCACCGGCAAGTTTTGGCGAGAGTTGTTCAAGTTACTTGGTACAGACCTCAACTTTTCCATAAGCTTTCATCAGCAAAGCGACAGCCAAACTGAGAGGATTAATGCGTTGCCGAAACTTTACTTAAGGCACTACGTTAGTGCCTACCAGCGAGATTGGGCAAAGCTACTTAACATAGCTCAATTCTCGTATAACCTCCAACGAAGCGAGTCCACGGGCAAGAGTCCCTTCGAAGTCATCATGGGATAGCAGCCCTTGACGCCAAATGTTATTGCTGCTAACCATGGAGGAGTCAACCCTTTTACCCATAAATTTGCGAAAGAATGGCACGAAGAGGTAGACATCACAAGGGCATGCCTCGACAAGGCAGCAAAACACATGAAAAAGCGGGCTAACGTGAAGAGGTACCCCAAGGAATACAACGCTGGTGACTTGGTAATAGTAAAGCTGTTGCCTAATCAATTCAAGTCCCTCCGCCAAGTGCATAAAAGCTTGGTAAGGCGATACGAAGGCCCTTTCCCGATTGTAAAGCGTGTTGGTGCTGCTGCCTACCAGCTCCAACTTTCTTCAAAGTTGAAGATCCACAATGTCTTAATGTGAGTATGTTTAAACCATACCACGAAGACAAGGAAGACCCTAGCCGTGGCGAATCTAAAGGAGCTCCAACGACTGTTGTCACCGAATTCGATAAGGAAATCGAATGCATCCTTGCGGATAGAGTGATAAGAAGAAGAGGAGTTCCCAATTACACCGAATACTTAGTGAAGTGGAAAAATCTGCCAACATCGAGGTTACATGGGAACGTGAAGATTTGTTATGGCAATTCTCTACAAGGCTCAAGGCGCGACGAGGACGTCGCGAGATTGAGTGGGGGAGGGTGTTACAGCTCGCCTCATTTTAGGCGAGCAAGGCCTGTCCATGGTAGTGCACATGGGCAAAAATATGCTTAGCAAGTGCCAAGAGTGGGCTGCTATTTGCCTAACCCAAGTGTGGTGCCTAGAGAAACATGGGAAGACTCTAGAAGGTGCTAGAATGCTACGAAAATGGGCAAAGCTGTGTGCTGCCAAGCCTAGCCAAGGGGCTGTCTAGAAGCTTCCCAAATAGGAGTAAGGATGGCTGCCTTCCGGAAACTTCCCATGCCATGCTGCCTATGCAGTTCAGCCCGACTCTAGAAACTTCCCATGCTCTTATAAATATAGTAGCTTGCTAGGGAAGCCATGTACATAAGATATTTGTAGAAATGTCTAGATGAAATAATTATAGCCACATGTTAAGGAGGTGGAAAGCCTATATAAAGGCCAAGCTCAAGTGCTCCTAACTCCACTCTACACTAGTCCTAAACCCTTGTTGCATACTTTGCTCATCTGAAATCCATTCTAACTCACATCTAGGCTTACTTAGTACGACTTTGACATACAAGTTAACTAAGTGCCGCCCGACTTGGCTAACCTCTAAGCCTAAGTTCGTGACATATATATATATATATATTATAAATATACAATCAGAGATTACCGGGAATAGATTACTATATACGAATAAAAGATATTATACTAAAGATTACCAGATATAAATAAAAAATATTATACTAACTAACATAATATTAAAATTTCATATACTTGTACATTCTATGAAAAAAAAATTCTTAATCTACAAAAAAACCATAAAGAGATTGTCAATTTTAAGAATATACAACTCTCTTAACGATTACGGAACATTATCCTATTTCATATCATATTTCTATAATGATCAATATAGTTGAGTTTGAGTTAATTTTAACTAATTATTACTATATTAATGTAAATAAAGTAATGTTAAATTAAAACTCATATAATTATATAAATCAATTTGTAACCACTCGTTTTTCGAATTTAGATATTAAGAAAATTAGGAAAAAATCCAATGATAAAATCGATGTTCCTCCCGAGTTTCATGGAGCTGAAATCCTAATTAGGGCTATGAGTAATTGAGCCAAAATATATTTTCGGAATTAAAAAGTCAAAATTGATCAAATTGACTAGAATAGTCAATTTTGGGATCAAAATCAGTCAAATAGCCAAGTTCGGGGACTAAATTACAAAACTTTATAAATTTGTCAACCTTCAATGTAGATTAGCTCTGCATAGTGCCGGTTGGCTCAAAACTCTTTTTTTGTGATTTCAATATTTTTCAATTTTAAATGCTTATAACTGTCAAAATTAACTTTCTATAAGATTTTATTAATAATTATCTAGTTTTGTGATTATTTTTCTAATTAAATAGATATTTTATCAATAATAATTCAAATTATTTTAATTTACCTATATTTATTGATTGGAAAATATTCTGATAAATCTATTTAATTATCTATGATTTTGGAATTATAAATAATTAAAAGGATATTCATTCTGGGCTCTAGGATTTCCCATACCTTCTTTATACATAAAAAAAGGAAACCCTAAGCCAAGGGGTTGACAATTTTTAGTAAGAGAATAATTGGTAAGTTTTGGTGAACGTACTGAGATTTCAAAAAAATAATAACCTACTAAACTGTCACAACCAAATTTATTTACTTCTTTTTATTAATAATTAATATTCATTAGCATGTCATTAAACATGTCATTTGCATCATGATTATATATGATCTATTTTATTATATTATGTGGTAGATAAATAAATTATTTAGTTACATATTGATTTAATTGAAAAGTAATGATTTTGGACTAAATTGAAAAGTTAGAAAGAAAGAGGATTAAATTGTAATTTGCCTATTTCCACACCAATATACCACCTCTTTCATTTGTTCTTATCTACGTATGCTTTCCAATTTCCTTTTCTTCTTTGTCTCTCTCATTTTTCTCCTTTCCTTCTTCAACTTTGATTTTCCAAATCAAACTCTACAAAACTTTTAGTAAGTGAAAATCAAATTCTTCTTTTAAGCTTGAAAGATTTGGGCTTTCTTAATCAAGGAAAACAAAGGTGAGTAATTTTAATTGCTTGATTTTGCTGTAAATTAGGGTTAATGATATGAAATTGTTGATGATTATGTGTTTTGGAATTGTTTAATCAAAAGTAAACATGCTTTTACTTGTGATCTTGAAGGCTGAAATTTCGGGCAGATTTTTCACTTATGATTTCCCGTGACCTTAGAGGCTTTATCTCGAAAATTTTCAAACATGAAAGTTGTAGGTATATGTCTCAAGAATATCTCTGTAAAATGGTTTTGCAGATTGTTGAGTGAGTAGGAACTTATGAGGTTCGATTTTGCTGCTGCTCTGTTTTTGGTTCAGCAGGTGACCTAGTTTTTGTGCTGACATTTTGAGGCATTTAGAGGCTGAACCAAGCAGAGAGTTAAACATGAAAGTTGTTCATTTATATATGTAGTATATTTCTGAAAAATTTCATAATTTTTGGTTGAGTATAACGTGAGATATGTTGAACTTAATATGGCCTGCCCGAAACTGTTTTAAGCAGAAATCGGGCTTAGGATTCAGAAATTTGTTGCTAATTGTGTGTTTCACAACTTGAGCTAGAAAAGTCTAAATTGAGTAAAATTAGTGTCTATAGAAACTTTAGAATGTTAACTTTATATCCGGAGAGTTTCATCAGAAAATTCATTTGTTTGATTGGTCATTTAATAGGAAACTTTTTTTCTGTTCTGTTTAGATGGAAATTTGAGCAGCTGTATAGAAAATGCCATAACTATTTCTATACCAATGATTTTGAAGTGATTCTTTCTGCTATGGTTTCTATAAAAATGGAAGTGTAATTCTGAAAAATATGAGATTTTTATTAATTGTACATAAGTTTTGGTGTAATTTCTAAGTCAGTACCTACAAGCTGCCTTCATCAACAAATATGTTGATTTGTTGTCATTCATCTCATGCATCATATTAATATCTAGAATATATGTTATTTTGTTGAAATGTGATATTTTATTGATAGTATATATATATATATATATATATATATTTATGCTTTGTGATTGAATTGTATTTGTATTGAATATGTGAATAGGTTCATCCAAAGGCAAGGAAGTGGTAAGAGAAAAGAATAGGATTACTTTGTTATCCTATAACTTCAGTAAGTATTTAATAGACTAAACTTTGTGTATATTGAGTAGGGACTGCTGTTTGATTACTTGATAATTTCTTGGTTGGTGAGTTGATATTAGTTATGTTTTTGGCTTGTTATAAAGTGAATTGATTGTGATGTGTTGTGAAGTGAATTGATTGTGATGTTGTGAAGTGAAATGATTGTGATTAAGGATTGATGACTTTTGTATGGATATTGTGTGATCGGGAAAGGCGGATAGCTACCCGAGTATGTGAGATGGCAAGACTAAGCCGCGGATAGTCTTGTCAGTGGTCTTGAAATTTAAAAATGTGAGAAAATGTAAGGATGAGTCATCCCGATCCTAATTTGATAGAAATAATGTGGAATTGAATTATTTGACTTGGTTGAGTTTGAGATTATTTGCATTACGTGAGATGAAATTATATGTTTATGAGAATAAACTGAAATGGTTGATTTTGTGATTGTTAGTTAAGTGTTGGTATAATTTTACGTATTGATAAAGATTTGATAATTCTAGCCTAATATACTATAGTTTAGTAAATTAAATGCTTATTGAGTCGCTAGCTCATTCCTTAGCAATTTTTTTTTTCAGGGTTAGTGCAGTTGTAGATAGCCTTAGGCTGTGCATTGCTCTTTTGCATCGGTCAATATTATCGGGGTGGGCCGGAGGAGTTATCTAAAGCATTGGGGCATTTGGGAACTTGTGTGAATTAAACTCTGTATAAATATTTCTTATATATATTAAGTATGTCATGCCACTTAAATTGTATGAATGTATATTGTAACTAAGTAGTAAATTATGTTTATAAAGTTATATATATATATATATATATATTGCTATTCAATGGGAAGTTTGAGTTGGGGTGTTATATAAACACTCTGAATCCCTACCAAATCTTTGGATCAACCTCTTCCTCTACTTATAAGACTCAAAGATCTACACAATACGATGACAACTTGAGGATTTTCTAAATTGAAATCATCTCGTCATCTTTTTCTTCTCTTTCTTTATGTTTTTTTATTCTTAGTGGCATGTTTAGGATATCTTCTTTTGATTTTGATTACCTATACACGAATTCGATGCTTTTGCCATGACTACTTGAATTTTGCTTAGAGTTAATCTGCCTGTTTATGGTTTTAATTCTAATAACTTTTTAGATTAGTTGCTTAAATTTGCATGCTAGGGTGATTGTTCAAAGGATTTGCCATAATGATGATAAATTGAAATTGTCATTCTATTAAAACATGATTTTAGGAAAGTTTCTATTTTTATATGATGAATCTGTCAATCCTTATTTAATATCCAATCTGTTTAGGACTTATCAAATTATTTTTTTATTATTATTTATGAATATCAATTGATCTTGGCATGATAATTCAATGGATTTTCACATTTATTCCTGCTTTTGTTTAAGTTACAATGACTATTGCCTAAATATTTGTTTTCTCAAATTTATCATGGGAAAAGGCTCAAATTTGCCTCTAAATTATAACCTCAGATACAAATTAGCCCTCTATGAATATTTTTAGTCAGTTGCACACTATTTCTCGCCAAACAAAGTTCTTAAGCCCTTGTTTACACCTGCTGATGATGGAGTTGAAGTTCAAAATATATAGTAGGACCCACATGTGAAAATAACTTAATAAAAAAGCGGAACTCGTTTTGTAACGCCTGCATTTTCTTATCATATATGTTATGTGCATTTACATTTAATCATTAGGCATGATGGTATATTAATAATATTTTTATTTTATGAGAATAGATATATATTAATTATAAGTAGAGAATAAGAAGCATGATAGTAGATTATTAATTCTTACTAACCATACATAGGTGTCAACTTTCAATTGTGACATTTAATTTCATCTATTTACCCAACCTTCAATTATTTGTTCAATTAAGTCTTAAGGTTTAATACTTAAGACTAATTTTAGTAGGTGGTGACATTAAGAATTAGGAGCTGTCAATTAAGAGATTAATCTTAGAAATTAGAACAATGAGCAAGCTCATTTTACCTTTTCATTTCTCTAAAATTCGTACCTGGCCAAAAATCCAAAATTTAGAACAAGAGAGAGAAGTGAAATACCCAGAAAAACCTAAAATTAAGATAGGGTCTTCTTACCAACTATTGAAGGAGTCAAGCTAAAGCTAAAGGATTTGGGCATATTAGCAACCCAAAAGCTGAAATTGGTGAGTTGTTAGTTGAGTATTATTAATTTGTTATTAGAGTTCTTGATTATAGATTAAAAAAACTTCAATTGATGCTTTCATTGATTAATTAAAGATTTGATTATCATGAATTAGTAGAATATTAAATGATTGCATAGAGATTAAGCTTGATTTTAGCTTAAGTATGTCAAGACAGAAAACTGCCAAAATTCTAGCAACTTTAATGTTATGTATTTTGGGCATAACTTGAGTTATATAAATCCAAATTAAGCTTAATTTATGTCTACGAAAATTTTAAAGAGTTCTCTATAACTTTGTGGTTTTGTGATTTTGCTAGTTTTGACGTTGTGATTACTTAAATTGAGAAAACAGATTGCTGCTCAGGTACAGCAAGCTGTATGACCCTTGCTTAGTAATTTGAGAATAATTAAATCTATAGAAGTCGAAATTGAGTAATTCTTCTTGGAGATGAAACTAGAAAAATAAAGTTATATGTCTATTTAATACGAGATTTTTATATTAAGCCAATTTCGCCCAACAATAAATATATTTTGGTACTAAATTCTATCCAGAAAATAAAGATGTTGGAGATTAGTCTTATGCTATTTATTTGATGTTAGTTTAAGTTAAATTGATATATAGCTAGATGGAACATGTTTATATGATATTAACACAGTAATTGAAAGTCTTGGAGGAAGAGTTAAACCTATGAATTAGAAAGGAAATGGTCTTATAATGCATTAGAACTAGCATTTACATGAATATTTGGAATATGAATGAAATGTGAATTGATGAATGTCTTAACAAGAACTCAAAGGCCTGGAAAGGAAGTTGTGGAGAAAGGAGGTCCTTCTATGGTGAAGGAATAAGTATATTTTGAGTAAGTATATAGTTATTATTTGCTATATTCATATATTTAATCAAATGTTCCGTGAATAATTGTGTTTGCTTAATATTATGTTATGTTTGAATGAATGAGATAGAAATGATTGGTGTTGAGTAGAAAAATTGTTATTGCTTGAATGTGATATAAATGAAATGATTAAATTGTGATGTTAAATGCGTATGCACATGTCAGAAAAATGTATATATATAAAGCTTTGGGAGGCTAAAGCCTAGAGAGGCTATAAAAGTGTGTAATGTGAGGATAAGGCGGAGCAACTTACATGTGTGATAGGTGAGGATGAGGCAGAGCAGCACATTAAAGGGGATCTACGAGGCCTAAGAACTAACCATAATTATTGAATTGTATTTTCTTATGATGATTATAATGAATTGAGTTGAATGGTATGAACTTATGCGTAAATTATGAATCATGTTAAGTTATGTGATTGAGTGGAAATTGTATTAAGTGTATGTGTTGTAGATTATATTAATTATTTATTTACTGATTTTAAGGCTCACCCCTCTCCAAATTTTATTTTCTAGGTTTGTAGATAGTAGTGCATCAGTTGATTGTATCCGAAGTCTAGCATTTAATAGTTCTTTGGGCCAGTTTTGCCGAGTCTCCTTATGATGTATTTTATATGTAGTTATGTAATGTATATGGAAGTGTGCCTTGTAAGACATAATAAGATATTTCGAATACTTGTTAAATGATGTTTAAGTATAATCATATGTTTGTATATTAATAACCTTGTGTTTTGATTCTTAATAATTTGTATATTAACCTATCTACATGTAGTATATAGTCTACGATGCTTGTATGCCACCTAGCAAATGTCTGTTAGTTAGCATGCAACGAGGGTGTTCCATTTAGTAGTATCAGAGTGGGGACTAGATTCATTGGGAGTAGATTCATGTTGCACATCAATATGCATATGACATATGTTCTTTGAACTTGATTGAGTATTTGCATTTCATATATATAGATGGAGAGACAAGGATAACACGCAGCTGGCTCAGATGGGTCATTAGAGTCTATGCATGGTCATGAAAATGTATCCGAACATGATCAACATGATGAGCATGAGCCACATTCTGAAATGCTACACAACCGAATGTACAAAATGTTATGAAACAGTTTATGGATTTTCTGATGCAAAAGGTAGCTCGACAACAAGCACCGGCACCTTAGGCTCAACAACAAGAGGCCGTGATAGATAAGAATTATGAGAGGGTTAGGAAACAAGGTGCTAATATTTTTTAGGGTACTACTGATCCTGTTGAGGTTGAGGAATGGTTACGAAATACAGAAAGGGTGTTGGACAGTTTTAATTGCACATCAAAATAAAGGCTTCTATATGCAGTGTCTTTAATAGAAAAAGATGCACTTAATTGTTGGGAAATAGTTCTAAGAAGTAGAGATCGACTAGTGACTTTGATTTGGAATGATTTCTTAAGAGAATTTGTTGAGAAGTATACTCTAGAAATTTATAGAGATAGAAAAAAGCTTGAATTTCTTCAATTGAAACATAATGACATGTCAATTGTAGAGTATGAAGTTCAGTTTGTGAGATTATTTAAGTATGCACCAGAAAAAGTAGCCACAAAAGAACTGAAAAGAAAGAAATTTAAAATGGGTTTTGAGGCTTGACATTCGTGAGAAAATGGCAGTGAAACCTCAAAATTATAATGCCTCAATTGAAGCTGCTTTGAGAGCTGAAGAAACACCACTTGAGAGGAATACTATGGAAGTTAAAAAGAAGAAAATCACTACTACTTATAGTAATCCTCCAAGACAGATTAGTACTTCTTCATTCAGAGGCTCTGGTTCACAGAGGAATAGTTATCGTGGACGAGGTTTTGGTGGATACAATTCATCCAGATGTGAGGGAGGACAAGCTTCGGCTAGTAGAGGGTCTGCTCCTGTTTATCCTACGTGCAATAGGAGACATACTAGAGAATGTTGGGGACCTAGACTAGTAGTGTGTTTCACTTATAATAGGTGAAGATATTATTCTAGAGATTGTCCTGTGAGAAGAAATAATGTTGGAGAATCTTATACAATGGGTCAGAGTAGTGTTGGTGAAAATGTTCCAGTTGGTTCAGGTATAGGTAGAGGAAGAGATGGCAGAGGAGGTTTAACTATTTCAGCAACACCATCAGAACAGATTAGTCAACCTCAGGCACGAGCTAGAGTATTTGCTACTACCAGAATGAAGCATTTGTAGCACCTGAAATTGTTACTAGTATACTTTATGTTCATGATTCTGATGCATATATTCTTACTGATCTTGGATCCATATGTTCATTCATATCACATGATTTTGCATCGCGTGTTCATGGTAATATCGAGGCATTAGGTTATAATATATATGTATCTATGCCTGCTGGGGGTATTATCACAATAAATATGGTAGTGAGATCATTGTCTTGTAGTAGTAGATGGTGTCAAACTACATGCAGATTTGATTGTTATTAATCTTAGAGAGTTTGATGTTATTTTAGGGATGGATTGATTGTCAAGAAATCATACTATTGTTGATTGTAAAACAAAGGAAGTGGTTATGGAAATACAAGGAGAAACAAAAATAATAATTGTGGGTGAAAGGAAGATAATTGTTTGATTTCAGCAGTGATTGCATGTCAGTTAGTTAAAGATGGATGTGAAGCATATCTGCTTAGTTTTATAGATACTACTAAGGTCAGTCCAGGGGTATAAGATGTTTCGGTGGTCATAGAATTTCCTAACATATTCTTAGATGATTTGCTTGGTATGCCACCAAATCGAGAGGTTGATTTTGAGATTGACATCATCCCTGGCGTAACACCTATTTCCATTGCACTATACAGAATGGCTCCATTAGAATTGAAAGAATTGAAGAAGCAATTAGAAGAGTTGCTTGATAAAGGTTTCATCAGGTCAAGTACTTCACCTTGGGGAGCACCAGTTCTGTTTGTGAAGAAAAAGGATGTATTGATTATAGGGAATTAAATAGAATTACAATGAAGAATAAATATCCATTGCCGAGAATTGATGATTTGCTTGATCAGTTAAAAGGTAAAACTTTGTTCTCTAAAATTGATTTAAGATCAAGTTATTGGCACTCCTTATTGAAGAGAAATCTATTGTCAAAACATCATTCAGAACAAGGTATGGGCATTATGAATTCATTGTGATGCCATTTGGGTTAACAAATGCTCCTACTGCTTTTATGTCATTGATGAATAAGACTTTCCAGCCATATTTAGATCACTTTGTTATTGTATTCATTAATGATATTCTGATTTACTCTTAAAGCCTAGAAGAGCATGAACAACACTTGAGAATCGTTTTACAAATTTTGAGGGAAAAACAGTTGTATGCAAAATTTAGCAAATGTGAGTTTTGGATAGAGGAAATTGCATTCTTGGGGCATATTGTTTCTAGACATGGAGTGCAACCAAATTCATCAAAGATTAAAGCAATTATTGAATGGGAACTGCCTAAAAATGTTTCTGAAGTTCGAAGTTTTCTTGGGTTAGCTGGCTATTATAGAAAATAGAGATGTTGGAGATTAGTCTTATACTATTTATTTGATGTTCATTTGAGTTAAATTGGTATATAGCTGGATGGAATGATGTGTGCTACTTGTGTTAGCTACAATCTAAGACAGTGTACCTATCGATGCAATCTAGCACTAATGGCGAGTATCAAGGTCGTATTCCTCGGGAAAGTGAAAGCCCAGAGTTACTCCTTTGTTCTTTGTTATATTAACCTAAAATGAGTGATGAATAATTTCTAAACTAACTAATAGCTACAAGCTAAGTTCTAAGGGAGATGCAGGAGTAATTGATAACTAAAATAACCAAGACAAGAAAACAAACCAAAGGGAACCTAAACTAGTTGGCAATCAAACAAAAGATAAAGGATTGGTGAGTCTAATTATGCTACCCGTGGACGAATTCTTAACCAAATTCGATTTCTCTCTCGAGATAACCGAATTCCTAAACCTAATAACCTAAAGTTGGAATCTCTTCCTAACGATTGATTCTTAAATTAATATTAAGCTTTAATCCACCTCTATTAAGCTTTGTTAATTCTTAATCCGGCTAGTTAATTATCATTATCTCTAAGCGATTATTAATTAGTTTTTGTTATTCAAAATTCCAATTGCCAAATGGACTTCTGAATCACACAAAGCAATCTAAACACACAATTCACAACGTCTCATGAATAATGCATTATCTTATTAATACTGAAAGCAAGAAGAATACAAAACTAACCCAAACAGTCCAATAATATAATACTAAGCCAACATAGTAAAGAAATCCCAATGGATTTAATCAATCTAGCTAATCATGTTCATTATCAAAATCCACAAGAATTCAATTACAATAATGAGTAAAGGTAGAGAAACCCGATTACACCCTTGTATGAGAGTAAACAGCCCCAATTCCTCTTGCTCGAATTGAATCGATTCTTGTTCCTCTTGCTCGATTTGAAAACCAATCAACGAACCTCGCCCAATCTTCAATCTTTGAAGAAAATCCGATTGAGACCTTGATCCAAGTCTCATTTTTCCTTGGTTCCAGCTCAGAAAACCCTTAGAGAGAGAAATATTAGGGTTTGGGACGTTCTCCCCCGCTCTCCTCTTTCTTTCCTCTCTTTTTTCTTTTAATTAACTCCCCATGTCGCCAGCCAACACGGCCGTGTTGATGCCCGTATTCCCAACACGGGGTGGTGTTTATACCATGTTACTCTCTATGGCCGTGCTCCCTAAAAAATTCTTTTTCTTTGATGTTTGATGCATCCAACACGGTCGTGTTGGTGCCCGTGTTGGGAACACGGCCAGTGTTGAAACCAACACGGCCATGTTCAGCTTCCTCATGCGTATACTTAGCTTGTTTCGACAGCTTTGACGTCCAATTATGCTCCAATTCTTCCCTTTATCATTCTTTGACTTCTTTTGAACCTAATGCACACAAACAGACGCATAGGGTGAGTGTTGGGACCAATTCACATCCAAATGTCCATAAAATCAATCTTAAAAATCCCATTTAGATGTGTGTATTTTACGCACATCAAATAACCCCACACTTAGCTCATTGCTTATCCTCAAGCAATCAAAAGTAAAATAAAGAAAATAAACCACTAAGGAACAATACTTAAACTGACAGACAAGCTAGAGAGCTCCTGCACATATCCTTAACAAGCGTAAGTCAAACAAAAAGAAACGAAGCAATTAATTCAAGTATCACAACTAAGATGCCAATAATTCACAAAATACTGTCTCAACAAAATTATTCAGAACCAACTCCTTAGCAAATTCACTCTAAATCACTCAAAGTGTTAAAGGGTAGTGTTTAATCGCTCAATGCATCAACTACTGCCTTACTTTCTATATGCTTGCTTTTAAATCATATTCCTACCACTTATGGAGAGTCAACAACCATGTCAAGAGGTCTTTATAAGGGTTGTAATGGGGATTTGAAAATTTTGCCATGACCTTAAACTCCAAAGACAACTCAAATGGGAAATGAAGAAGACTAGGCAAGAACTAGGTAGTTTTTGCAACCAGTTTGAGTATAATCCCATAGAACTTTCCCCTACCTGCAAAGGAAAATGCAAAGAAGATTTTTCCAAATCTTTTAAGAAAAAACGATTTTTCAAAAGTAGAAGAACTCCAAAAAATAAAGAGAATTTCTACAAAAAGCCATCCTCTTCTAAATTTTCAAAACAAAATTTTAAAAAAGATTTTAGCAAAATTACTTGCTATAAATGTGGGAAAAAGGGTCATACTTCAAAGTATTGCAAGTTTTCTAAAAAACTTCATGAGCTCCAAATAGAAGATGAAATTTTGAGCAAAATTTCAGCTCTTCTTGTTGATTCCTCCGAATCAGAATTTTCGAATAATGAGGAAGAGTTTCAAATTGATGAAATCAAAACCTCATCCGATTATTCTGAATCAGATTCTGATGATATTCCAAAGAATATTAATATGCTCACTAGGCAACAAGAAGCACTTCTTGAAGCCGTCAAGCATATTAATGACCCCCAAATCTAAAAACAAGTTTTGAAAGAAATCTTAAAAAATGAAACCCTTGTCCCCTCTTCTAGTAAGAACACTTATGATCTTACTATGATCTTGGATAAAAGGGAAAAAGTTAAAAAACCCTCTTCCTACCGTCCAAGAACTTCAGAAAGAAATCAAAGCCATCAAAACAGAGCTCAAAGATTTGAAAGAAAAACAATAAAATGATTCTATTTTGCTCCAAAGCTTGATTCTCAAATAGAATAGTGATTCTGATTCTGGAGAAGAAAATAATTTTCAAAATCTTGAGGTTTCTGAAAATGTTTCAGAAAACTTCATTAATGTTTTAAAAGAAATTACCTCAAGGAAATATTTGATCCAAATAAAACTCATTTTCCCTAGTGATTTTCAAATAGAAACTATCGCTTTATTTGTTGTATCAATTATGAAACAGTTCCTAAAAGGTATCATCAATAAACAAAAGAAAGGCTTACCTCAGCCAATAGTTCAAAGATTAGAATTGCGGGTAAAACTGAAGCTGCAATTCTAAATAACAATATTGCTTTAAAAAATATTTTTATTCTTACAAAGGATTTACAGCAAACAGTTATTTTGGGAACTCCGTTCATCAATTTAATTACTCCTTTCAAAGTAACTACTGCTGGTATCATTTTTAAAGCTAAAGATTCAAAGATTGTTTTTCCTTTTATATAAAAACCCAAGAAGAGAAATCTCAATCTTATAAAAGCCCACTCAATTTATAATTTTGAGATAAATGCTTTGATTAAAGGAAAATAAACTCAGCTTTTCCACTTGAAACAAGATATGGGTTTGAAAAGAATCCAAAGTCAAATGCAAAATGATTCTGTCCAAAGAAAAATCTCTGATTTGCAAAAGAAGATTGAAAATGAAGTTTCTTCTGATCTTCCTAATGCCTTTTGGAAAAGAAAACAGCATATGGTAGATTTACCATATGAAAAAGATTTTTGTGATAAACAAATTCCCACCATAGCAAGACCCATTCAAATGAATGAAACCCTAGAAAGCCATTGTAGAATAGAAATAAAAGATTTAGAGCAAAAGGGTTTGATTATCAAATCCAGATCCCCCTGGTCGTGTGCGGCTTTCTATGTTAACAAAAATAGTGAGATAGAAAGAGGAACACCTAGGTTAGTGATTAATTACAAACCATTGAATAAAGCTCTAAAGTGGATTAGATACCCCATTCCAAACAAAAAAGATCTTCTTCAAAAGCTTCATTCTGCTTTTATTTTTTCAAAGTTTGATATGAAATCAGGATTTTGGCAAATCCAGATTCATCCTAAAGACAGGTACAAAAATTCTTTTACAGTTCCGTTTGGCCAGTACGAATGGAATGTAATGCCTTTCGGATTAAAAAATGCTCCTTCTAAATTTCAAAAAATCATAAATGACATTTTCAATCCTTATTCAAAGTTTTGCATTGTCTATATCGATGATGTGTTGATATTTTTAAATTCTCTAGAGCAACATTTCAAACACTTGGAGACATTTTTCTATGTTGTTAAGAAAAATGGTTTAGTAGTTTCAAAGTCCAAGATATCTTTATTCCAAACAAAAATTAGATTTCTTGGCCACTACATCTCCCGGAGAACTATCACCCCAATTGAAAGGTCTCTAGCCTTTACTTCAAAATTTTCAAACAAAATCTTGGAAAAAACTCAATTACAAAGATTCCTTGGCAGTTTAAATTATGTGATGGATTTTTACCCAAATTTAAACTGTCTAGCAAAGCCCCTCCATGATAGATTAAGGAAAAACCCCCCTGCATGGATTGATGAGCATACAAAGATTGTCCACAGCATTAAAAAGCAAGTTTCTGAAATACCATGCTTACACCTAGCTGATCCATCTGCATTCAAAATTGTTGAAACTGATGCATCAAATCTAGGATATAGTAGGATTCTTAAGCAAGTTCAAAACAACAAAGAATGTATTGTCTAGTTTACTTCTGCATACTGGAATGATACACACAAAAATTATTCAACTATCAAAAAAGAAATTCTTTCGATAGTTTTGTGCATTTCAAAATTTCAAAGCGACCTTTTAAACAAAAAATTTCTTTTAAGGATTGATTGTAAATCCGCCAAAGAGGTTTTACAAAAAGATGTTCAAAACATAGCTTCAAAACAGATTTTTGCCAGATGGCAAGCCATTCTTTCTATTTTTGATTTTGAAATCGAATACATAAGAGGAGATTCGAATTCAATTCCAGACTTTCTAACCAGAGAGTTCCTTCAAAAACAGGAGTTAAAATGCCAAGAAAATCGAAAGCAAAAGACAAAGAAGAAAAGTCGACACCAAATTCAAAGCCTGTTCAAAGTCTAAAAAAGGAGATTTTACCCTCCTCTTCAAAGCCTATCAGAACCTGGACCGAAATTATCCAGGAAGAAATTGACAAAAGCAAGGAAGATCCGGCCCAACAGCAATTACAAATTCAGGAGTGGCTTGCATAACAAGATCCTGAATTTCTAAAAAGAGTTGAAGAATATTCAAAGCAAATGATACAACTTTACCCCGAAGTCTCTCCAAAGATATCCTCTCCAAAGACATCCTCCTCTTCCAACAAAGGTAAAGGTATACTTTTTATCCCTTTTTCAAAACCTGAGATAGAAATTTTCCCTCAAAACCTATCTCAGAGCTCTCAAAGTATTTCAAAGCCTAACTCTCAAGAAATAGTTTTGTTATAAACAAAACTTTTCAAAATAAATGAGTATATAGAAAAGCAAAATTTTCAAAGCATTTTAACTATTGAGGAAGGATTCTATACAGAAAACCCCCCAAAACTGATTTTAAAAATTTTCCCTCCAGGATGGTATTTCAAGCCCTGGAATATTTCAAAGCCTCAATCTTACTACCAGTCTATCCTTGAGGTAACTGGTTCTGCAAAGTTCAAACACTTCAAAAAGCACAAAGACCATAAAGACCCTGCATATTCCACATGCACCATACAAAGAATCCTCCACCCTTCAGATTGGGGAATGGATTTACATTCATCAAGATCTTTTCCAACTTCCCTCCAAAGAACCTACCCATCAAGCCTAAACACTTCTTTCAACTATTAGGATTACCAACAAGCTTGGTTTAATACCTTTCTTCTTCAAAACAAAGGACAAAACCATTCTTGACTTTTCTACTTCGACACAAGCTCAATCCAAACTTCAAAGATCCCATATTGGTTTAAACAATAGTGGAATTTTTATGGCAATGTTCTTGAGACCATAATTCCAGAAGTTCTACCTCTGTTAATCTATTCAAAGCCCACTATAAACCAAACAAAATATAAAGATTTTCTCCCTTTACTTCTATTTTGTTCAAACTTTTTTCTCCCCTGGGTATGTGTATGGTATTTCCATTTCAACCAAGCAGCAGATGGAGAAATTATCCTTGCCCAAAGATTCAAATTCAAATGATGGGATAAATTTAACCACCAAGAAAAATTATCTCCAAAGATGGTACAAAGTTTTCTTTCAAAGAATAGCTTCTTGCCACCTCCGAAAGAACATACCACTTTCCTGGCACAGAAGTCCTTCATTATTCCAAAGCTAGCGACGGCTCAAACAGAAGAAGATTTCTTACAATTGATCAAACAATTGTCGGAAACTGCCTCTTCCAAAGGAAAATCTAAAGCTTCATCTTCCTCTTCTAGCACCAACTCAGCAGCAATAGATCTAGATGGTGACTCGAACAAAGATGACTATTTTGGGATATTCAAGCCCATCAAATAACATCTTTGTAAAGCCCTTGGGTTGAAAACCAGAAATGGCAGCCCAAAATATTTATGTAATGGGACAAATGCCCAATAATTTAAAAAAAAATTCATTTAAAAGAAAAGACAAAAGACAAAAGACTCTGCACCTTTACTTTGTAAAAATAAAAGATTTCTCAAGCGTGGTAGACAACTTCTGCAAAAGTCATGGACCCTCTCACTCCATTATCAAAAGCATCCAAAAGACGTGGAGCCCCTCGTTCCATTATGAAGAGCATCCAAAGCATCAATTATGAGGCTTGAAGGCTGAAGATCTCTATAAATAGAGGAGTTTTCCAAAGAAGAAGGTATACTGAAAAATACCAAGAAACTCTTGTATTCTTCAAGTCATACCATTAGAAACATAGTGAGAAAAGAGAGTGTGAGAGTAAGAGCGAGAAACCATTTTTCTCTTGTATTCATCAACTCTTGTAAGTTATATTTCTTTTGTTCAAAGCTTTCATTTTAAAGCTTTTATTTCAAAGTTTGTATATTTACATATATGTATATATTTACATATATTAACTTTAAACTTTATTGATGATTACAGACTTTGAACAAGAAACAAATATACAATCTTTTAAATAAACTTTGAAAGCTTTGGACAGAAGAAAATATAAACTTACAAGAGGAGTACAAGAATATAAGAGGAAAATTTCTCTCTCACTCTAATCTCTCTCTTTTCACTCTATATTTCTTCAGCTTTATGGGACTTGAATAATAGAAGAGACTCTTCTTTCAATCTTCTCTCTATTATGAAGTCTGAAGTCTTCTAAGGAGCACTCCTCTTTATATAGAGGTCTTGAAGCTTTGGATACCTTCATTGGAGCTTTGGATGCTTTTGTTAGTGGAGTAAAGGTGGATCCACTAATCTTTGGAGTTTTGCAATAATGCTTCACGCCTTTTGAGAAAGATGTCGGCCATATCTTTGAAAGAATCTTTTGCTTTTTTCTTTTGACTTCGTCTTTTGTCTTTTGTCTACTTTTCTTTTCTTTTCTTTTCTTTTTTTTTATATTGGGCTTTTGGCCCACTACAAAGTACCTTGGGCTGTCAATTCTAGTTTTTCAACCCACGGGCTTTTACAAGGAAATTATTTTATAGGCTTGAAAATCCTAAAACAGTCATCCTCGTTGGAATCACCATCCAAGTCTATTGCCGCTGTACTGGCACTAGAGGAGGAAGATGAAGCTTTTGATTTGCCCTTTGAAGAAGCGGTTTTTGACAATTGTTTGATTAATTGCAAGAAATCCTCTTCTGTTTGTGCTGCAGCAAGCTTTGGAATTAAAAAGGACTTCTGTGCCAGGAACGTGGTTTGTTCTTTTGGAGGTGGCAAGAAGCTATTTTTTGTAAGGAAGTTTTGGATAGCTTTGAGGGATAATTTATCTTGGTGGTTAAATTTATCCCACCATTTGACTTTGAATCTCCGGGTAAGAATGATTTCACCGTCTGGTGATTGGTTGTAATAAAAATACCAAACACATACCCAGGGGAGGAAGAAATTTGAATAAAATAGAAGTAACGGGGGAAAACTTCTCTCTATTTTATTGGGTTTGTAATTGGCTTTAAAAAGGTTAAACAAACGCAGGACTTCTGGAATTATGGTTTCAGGGACATTACCATAATAATTCCACCATTGTTTGAACCAGTAGGGGATTTTTGAAGTTTGAATGAGGCTTGTATCGAAGTAGAAAAGTCAGGAATGGCTTTGTCCTTCGTTTTGGAGAAGAAAGGTATTAAACCAGGCTTGCTGGTAATCCCAATAGTTGAAAGAGGTGTTTAGGTTTGAAGGGTAGGTTCTTTGAAGGGAAGTTGGAAAAGATCTACGAGAGTGTAAATCCATTGCCCAATCAGTCGGGTGAAGGATTCTTTGAATAGTGCATGTAGAGTATGCAGGGTCTTTATGGGTTTTATATTTTTTGAAATGTTTGAATTTGGCGGAGCCAGTTATCTCGAGGATAGACTGGTAGTAAGACTGAGGCTTTGAAATATTCCAGGGTTTGAAATACCATCCTGGAGGGAAAATTTTTGAAACCAGTTTTGAGAGGCTCTCTGTACAGAATCCTTCCTCAACTGTTAAAATATTTTGAAAACTTTGTTTTTCCAAATACTCATTGGATTTAAAATATTTTGTTTGAGACAAAACAATTTCTTGAGAATTTGGCTTTGAAATACTATTTGAGCTTTGAGATAGACTTTGGGGGAAAATATCTATCTCAGTTGTTTGAAAAGGGATAGAGAGTATACTTTTACCCTTGATAGAGGAGGAGGACGACTTTGGAGTTGCTTCTGGCTTTGGAATTATTTGCTTTGAAGATGGTTCGGATAGGGATTGAACCATCTGCCTTTTATATTCTTCAATCCGTTGAAGGAATTCAGGGTCTTGCTGAGCAAGCCATTCCTGAATTTGTTGGGCTTGATCAGCTTTGGAACGATCCATTTGTTGTTGAACTGGATCTGGTTGATCAATTTCCTCCTGGATAATTTCGGTCAGTCGATAGGCTTTGAAGAAGAAGGGAGAATTTCCTTCATTGGGCTTTGAGCCGGCTTTGAACTTGCTGTTGATTTTTCTTCTTTGGATTTGGATTTTCGCGGCATTTTTCACTCCTTTACCCTTGATGGAGGAGGAGGACGACTTTGGAGTTTTTTGGAAATTCTACAATACTTCGAAGTATGGCCTTTCTTGCCACATTTGAAGCATGTAACTTTGCTAAAATCTTTTTTAGGATTTTGCTTTGAAAATTTGGAAGAAGATGGTTTTTTGTAGAAATTCTCCTTGCTTTTAGGAGTCTTTCTATTTTTGAAAAATCATTTTTTCTTAAAAGACTTTGAAAAATCTTCTTTGCATTTCCCTTTGCAAGTAGAAGAGGGCTCTATGGAGTTGTACTCAAACTGGTTGCAAAAACTACCTAGTTCTTGCCTAGTCTTTTTCATCTCCCATTTCAGCTGTTTTTGGAGCTTAAGGTCATGGCATATCTTTAAACCTTCTTTCTGGGTAAGGCTAACTAGCTCACCATAAGTATAGAAATCATAAGGGATCTGACCATTATGTGCTTCTCTTATGGTATTCCTAACTATTTCACCTAGAATCTTAGGTAAACCGGCTAAGAATTTCTCTTTCCAGAAAGGTTGGCTAGAATCTTCCCTAAGCATGACTCTGGTTAGGAAGGTGTCTTTGTAGGTTTGGAAATTGCTCAGCTTTTTGCAGGTTAGGTTGATAAGGAGCTCAACATTTTTGTCTTTTAGAAGAGAAGGGTCTCCTATGAAATGAAGGAAAATTGTGAGGATTAAAGTTGATACTGCATCCTCAATTGGATTTCCTAATTCATCTAATATGGGAGTTCCTTCATCATGGTTTGGATAGCACCTAGGATTTGGGTACGTTGTGCTTGAGTGAGATGGTAATCCCACCATCCTTTAAGTCGGCTAGAAAATCCATTATCGGGAGCTCAAGAATGGCTCTGTCGAGAGTACCGCTTTGGGTTTTGTAGGCATTGGTACGCCATGGTCATCACTGTAAGAGACCAAGGATATTGTATTCGGACATTCCATCTATATTCCATTCATGGGCGGAGGCATTGAATCTAGGCGGGTTAGGATATTGTTCTATTTTCTATTCCTAGATGCAGGCGGTACTCCTAGGAGTATGCCAAGTTAATCTAGGGGCTTGTAATCCCAATCATTGATGTTGGAGGCTTTTCAAGCTCCGAATCATTAGATTCATCGCTTTGGGCTTGATCTAGGGCAACGATATTCCCTCTTGCTTTGAGGAGTATCCGGCACTAGATTTTTGGAAGACTTCGGAGGTTGCTAATTTACTTAGGCGTTTCATCGCTTTAGCAAACTCAGTTTGCTTTTGGAAATGGTCTTGGCTGGGCTTTAAGATCTGGTATGGTTTGAAAACTGGATTTTTAAGCTTTTCTGACTGGTTTGACTCTTTTGGTTGACCAGTGCTGGGGATTGGAGAGGTCAAGACTACAGGAGGCTTTTGGATATGGTTTTCTAACCTGACCAACTGTTTTCCTATAGTGTGAAGACATGTGTTCGAGAAATTGTTCTACTGAATAATATTCTTGACATTCTTTTCTAGGTCTTCTCCTACCAGTTTGTAAGGTGTGGTTTCTATCTCATTCTCTCCATAGGGAATGGTTATCTTCCTAAGGGGAGGATGATCAGACTGGACGGTTAGGTTTTCTCCTACCTTCCACTCATGGGCTTTGTTCCTTACTGTGACAGGACTAATGAGCTTTTCTTTGAAAGGATAAAGGATACCATTTTCTTTGCAATAGATTTGAAACCAATCAAAAAATTTGATTTGGGCTTTGTTTTGGATGCAAAATTGATAGTATCTTTCTTGAATACTATCTTTTCTTGCGAAAATTCTTAAAAACCAAAGTTTTTAAGATGGTTTTTCTTTGAATAGAAATCTTCATGCAAAGTTTTTATCTATTTGAAAATCTTTTGAAATCATGTTGATCTCTACTTCAAGGTTTTGGGTTATAGCTGATGGTGATGGTGAAGAAGGGGTAGAGGTAATCTCTATATTCTCATCATCTTGCTTTGGATCATTGTAAACTGGTCTGGGAATATTACTTTGGTAATCAACATTCTGAAGTATATTGTTTGGAACATCAGATGTTGAAAATCTGGGTTGTGTTTGAGATGGAGTTGGTTCTTTGTAAGGAACATAAATAACAGAAGGTATTTTGGATACCCTTCCAATATCTATGGTCAATGTTGAAGAACCATCATCGGAAAATCTAGAGGTTGATTTTACATTGAATGTAACTTTACTTTTCCATCTGGGAATTGGGTTATGTGTTTGAGGTTTGTATTTGGTTCTGTTTGCTTTGGTGATGCAGGTTGAGTTGCACCTTCGAGGATCCATTCATCTGGAAGAGTGATGTCTTTCCATTGAATGGTTTTTGGAATGGTTGCATTTGATTTGGATAGATCTGTTTGAAGGAACATGGTTTCTCCTTTTGGTGAATGGAGCTTGTGTTTGGATCCAAAAGCAGAAATCATAGCTTTGTAATGAATTTTGAAAATTAATGCTATCGGAATAGATCCTTCAAGCATTTTGTAATTGTGTGTCTTTATTTGAAGAACAATGCTCTTTGAAACATTTTTATCATTTAAAGAAATTGTAATGTTTGGAAAACAATTGAAAGAAATAGGTCCTTTATTGAGGCTCGACTCAACAGTACCTAACAAGGAATCATAAAAATTTGTAAATCTAGCATCCACAGGGTTGCTAAAATGGAGGTGTCTAAACCTTCTCTGGTAAGGGGCTTTATTCCTACCTGGACAAGGCCTATGTGGATATACTTATAATCCTTTTCCATATGTTTTTGGAGGGTCTTTGGATTTAAAAGATAAATTTCTTCAAAAGGCTTTGAAATTTGAATATCTCTTTCTTCAGTTTTGATTGTGAAATCAGTTTTGAAGAGAGAAAATTTTGAAAACTCATAAATTTGTTTCTTTTGGACTTTGGGTATTTCCCAATCATCAATATGCTTTGTAAAATCTTCAATAGTGATTTCTTCACTATTTACTAGACCTTTGTACCTCGATGATTCAGAGGCAGAAGAATTTGAGAAAGAAGAAGATCTACAGAAAAATGGTTCTAAATTCATTGTAAAATAAACTAAAATAACTTTCTAAACAAACATGAACCACAGCTCTCAAATTTACTGCCCTATACCCGTCGGGACTTACTACTGCGCATAAAATGAACAATGCTTGTTTATCAGAAATATGATGCAGTTTAAAATGAGTTTAAAATCGTGGCGTTGTAACCAGATTCACACTTTCAGCAGCCTGTGGGAGCTTTAAATGCTCTTGCAGAATCTGTTTTCCAGCCTATAAACTTATAGATCTGAAAATAAATTTGAGCGAAACAATCGGCCAAGTTTCCGATGTGCAGGATCCTCTTACTGAGGCAAGCACAGAGCATACGCTTGATGATGGGAAAGAAGGAGATGATAGATAAAGAAGATAAACTTTGAATTGCTTTATTAATAATAACAGACTTTGAACATAAACATATAAACAATCTTTGAAAGCTTTAAATAAACATACAACTTTGTAAGACTTTGAAACAGAAGAAAATATAGACTTTTAGGAGGAGTTACAAGATTCTCTCTCTCTTACTCACTCTCTTTTACTCTAATCTCTTCTGTGAGATTTAGACTCAGGAAGAGCTTTCTTCTCTCTTCTAAACTCTAAGTTCTAAATTCTGAGGGATGAAGAAGGAGGACTCCTCTATATATAGAGGTCTTGGAGCTTTGGATACTTGTCACGGGCTTTGGATGCTTTGCTTAGTGGAGTAGAAATGATTCCACTTGTCTTTGGAGTCTTGTGGAGATTCTTCACATGCTTTGGAGTCTTTTGATAATGCCAACCGCCTTTTGAGAAAGTTGTCGGCCATGTCTTGAAAGAATCTTTTGCTTTTTTTACTTTTGTTTTTTCTTTTGTCTTTTCTTTTCTTTTCTTTTCTTTTCTTTTCTTTTTCTTTTTCTTTTCTTTTCTTTTCTTTTTCTTTTGTTTTCTTTTTCTTTTGTGGGCTTTAGTGTGGGCTTTTGTGACACAAATAACCTTGGGCTACCATTTCGGTTTTTAACCCATGGGCTTTAAAAGAAGGAGATAATATTTATGAGATTTTGAGTATCCCATAACAATCATCTCATTTGGATCATCCAAATCGAATCGTGATACCTAACTTTGGAAGAGGATGATGATGAGGCTTTGGATTTGCCTTTAGAAGAAGTCATTTGGACAAACTGTTTTATAAGTTGTAGGAAATCTTCTTCGATTTAGTGCAATGAAGCTTTGGAAGGAGAAAAGACTTACGTACGAGCGTTGTTTGTTCTTTAGGAGGAGGCAAGAAGCTATGTTTGGTCAAGAAGTTTTGAGCGGCTTTTAGGGACAGTTTGTCTTGGTGGTTGAATTTATCCCACCATTTTACTTTGAATCGACGGATAAGTGTAATCTCACCACATCGGGCAGTTGAGTGAAAGTACCATACGTACCGGGGTAAAAGAAATTTGAGCAGAAAAGGAGAAAGCGGGGAAAGCAGCTTTTCCATGGAATTTGGTTTGAAATTTGCTTTGAATAGGTTGAACAGGGGTAAGACTTGGAATAAGAGTCTCGGGGGCATTACCGTAGTAATTCCACCTTGTTTAAACCGATAAGGGATTTTGGAGGTTTGGATATTGGTGTCGAGTAGAATAGCCGGAGTGGCTTCTTCCTTCGTTTTGGATAAGAAAGGTATTGAACCGGGCTTCTTTGGTAATCCCAATAGGAGAAAGAGGTGTTAAGATTTGAAGGGTAGGTTCTTTTTAGAGAAGTAGGGAAGGAGCGAGAGAGTGTAAATCCATACCCCAATCGGACGGGTGAAGGATTCTTTAGATTGTGCATGTTGAAGGCTTTGTCTTTTTTTTTTTTTTTTTTGAAATGCTTGAATTTGGGCTGAACCGGTAACCTCAAGGATTGACTGGTAATAAGCTTGAGGCTTTGAAATATTCCAGGGTTTAAAAAACCAACTGGAGGAAAATCTTTGAAACCAATTTTGAGGGCTTTCATGCGAGAATCCTTCCTCAATGGTTAAAACATTTTGAAAATAGGTTTCTCCAAATACTCATTTGATTTAAAACGTTTTGATTGTGTCAAAACAATCTCCGAGTTTGGCTTTGAAAGACTATTTGAGTTTTGGGATAGATTTGGAGGGAAAATCTCATCTCGGTATTTTGAAAAGGGATAGATAATATACCTTTACCCTTTGTAGAGGAAGAGGACGACTTTGGAGTCGCTTCCGGCTTTGGAATGATTTGCTTTGTAGATGGTTCGGACGGGGGATTGAACCATTTGTCTTTGTATTCTTCTACTCTTTGAATGAATTCGAGGGTCTTCTTTGGCAAGCCATTCACGAATTTGTTTGGCTTCAATCGGCTTTGAAAGGATCCATCCGAGGTTGAATTGGATCCGGTTGATTAATTCTTCTTGGATTATCTCGGTCCAAGTCCCGATGGGCTTTGAAGTTGAAGGGAGGACTTCCTTCACTGGGCTTTAATTTTAGTACGGTTTGAAGAAGTAGTGGACTTTTCTTCTTTAGATTTCGATTTTCTTGGCATTTTGTATCACTCCTGTTTTGTAAAAACTCTCCGGTTAGAAAGTCGGGAATAGAATTTGATTCTCCTCGAATAAATTCAATCCTGAAATCAAAAACAGATAAGATAGCTTGCCAGGCGAAATTTGTTTTGAAGCTATATTTTGGACATCTTTTGTAAAACTTCTTTTGCGATTTGCAATCAATCCTTAAAAGAAATTTTGATTTAAAAGATCGCTTTGAAATTTAGAAATCTGAGAGAACTATCGAAAGGATTTCCTTTTGATAGTAGAATAATTCTTTTGAGTATCGTTCGGTGTGATAAACTGGACAATACATTCTTTGGAATTTGGACTTGCTTTAGAATCCCACGTAACCTAACTACGATGCAGTTTTCTCTGATCTTAAATCTGAAGGATCGGTTGAATCTGAACAAGGAATTTCTAAAACTTGTTTTTAATGCTTTGGACTATCTTTGTATGTTGATCGGACAAGGAGGGGGTTTTTCCTTAGCCTATCATGCGGGGGCTTTGCAAGACAGTTTAAATTAGGATAAAAATCCATAACATAATTTAAACTACCAAGAAATCTTTGAAGTTGGGTTTTTCCAAAATTTTATCCGGAAACTTTGAAGTGAATGCAAGGGATCTCTCAATTGGAGTAATTGTACCAGGAGATGTAATGACCAAGAAATCTAATTTCGTTTGAAAAGAGATATCTTGGACTTTGAAACCACTAAACCATTTTTCTTAACAACATAGAAAAACGTTTCTAGGTGTTTAAAATCTTTATTCAATGGAATTTGAAAGATTAAAACATCATCTATGTAGACTGATGCGAACTTTGAAATGGATTAAAAATGTCATTCATGATTTTCCGAAATTCGGAAGGGCATTTTTAATCGAAAGAGCATAAACATTCACTCGTATTGGCCAAGATGGAATTTGTAAATGCCGTTTTGTAGCGATCTTTTGGATCAATCCGGATTTGCCAAAATCCCGATTTCATGTCAAACTTTGAAAGATGAAAGCGAATGCAGTTTTGTAAAAGATCTTTCTTATTTGGAATAGGATACCTAATCCACTTAAGAGCTTTGTTCGGGGGTTTATAGTTGATCACTAGCCTAGGAGTTCCTCTTTCTATTTCACTATTCTTATTGACATAGAAAGTTTGCTGAACCAAGGTGATCTAGACTTTGTAATTAAACCCTTAGACTCAAGATCTTTAATCTCTAATCTGCGTTGGCTTTCTAAAGACTCATTCATCCGAATGGGTCCGGCTTTAGTAGAGATTTGCTTATCCGAAAAATTATTTTCATGGCAAATCTACCATATATTGCTTCGATTCCAAAAGCATTTGGAAGATCGGAGCGAGTTCATTCTCAATCTTCATTTGAAAATCGAAATTTTTCTTTGAACAAAATCATTTCGCAGTTGATCTAGGATTCTCTTCAAACCCACATCTTGTTGAAGATGAGAAAGATGGGTTTGTTTATCTTCGATCAAAGCATTGATTTCAAAATTGTAAATGGAATGTGCTTTGATAAGATTCAAATTTCTCTTTTTGGTTTTTCTAGAAAGGAAAAACAATCTTTGAATCTTTAGCTTTGAAAATGATTCCGGCAGTTGTCACTTTAAAGGGAGTTATCAAATTGATAAGCGGAGTCCCTAAGATAACAGTTTACTTTGAAGATCCTTTGTAAGAATAAAAACATTCTTTAAAGCAATGTTATTATTAAGAATTGCGGCCAGTTTTACCGTGATCTTAATCTTTGAAGAATTGGGCTGAAGTTAGCCTTTCTTTGGTTTCTTGATGAAACCTTTTAGGAACCGATTCGCGTTGATACAATTGAGTGCACTCTGTATCAAACAACGCGATGGTTTCTATCCGGAAATCACCAGGGAAAACAAGCTTTATTTGAATCAAATATTTTCTTGAAGTAATTTCCTTTAAAACATTGATAAAGTTTTGGGAACATTTCGGAAACTTCAAGGTTTTGAAAATCATTTCCTCATCGAATCGGAATCATTATGCATTTGAGGATCGAGCTTTAGACAAAACGGAATCATTTTGTTGTTTTTCTTTCAACTCTTTGAGTTCACATTTTGATGGTTTTAATCTCATACGGGTTCTGAGCAGTGGGAAGAGGGTTTTTAACTTCTTCCCTTTGTCCAAAATCATAGTAAGATCATAAGTATTCTTACTGAAGAAGGAACGATTCGGTTTTTAAAATTTCTTTTAAAGATTGGTATCGAGCCAATTGGGTTCGGGATTAGAGCGTATCTACATTCTGAAGATTTTACATTCATTTTAGGCGCATCGGGTTTCCTATAGGCAAGTTCTGTTCATTTTATCTTGATAGTAAGTCTGAATGAGTAAAGTATTTGAGGCATGGTCCAGGAGCTTGTCTAGAAAGTTATTTTGGTTTAGGTTAAAATGAATTTAGAACCTTTCTTCCGTAGATCTTCTTCTTTCTCAAATTCTTCCGCCTCTGAATCATCGAGGTACAAGGTCTAGTAAATAGTGAAGAAATCACTATTGAAGATTTTCAAACATATTGTGATTGGGAAATACGAGGTCCAAAAGAAA